>NC_090446.1:174358094-174731844 GCF_031143425.1 Pleurodeles waltl | reverse complement strand
CCAGGTTGGTGCTATGAGTATCAGTTTGAGTCTGTTTTGAGTTAGTTTGTTTACCAGATAAGGAATGAGTGGGAGAGGGGGAAAAGCGTAAGCAAATATCCCTGACCAACTAATCCATAACGCATTGCCCTTGGATTGAGGGTGTGGGTACCTGGATGCAAAGTTTTGGCATTTTGCGTTTTCTTTTGTTGCGAATAGGTCTATTTTTGGTGTTCCCCAGCGTAGGAAGTGATAATGTAGGATCTGGGGATGAATTTCCCATTCGTGTGTTTGCTGGTGATCTCGACAGATTGTCTGCTAACTGGTTCTGAATGCCTGGGATGTATTGTGGTATTAGGCAAATGTGATTGTGAATTGCCCAATGCCAAATTTTTTGTGTTAAGAGACACAGTTGTGACGAGTGTGTCCCTCCTTGTTTGTTGAGATAATACATTGTTGTCATGTTGTCGGTTTTGACAAGAATGTGTTTGTGGGCTATTAGTGGTTGAAATGCTTTTAATGCTAGAAACACTGCCAACACTTCTAAATGATTTATGTGGAGTTGTTTTTGTTGATTGTCCCATTGACCCTGTATGCTGTGCTTGTTGAGGTGTGCTCCCCACCCCATCATGGAAGCATCTGTTGTGATCACATCTTGAGGCACTGGGTCCTGGAACGGCCGCCCTTGGTTTAAATTTATAGGGTTCCACCATTGAAGCGAGAAGTGTGTCTGGCGGTTTATCAACACTAGATCTTGGAGTTGACCCTGTGCTTGTGTACATTGTTTTGCTAGGCACTGTTGTAAGGGCTGCATGTGCAATATTGCATTTGGGACAAAGGCTATGCATGAAGACATCATGCCTAAAAGTTTCATTACAAACCTTACTGGGTAGTGTTGGTTTGGTTGTATGCTTGATGTTATATTTTGGAACGCTTGGACCCTTTGTGGACTTGGAGTGGCAATCGCTTTTTGTGTGTTGAGTGTTGCTCCCAAGTATTGTTGTATTTGGGATGGCTGCAGATGTGATTTCTTGTAATTTATAGAAAACCCTAATTTGTGTAGAGTTTCTATAACGTATTGCGTGTGAAGAAGACACTGTTGTTGAGTGTTGGTTTTTATTAGCCAGTCGTCTAAGTATGGGAATACGTGCATGTGCTGTCTCCTTATGTGAGCGACTACTACTGCAAGGCATTTTGTGAATACGTTTGGGTCTGTTGTTATCCCGAACGGTAACACTTTGAATTGATAGTGTACGCCGTGTATTACAAACCTTAAGTATTTTCTGTGAGAAGGATGGATGGGTATGTGTTAGAAATTGGGTTTTTGGTTGGCAGTCAGGTTACCCTCTGTCCAAGCAAGAACCCTCACTCTAGTCAGGGTAAGTCACACACAATCCAAAATGATCCTGTGCCCACCCTCTGGTAGCTTGGCACGAGCAGTCAGGCGTAACTTAGAAGGCAATGTGTAAAGTATTCGTGCAATAAATCATACAATAACACAATATAGCACCACAAAAATACACCACACAGTGTTTAGAAAAATATATAATATTTATCAGGATAATTGTAGGTCAAAACGAATAAAGATGCAATGTGAAACTGTAAAGATATCACTGAAAAGTGATATAAAGTGTCTTAAGTCTTTAAAAAGCAAACAAAGTCTTTTTCAAACACAAAGTACCTGGTTTAAAGTGGAAAATCTCCGCAAAGGGGCGCAGAAGAGATACGTGGAAAAATGGTGTGTGCGTCGATTTCTCCCCTGCACACACGGACTTGCGTCGTTATTTTTCACGCGGGGAAGTCGTGCGTCATTTTCCGGCGCGCGGACAGTCTCTTTCTGTGGGTCGCGGGATTACCAGATGTCCCGGGGTCTGTGCGTGGATTCTTCGGCTTGTTTTGCGTCTGCGCATCGTTCCGGGAGGCTGTGCGTGGAATTCTCGTTCTCACGGCAGGCGTCGCAGCAATTTCCCCTCTGGAAGTCGGGCGGCGTTGTCCTTGCGAGGCCGTGCGTCGACGTTCCGGTCGCCCCGAAGGTGTCGCGTCGATCAGCATCGGTGAGCGGCGATTTTCTCGCTGCGGAGCAAGCTGTGCGTCAACATTTTCGGCGCACGAAGAGTCCAAATGAAAAAGGCAGCAGTCCTTTGTAGAAAGCAGTCAGGTGAGTCCTTTAGGCAGCCAGGCAGTTCTTCTTGGCAGGATACAGGTTCTGGTTCAGGTTTCGTCTCCAGCAAGTGTCTGATGAGGTAGGGCAGAGGCCCGGTTTTATACCCAAATGTGCCTTTGAAGTGGGGGATACTTCAAAGAGTGACTAAGAAGTGCACCAGGTCCCCTTTCAGTTCAATTCTGTCTGCCAGGGTCCCAGTAGGGGGTGTGGCAGTCCTTTGTGTGAGAGCAGGCCCTCCACCCTCCCAGCCCAGGAAGACCCATTCAAAATGCATATGTATGCAAGTGAGGCTGAGTACCCTGTGTCTGAGTGAATGCACAAGGAGCTGTCAGACGTGGATTGTAAGGCACAGAAAGATTAAGTGCAAAGAAATGCTCACTTTCTAAAAGTGGCATTTCTAGAATAGTAATATTAAATCCAACTTTACCAGTCAGCCGGATTTGGTATTACCATTCTGGCCATACTAAATATGACCTTCGTACTCCTTTCAGATCAGCAGCTACCACTTCAATACTGTATGAGGGCAGCCCCAATGTTAACCTATGAAGGGAGCAGGCCTCACAGTAATGTAAAAACGAATTTTAGGAGTTTTACACTACCAGGACATGTAAATTACACAGGTACATGTCCTGCCTTTCACCCACACAGCTCCCTGCTCTAGGGGTTACCAAGGGCACACATTAGAGGTGACTTATATGTGGAGAAAGGGGAGGTTTAGGCTTGGCAAGTACTTTTAAATGCCAAGTCGAGGTGACAGTGAAACTGCAAAACAGGCCTTGCAATGGCAGGCCTGAGACAAGGTAAAGGGGCTACTTAAGTGGGTGGCACAACCAGTGCTGCAGGCCCACTAGTAGCATTTAATCTACAGGCCCTAGGCACCTATAGTGCACATTACTAGGGACTTATAAGTAAATTAAATAGTCCAATCAGGTATGATCCAAGGTTACCATGTTTAAAGGGAGAGAGCATATGCACTTTAGCACTGGTTAGCAGTGGTAAAGTGCGCAGAGTCTAAAAGCCAGCATAAACAGTGTCCAAAAAGTGGAGGGAGGCAGGCAAAAAGTTAGGGGTGACCACCCTAAGGCTGTCCGGTCTAACAGTATGTGAAAGTACACATCCTTGAGATCTAATGTTGACATGTAGTCCTCCTTTTTTAGTAAGGGAACCACGTCTTGAAGTGTACCATGTGGAAGTGATCAGAGTTGATGAAGAGAGTCAGTGTTCTGAGGTCTAATATAGGTCTTAACGTTTTGTCCTTCTTTGGAATTAGGAAATATAGTGAGTAGACGCCTGTTCCTTTCTGATGGTTGGGTACTAACTCTATTGCTTGTTTTTGTAATAATGCTTGGACCTCTATTTGTAATAGGTCTAAGTGTTGTTTTGACATATTGTGTGCCCTTGGGGGCACATCTGGCAGGAAATTTGTGAATTCTATGCAATAACCATGTTGGATAATGGCTAGGACCCATACGTCTGTAGTAGTGTGTGTCCAGTTTTGATAGTATGCGGTAAGTCTCCCCCCCACTGGTGTTAAGTGTTGGGGTTTTGTGACATTGAAGTCACTGTTTGGTTTTGCTTGTTTTAGGTGTCACTTTCCCCTTCCTCTTGGGAATTGTCCACCTCTGTATGACCCACAAAACCCTCCCCTCTGGTATTGTGCCTGATAGGTGGGTCTGATTTGCGAGGTGGAAGGCTCTGATGTTTGCATTCGAAACCCCCCTCTAAATTGTGGCTTTCTAAATGTGCCTCTGCCCTGTGGGGAGTAGAGCGCGCCCATGGCTTTGGCCATCTCCGTGTCCTTCTTTAATTTTCAATTGCTGTGTCCACTTCTGGCCCAAACAATTGTTCTTGGTTAAATGGCATGTTCAACTCTGCTTGTTGGATTTCTGGCTTGAATCCAGAGCTTCATAACCATGAATGCCTGCAAATGGTTACCGCAATGTTGACCATTCGTGCTGCCGAGTCTAATGCAGCCCTTATTTGGTTGTTGGATATTGCTTGTCCTTCTTCCACAACTTGCTGGGCACATTTCTGGTGTTCTTTGGGCAAGTGTTATGTAATGTGTTGCATCTCGTCCCAGTGTGCCCTGTCGTAGCGAGCAAGTAGGGCTTGTGAGTTTGCGATCCGCTATTGATTGGCTGCCTGTGCTGCCACTCGTTTGCCCACTGCGTCAAACTTCCTACTCTCTTTGTCAGGCGGTGGAGCGTCTCCTGACGATTGAGTGTTTGCCCTCTTTCTTGCTGCTCCTACAACCACTGTGTCTGGTGTAAGTTGCTGTGTTCTAAACACAGGATCCGTTGGGGAAGGCTTGTATTTTTTCTCCACCCTAGGCGTGATAGCCCTTCCTTTATCTGGCTCCTGGGATACCTGTTTTGCATGTTTTAGCATGCCCGAGAGCATTGGCAGACTCTGGTAGGAAGTGTGGGTGGATGCCAAGGTGTTGAACAGGAAATCATCATCTATTGGCTCAGAGTGCATTGCTACATTGTGGGACGTAGCTGCCCTTGATAGTACCTGTGTATATGCAGTACTGTCCTCTGGAGGTGACGGCTTTGTTGGGTAACAATCCGGACTGTTATCCGATACTGGTGCATCATACAAGTCCCATGCATCCGGATCATCCTGTGTCATCCCTGTATGCGTAGGTGACTGCATAGGAGGTGTTCCCACCGGAGACAACTGCGGTGAGTGTAGTGGGGAAGGTTGTGGAGAAAAACTTGGTGGTGGGGTTTTTTCTCTGCCCACCTTCGCCTTTGGCTGCATTTCTGACTCTTGAAATGCCAGTTTCCTTTTTGTTTTAATTGGAGGAAGAGTTTTTATTTTACCAGTCTCTTTCTGGATATGCAACCTCCTTTGCGTATGGTCTGGCTCAACCATACTTATTTCCTGCTCAAATCTGTGTTTTTCATGCATTTGGCTGGAAAGTCCTTGCTCTTCTTGTACGAGCTCTTTTTGGCTCCGAAGCCGCTTTTTTCGGTACCGATGTTGCCGATAAAGTCTTTTTCGGTTCAGATGTTATTATTCTCACATTGGGTGAGTCGAACTCTCGGTGTCGAGATCGTTCGGTGCCGGAATCTCGACCGGAGTCGGAAGTCTTCAGCAAATCTCTGGCCTTTTTCGGTGCCGATGTTTGGTCACCTTCTTTTCGATGGGTTAAGCCATGGCCTGCTGGCGGTGGCGTCTCCTTGGCCTTAATGATCTTTATGTGAGTTTTGGATGGGGCAGTTTTACTCACTGTTTTCTGCATCATCGTGGTTCGCTCACTTTCGGAATCATCAGAGTCCGTCCCCTGGATGGAAATTCTTTCCTCCTCCTCGGCGTAGAGTTGTTCTCTCGGTGTCGATGCCATTTGTAGTCTTCTCGCTCGTCGATCACGAAGTGTCTTTTTTTATTGAAACGCTCGACAGGCCTCACAAGTATCCTCCCTGTGTTCTGGTGATAAACACAGATTACAGACAAGGTGTTGGTCTGTATAAGGATACTTCGAGTGGCACTTCAGAAGCGGAAGGGGGTCCGATCCATTAGTCTTCGTCGATGGATGCGATTGGGCTGACCAGGCCCCGCTGAAGAGCGGAAGCCCCGAAGGGCCGCCGGAGCGCTTCTGCAATCGGTGCTGATACGATAACACTAACCCGGTACCGAGCGAGAACAATTACGTTGAATTTTCGATATTTAGCTAACTTTCCCGGTTCGAAATACGGAGCGAAGAGGAACACGTCCGAACCCGATGGCGGAAAGAAAACAATCTAAGATGGAGTCGACGCCCATGTGCAATGGAGCCGAAAGGGAGGAGTCCCTCGGTCTTGTGACTCGAAAAGACTTCTTCGAAAAAAAACAACTTGTAACACTCCGAGCCCAACACTAGATGGCAGGATAATGCACAGCATGTGTATCTGCAGCTACACATGCCACCGAACATATATATATATGTGTGTATGTATGTGTGTATGTTGTTCTGTACTTGGCATGTTCGTGGGTCAATGCATGGCTCCTGGGTGGGTTGTTATACTAGTTATCTATGAATCCCTGCTCTCATCTTATCACACTTATCTACCCATCATCATATGTCATGTCTCTATCAATCTATCGATTCCCACTCTGACTCATCCCAAATCCATTCCACTACTTTCATCTCCTAAATAACTCTGCCTAACCTCTTCCCTCCGCTTCCACATCTAACTCACCAAACCTCACTCTACTACCATGACCTCCCAAACACTTCTACTAAATTAGCCCTCATTTATCTCACCCTGCTAATATGATCTCCCTAACCCTTCCCTCCAACATCCCCCTTTACTCATCCCAAGCCTTTGGGATGAGTAAATGAGGGATATACTCCCAATTAACACTTCTGGATTTCTTTCCTCCTCCACCCCTCCATTACTCTAGTCAATCTAACTAACAAACTCTCATATCTGCGGCTCAAATTAACTCATAATAAGACTAAAACTGTACTCATATTTCCCGATACTAATCCATCACTAATTCTTGTTGTGTTCCGGAGCAGCGTGCTACTCACCGAAAAGCGCTTCAACACCTCGTCAGGGGTAGTAAACGCTAAATAAATACTATTACAATACAATACAATTTCCATGCATAGTTCTGGGCGCAAGCGGCACTTAGAATCATCTTTCAAACTGGGAGACTATGTAATGAGCTCAAGAAATAAGTAATGCATACGGTCCTGTACAGATTAATAACCAGTGTGGTGGCCACATTTTAGACCACTTGGAAACAAGCTAGCAATCTTTACAAGATGCTCAAATCAAAAGAATTTCCATAGTCCTACTTAGATTCAATCTAGGCTTATGTATCCATTTTATGAGCTTCAATAGGTAGGACCTTGAACATGTTTATAACATTTCTAAGATAGAAAAGCAGATGCCCACTACTTTACAGACTTGATTGGGCATTGATAGATCACAATCTTTGATGACTTCCAGCTTCCAGACTTGGCCTGCAGACCTGTGTGCTGCTGCATCCCCTGTGTCCCAACACTTACTAATACAATAATCAATCAATTTGTTGAGCGTGCTACTCTCCCGGTAGAGTCATGAGGCAAGGGGGGGGGGGCTACCGCTCGAAGAGCCAGGTCTTGAGGTGCTTTCTGAAGGACAGGAGGTCCTGGGTCTTGCGTAGGTTGGTGGGGAAGGAGTTCCAGGTTTTGGTGGCGAGGTGGGAGAAGGACCTGCCGCCAGAGGCGGTGCGGTGAATGCAAGGGACTGTTGCAAGGGCAAGGCTGGCGGAGCGGCGCTGACGTTTCGGGATGTTGAAGTTAAGTTGATCGTTAAGGTAGGCTGGTCTGGTGTTGTGGAGGGCTTTGTGAGCATGGATAAGGATTTTGAAGTTGATCCTTTTGTTGATGGGGAGCCAGTGGAGGTCTCTGAGGTGGCCCAAGATGTGTTTGTGGCGAGGGAGGTTCAGGATGAGACGTGCTGAGGCGTTCTGGATGCATTTCTCTGGAGCTTGGACGTATTTCCCACGTAGACGGTTTAACTCTCAAGAAGGAGTTGAGGGTTTTCTTTGAAGGGCACGTGGGAGGATTTTCCACAAATGGCATCTGCACAGGTCAAAATCCAGGAGGGCTGACTTCCAGCGTGGCACTAACAACCAGGGGCCGTGAGGAAAAAAGAAATGCCTACGGCAATTCCTAATATAAGTGCTTCCACTGTAGGATAGACTAACAAATAAAACATGCATGTATCTGTGTATCCTGATACCTTATTATGAATGTATACTGGCAATGAATAAAATCACCCCAAAAACTTTCCTGGGAGGAAATGAGGGTGGCTGAACTATATTTTTTTTAAGGTTTTGTGGAGATTTGTCAAATGGTGCCATAGTTATTAGCAAACAAAAAATGCTTTTCATATTTATACTCTAAGCACCTCTGTATACTATAGGTATGTGAAGTTATTGGAAACACAGGGCTGGCAGTTACTGCACAGTCCCTAGGCCAGACCTAAAAAAAAAAAAAATTAAAAAAAGGGGGTCAACAAGCTTAAAGAGGCTTTACAGAGCTCAGCTTTGGAACTCTACCTCTCTTGATATCCGTATGGAAAAAATCTTGAATATTAATCCCATAATTTTGCTTAGCTCTCAGCCTTGCTGTTCCTTTTGCATGCCTCTTACAGTTCAAAATGAATTACTGCAGAGAGGAGAAATCAGAGGGAATGATAACCATGGTCTATTTAGTTTCACACCTAATTCTGTAGTTAGCAGCACAATATTCTCCCACAGCAATTATATTTTAGCAGTCATTTAAAATGATCAATTTCTTGCAAACAGAAAGTCATTTATAAACCCCAATTATTGCTGTCATAGTTAAAAGCCTTGTAGCGCAAGAAAGCCTGGCTGAATGTGAACACAGGGTTCCTCCTTCACTTCTGTTTTTACCTCTGCCTGGTCTAACCCAAAGTCTAACGCTTTCTGTGAATGCCATGCCTATGCTTGCTGTTGTGCAAAACGTCACTACATATGGGCCATATTACAAGGTGCTAGTGAATACTCATTTGGCTATCATATGTTTTGTTTTGTCAGGCAAGACATAAAAACATAGATCAAAATAGGCCTTTAAAATTTTGTTTGTGATAAGCTTAACGGCTGGCACTTAGTTAATGAAATGTATTCATATTTGGCACTTCTCCATTTAGCAGTCAATACTGTACACATCTATGTAAGTGTTCTGTAGTGTTGCGACACTCTTTGCGAGAATATGTCTGTACTTTATTAGCCATTTATTAATGATTATTGACAGTTGCTCAATCAATGTAATGACCATGCCACACAGTTGTACGGGTCCATAAGCCCTAAACTGATTCTTGTTTATTAGGATTCAGGCAATAAATTACAATTTCCAATACAATTGTTACTACCGTGTATGGCATCAATATGGTGTCTTCTTGCCATCATGCATACTCGCAGTTTGTGTCATTCTTGAACTGATGCCCATAATTTTGCTGAGCTCTCAAGCTAGCTCTCAGAACTTTATGTATCTTACAGACTACCTTGTAGAAACAATCCCAATGTGTGTGGATGGGATAAAGCTGGTGAGGGACGGAAAAAAAATCATAAATCCTCGAGGCAAGCGTTTATGCAAAAAATGGTTTTCTGCAGAAGGGAGAATTCAGAGGAAATGATTACCCTGCTATTTTTAGTTTCATATCTAATTTTATTGTTAGGGGCACACCATTAAAGCAAGGCAATTATGTTTTAGCAGTAATTTAAAATATTTTTTGCAGGATTACCAATTTTGTGCAACAACAAAATTACTAAACCAAAATTATATTTATTCTTCAGTACTAACAAGTGAACTCAGTACCCGTATTGTTCAATATACACATAAAAAATAAACATTCAAGTGAATTTCTATTTTGCTTCATTGGTGGATCATTTGCACCTCAATAACGAATGAGGAGCATTGCTATCTTCGGTGGTAACCATTTATGCATCTATTATGATGAAAAAAAAAACACAACAGGTCTGTACTACTGTATGCCTGTTTCCTGAACAACTTTTCGCACTTCATTTCATCAGTGGGATGCCACATAATGTAAAGACAAAGGAATCAGCTGGTAGTGAGGTTATTGCTGACAAAGTAAAAAGGCAGCCGCCTAGGGCAACAAAGACTACTGAGGTTGAACACAGGGTTCCTCCTTCACTGCTCTGTGTTTTGGTCTCTGCCTGGTCTAACCAGCAGTCTAAGGCTTCTGTGAATGTCAAGTCTATGATTGCTTTTCCAAAAGTCACCCCTGCCTCTGCATTTGGGCCGTGTCATCAGGCTAGTAAATACTCGGTTGCTATCTTGTACCCTACCCTGCTTTGGCCAGGCAAGGCCTACCAAATAGCCTGAAACTGTTCTTTCCACTGATCAATAACAGAAAACATTAGTGACAATAAAACGTATTGCTTCTTGAGGTACAAAGTACCTTTTCATAACAGATTTTCAACTGTAAGAAGGTTCTCTCATAGCTTATTTATCATAGACTGTTCACACTAGACATGCTATTAGCAAGGATGTATCTACAATGAATCATCACAGCACAGCCACTTGCACTGTTTGGAACAAATTATTGATGAGCTAAAGGAATGTCAGAAACGGGTCATGGAATAAAGCAAGGCCTGGTCAGCAGTCAACATGATCCGAAACTTGATGCCTTACAAATCCCATGCCAATCACATCTCAGTATGGAACCTTGGTGAGATGGTGACAGCAGATATCTATGTCAGTGGAGAACAGAACTCCTCAAAACCTTAAAGACTCGCACCTATCTATAACAGTCATCGTCCTCCTCACTGCTGAAATCCCATTTGCTGTCATTTGTCCATGTACTAAACCCAGATACAAGTCTGTCTGAGGATAAGCCTGCAGGGGTAGTGGTGGCTGTAGTGTTGGACATTTGTTTCATTCCAGTCCCTGTCTCTTTGTTGCTTGACTCTTCTATCTGTTCTTCCCCAGAGGATTCAGTTTCATTGGTCAATCTGCGGTGTAGCAGCATCTCCATTCCAGAGTCTGAGTTGGTAGTTCTATATGTCATGGGTAATTTCTCACCTTTGGATAAAGAAAAACAGGCTGGTTAGTCACACAAGAGAGAAGAAGATGGACACAGAGCCCACATTTTGCTGTGGGAGGGGAAGGATACAGACAATGGACAGATTTCAAAGCAGGTATCAGAAACTTCAACTTTCTAATACATTTGAGCATATAGAAAAGTAATTGCTTTCAGATCCTAAAATAAAACAGTGATTGGGTGACGAAAACAGGATCATGGGAACAGGTATTAGTGACTAGAAACAACCAATGAACAACATTTGATGCTATTATTCATTTGGATTAGACAAGAAGAATCCTATATGTAGTTGACATGGCCCTGTTTGGTTACTCTAACTGTGAGGCAAGCATTCAGGAAAAATAAAAAAAAGTGGAAGCCACAGTACCCAGCGGTTAGATGAAATAGTATTCTTTACAGAACTATAATTATGAAGGAAACCAAAGAAATCGGCAAACCACATGCACATGGACATCTACTGCCATAATCTTAGCCCAGTATTATATTCTGCACAATAGCATGCCAACTCGGCTGGATTATATTCACCAGTAGGAATGGCTACTTACCTTTAAAATATTTCTCTAACAAGGGAATCCTTTCAAGATACATAAACTTAGAATTGGTTATGACTGGCAGGGAAAACACAGAGAAATATTTCCATGGAAAAGTTTATTTTAAATCACTTGCTTCAAAAAAAGATGATCTGCTTCCTAAACTCTTTCAGTAACCATATGGGCTTGAACCATCTGACTGCTCACACACCTAGGGAACCCTTTAAGTTAATTTGTCCCTTAAGATATCGAACTATGGAACAAAAAACGCATAAGAGAGGATTAGGGATTCTGCAACTGAGGATAAAACCTCTGGGTACCCATTGCTAGTGCTGGGTAACATACATTTTGCACAGCAACTTCTACTCAACATGCTCCTGCTATAATAAGATTTTCTCAGAAAAGCATCACAATGTTTCCAAAGCTACAATTGTATATTTAGCAAATGTATGTCATTTGGGACTGTGATGGTGCTATTATCTAATTAATATTAATTTATAAAATGATACAATAATTACCCAAAGAGAAGCTACAGACCAGAACATTGTTACCTACACTCCGATCCTCAACAAAAACATGATCTGCAGAAACTGCTGATCTATAACAACTTATGGTCCTGTAACACAATCCTTTCTCAAACTGCTATACTAAAACATTCACCACATTCACAACAGGCGCATCCATGGGATCCAAGTCCCTTTCCAAGCACCAGAAACCCACTTATTCCATTTTCCCTTGCATCTGTGTCTAGTATCTGGAGCCCACGACTCCTCCAACAATTCCTCAGCCTTTCCCGAAAGGCCTGACACTGCAGAAGATCTCCTGACACTTTCCAAACAAGAAGGTTCAAAACTCCCGACTCTACCAGGGGATGTTCTTCTCCATCTACGTTAGCTGGCAAATAAAAAGGGCTCTTACATGCCATTTCCAGCAACACAGGAAACCACTCCTGTGATACCCAAAACGGAGTTACCAGTACCAACTGACACATTTCTCTACTCACTTTCTGCCGAACTCTCTGAATCACTGCAAACAGGAGAAAATGTATATCCTCTCAAAGCTTTCCAGTCTTGCTGAGAATCATCCACTGCTAAAGCCCCTGGACGTGGAAGCCAACTGTAATACCTTAGAATCTGACAAGTTGATCTGCTGCCAAACAGGTCCACCTCCGAAAGACCCCTTTTCAGAAATAAATTCCCTGCAAAGCTTCCAATCTGAAAAATCCTTCCAATATCTTGAATTCCTGTCCGCAAACACATTGTCCTTGCCAGGCAATTATTCTGCTCTTAAACTGATCTTCTGTTCTAGGCAAAAAAAACAAAGGTCCATGGCTAAATCTGAAAGTGCATGGGCTCGAGACCCCCCCCCACCCCCCCAACTGATTCATGTAAGTCACCGCAGAAACTTTGTCCATTTTCGTCTGCACCGTGTTGTTCTTTAAAACATTTCTGAAACTCATGAGTGCATATAAAGCTGCCACAATTTCTAAACAATTGATATGAAGATTCTTTTTCACCTCTGACCATAAACCACCAGTCTCCTGTGCACCCAAGCGGGAAGCCCAACCTGATTCCAAAACAGGAATTCCAAACATCCGATTCCAAAACAAAAATCAGGCATGCATCCAAAAATCACACGCCCATTTCAAATATCTAGATTCTCTAACCATCTAGTTAATTCCTCCTTCACATCCAAATCGAAACAAATCTTGTCTCCATACCACAAACCCGACTGGAAAGCTCTTGCTTTTATCCTTTGAAGAGTCTGATAATGCAACGGGCCTGGAAAAACTGCTTAAATTGAAGACGATAGCAGCCCCAGTAACCTCGCTAGTTCTCATAGAGTTATTATTTTCTTTTGAAACACATAGCAAACTTCTTTCCTGGTCTTGTTCACCTTTCTTACTGGTAAACATTACATACCTTTTGCCGTATCTATTAACCTAGGAACTCCAAACTCTGAGATGGAGTTAGAACTGATTTCCACAAATTCACCAAGAAGCCGAAAGATTCCTGTAACCTCTGTCATCTGCAGATCCTTGATGAGTTGGGTCACACTCAGACATTATCAAAATGTTGTCTAAATAAACAAACATTCACACACACCTCTCTATGAGAAACAAAACCACTACCCTCGTGATCTTGGTGAAACACCAAGGAGCGGATAATAGGCCAAATGGAAGACAGGTAAACTGAAAAAAACTGACCTTTCTACTGAAATTGTATAGATAAACCTGACTGTCCTTAGACATCAGAATTGAGAAGTAAGCATCTTTGAGGTCCAACTTCACCAACTAATCATTCCTTAAAAGCATTTCCCTCAAAAGATGGATACCCTCCATCTTGAAATGCCTCTAAATGTGGAATTTGTTCAAATCCCTTAAATTTATTACAGGTCTCCATCCTTTCACCTTCTTCTCTACCTTGAAAAGAGTGCTTACAAACAAAATCCTCTGACCTTACTGATATTATTGCTTCTTTTTTTAAGAGATTTGAAATTTCATTCTCCACTATCAACTCTCGTTCTTTATTCAAAAACAATTTTTTGGCTTTTTTGCTTTGAAATGGAGGTTCCAAAAATTATATTTCATATCCTTGAATAACCTCTAAAACCCAAGGATCCTCTGTAATATTTTCCCACTCTTTCCTGAAAAATCTGAAACAGCTCCTATCTTTTCTTGGAAAGAACAAGAAGTAACTGTTGGTTTCACCCTGAAATCCTGATGATCCTTGTCCTTCAGCTCTGCTCCCAATACCTTGCTGAATTCTACCCCTTTGAGGGTAAAATTGGAATTTGAACCTCATTGGTAATTTCTTATTCCTCTTTGACCAAACTGGAACCTTTGGAATCCGCACCCCCTATTGCCGGCCCTTCTAAAAACACTCCCACTAAACATCCTACACATACTGAACTGAGCTTTATCTAAAGCCGTAAATGAAGAAACATATGTTCTTTACCAAAGTTTCACCAAACAATAACCCTTTCAGATCATAAACCAGATTCTTTATTCACTAAATCACTTAGTTTTGGGCTCATTTTCATAAAAACTGCTTCCCTTCTTTTAGCAGTTAAGGCTGCATTAGCATTTCTCAATAAAAGCAAGGATCTTTGAATCCATGCCCTTACCAAATTCAAACCTAAAAGGGTTTCATTTATATACACCTCTTCGGCCATATCCAGAATCTGTGCCAACTACCCTAGAACATCTAAAATGTTATCTTGTTCTTGCTTTAGGGACATTTCCAGTCCTTTTCTTGGATCTCTACCCATCCTAAATAAGAAGGTAATCAATTCTGGATTCAGGTTAGGAGTAAAACAAACATTACCTTCAATTACAGGCCTTGAATTCTCTGCCCTCAAATTACAGGCCTTGAATTCTCTGCCCTCAAAATACTTCTCACTGCTTTATCCAATGAGGTCCTAACCCCTTTTTAGGGTCGAGCCTGCGTTGCATGCACTCGCGCATGCTTTCGCAGGGAGACTCTTTTGTATTTATAAAAGGGCTCTGAGCCCTGTCAACTTCACATCAGTGTTTTTTATTGGTTTGTGGGCTTCCCTGATAAAATCTGCTTGCTTTCATTAGTCGAAGGCACCCATATGGCATGCCTTTTCCGGTGGCTAGCCCTCCTCCAGCGCAGCGACCAAGTACAGAAAACATGCGAGGCTCGCTGTTTTCCACCGGGCTCGTGGACTTTTTTTTCTCAAATTTACAAGCCCGATCTCGCTTGGCAGAAGTCGCTTTACCTACTTGATTTCACTTTTTCGGGTTATGTACATAAATGCACTTTTGCCCGATAGGTGAAAAGTCGGGTTAGGAGTTTACAACGCGATCAGCTCTAACATGAGCAAACGCGAGACCCGATGCATTGTAAATGCTTGTTTAATAAATGGAGCTAAATGGTCCAAAGGCCACTAATTTGCACTTCTATGATGTCAAACGTCGATTGGTGAAAGCATTTCCTCACCAAAGGTATTCTTAATGACATCCTTGGATGTTGAAGGACCCTCCTCAACATCAAGTAAATCATCACCATCCTCATCTTGTAAATCAAAAACACACTCATAAAAATTTTCCTTATCCTTTCCTGAAAACTTCTCTGCCATAAACTCATCATTCTGTGAACTTAACTGCTTTGCACTGCTTAGGACGCCTTTTCTACTGGTCCCGCGCCAAGGACACCTTTTAATTTTGTGCAGCAAAGGACACCTTTCGCATGTCTGGTGCTTTGCTCAACACTCTTGTCCAAGCCCTTTGACTCCTCATTCAAATGTTTTGTTTTCATTTTTTTCTTATCTTGTTTCACTGACTTTTCAGCATCATCTTCTGACAAAGACCCAAACTCATTATAAGAACCACCTCTCTCAATTGTCTCTTAAATACAACTCTTCATCTCAGCCTGTATCAATCTCTTGATAATTTCCTCATTCAAATTTCCCTCTGGAATTTCCACCACTTCCAAATCCAAACTAGACATTATACTATTATACCTCCTATCGATACACAACTGACCAAACAAAATAGATCTGACAAATCAGTAGAAGACCTCCACCTTCCACAGATCACTAATCTGTTGCCACAATCAGGTAAATAACTGAACAGCTGCTACATGTATTGCGATGAAAATACCAACATATTCTCAGTTACAGTCAGTGGTCTCATTCCCAATTCAAAATGGCGCCCAAATCTGGTGAAATGTGAGTTTGTTGCTCCACATCAGTGAGCAAACAGGAAGCGCACACATGGGAACACAGTTCCGATGCACTGAGCTCTGTGCACAAATGAACCGAGAGGCGTTCGGCACGAGCAAAACAATGGCACGCTATTAAGTTGAAAGGTATGAAATCACCTTCAACTGCAACTTTGAAAAAACACGAATGGTTTTACTCAACCACACTAAATATTTACATGTACAAATAACACACTGTTTAAGATGGTTCCAGAATATCAAACATGTAAACAAATTACCTTCTAAATTAACCCTGTAACAACATCACAAATGCTCTAGTCATTCTCTCAATCACACAAAAACACCACTCAAAACAAACCTAAAACACACATTTTCATAAACTGGAAACTTGTATAAAGATAATCATATTCACATAAAAAGAACTGCAACTTATCTGTTTGGAAGCAGCAATTAAAAGAGGAAGAGGCTTCAGTTCAAGGAGTATTTATGTGTTAAGGGTTCTAATTCTGGAATGTTCTTGGGTGTTCTTTAAAGGACCCTAATGCATAATGATAGCCTACAGTCTTGTAATGAAAACCCAGTAGGTCTGGCCTTGACTGGCTTTTATATGGCAATACTGAATTAATAATACATTTATTAAAATAATGGGAATGTGCATGTTTTTAAGTTCCAATTGTAATGATGATTGCAGCAGTGTTATGTTTGGCATGAGAGAGAGCTTGCAACATTTTGCAACATACTGTTTTCAATACATATTCCACACATACAGAAGGGAGCTTCAGGTCAGCTTTCTTCTGCTATTGGCCTGAGACATTGTTCAACAGATCTTGGATCATCCTACGGTAGTTTTTTATGCTCATGTCTTTCTATTATCTTACATGTTTCCTTTTGCTTTTTGTAGAAAGAATGTGGAATAATTTCTTATAAAGAACCCCCGCAAATTGAGGTACAGTCTGCTCTGATATTGTCAGGGCGGTGTAAGGTTGCATATGATGAATTATGTCACTAAAACCTGAATGAGGTTTCTTTATCCAGAAAGTATCTGGTTAACCAGGTAACTTGGTTGATGTGGGTATCACCGTCAACTCATTGCACTTTTTGTGACATAGTGTTTTGGACCAAGACATATGAACAGTCGTTCCAGAAAGGCAAAAAAGGGTCTAGCGAAGTAATGACTTATTTCAGCACCCACAAATCCATGGAACTAATTGTGAGTGCGAGTCCAGTAAGGTTGAGGGCCATACCAATACAGAAAGCAATGCAGGGAAGGTAAGTGCCCATCGTCTTTGCAAGCAAAACAGACAGCAAAACCAGGTATTCACAGATCCTAACAAGTGGCGCTGGCCATCAGGTGAGGATGTGCTCATTTTCACTTAAACTCTTTACCGTACAACAGACCCTGAGCCATACAGTCATTTTATTTTTGAAAACCTCCCAACATCCCTCCTCTCCTAGGTCAAATAATGATTTCTGCATCTGCAGTAGTACCACTTTCAGGTGACATACTGACCAAGTGATTAAAAAGCCAGTGATAACCTCTCACACCAACCAAAAAGAGTAGCAGCAACAAGAAAAGAGAAACAAAGGAATCCACATTCGGAGTCTCCCAGAGAATGCCTGCCCCAAAGCACTCTCTCACAATGAAAAGGCCAGAATAGCAGCAATGGCTGAATGCTTACGAAAAAAAGGCAGAGAAACAAACAGCAGTAAGTGGAAGATGTTCCTCACCAAACATGGACTTGAGCCCAGTGAAAAACATATTGTGCTGTTGCATGCATTGAACAAACTCAGTATCACCTCAAGGACTCATTCTGAGAGGGAAGCAGTATCATCACTGCAGTGGTATTGCAGGAAAAGGCGGTAGCCCTCTCACACTCAAGAAGGTGGAAACTAGATGTTTGTAGCATTTTATAAATAAATATTAATTAGATAGTGTCACCATCACAGTCCCAAAGGACATACATTGCTAAAGATACAATCGTAGCTTCAGAAACACTGATGCTTTTCTGAGAATTTGTTTTTGTAGCAGGAGCATTTTGAATAGGAGGTGCTGTGCAAAATGAATGTTACTTACCAAGAGCAATAGGTATCCAAAGGTTTTTATCCACAGTTGCAGAATTGATAATCTCCTCTTATGTGGTTTTCGTTCTATAACTGGATTTTTTTTTAAGGGGCAAAAAAAAAAAAAAACTTAGAGTCCCCTTGGTGTGTGAGCAGTCAGATTGTTCAAGCCTATAAGGCTACTGAAGGAGTTTAGGAAACAGGCTATCTAGTTCAGGGCAAGTAATTAAAAATAAACTTTTCCTTGGAAATAATTTTCTACATCTGCCCTGCCAGTCCTAAACAATTCTACGTTTATGTATCTGGGAAGGATTCCCTCGCTAGAGAAATATTTTAAAGCTAAGTAGACATTCCATCTGGTGGATGTAATCCACCACAGTTGGCATGTTACTGTGCAGAATATAACACTGGGACAGGATTATGGTAATAGATGTCCATGTGCAGGTCACAATGCAACCTAACCAAGCACTCTGCTGATTTGTTTGCTTCCCTTCAGAATATGACATTCGGACAATTATACTTCTGTAAAGAATATTATTTCACCTAATCCATGCGTATTGTGGCTTCCACATGTTATTTTTCCTTCATGCTGGTCTCACAGATAGAGTAAGCAAACCAGGCCCTGTAAACTACATATGGAAGGCTTGTCATCCAATTCAGATGAATAATAGCATCACATGTCACTGGTTGGGTGGGTGCACAAGTCTCTCAACTTCCCGGTTGACAGGTTGCCAGCATGGAGCAATCTTGCGATGATAAAAGACAAAATAATCCAAGAAGGTCTGAATTCCTCCCCTTAAAACGGGAGCCTACGTTTTGATTGCAGTAAGAATTTCAGTGGTGGCAAGGATTTTCTCCAGTTAGCTTGTTCATGCTGGAAAAGCATTGCTTTTCACTGAGCCAACTATTGGTTTCACCATTCCATGGTGTCTTGAGGGTGTGAAAGCTACCATCTTCTCCTCATTACTACTGCAGTGATAATATGGCTGCCTCTCAGAATGAGTCCCTGAGGTGAATTATAACTAATTCAGTATTGTAATATAAAAGCCAGTCAAGGATAGATCTAATGGGTTTCTAAATACTTGTTTTAGCTGCTGTGAAATTAGACTCTTTTTGGGTAATCATTGCAGCATTTTATAAATTAACATTAACTAGAAAAATAGTCAACCGGAAGGTTGAGAGACTTATGCACACACCCAACATAGTGCTAAACTCTGGAATGGATAACGGAGAGGACAATGAGTGAGCAATGCACCACTTATTGAGGCTACATTGGTGCACATCCCACTGTACCACTGACTATGCCTCTGCCACAATACTACTTAGATAACCAATTGGGGATGTTATCCCTGCTGCCACCCCCAGTGAAGGCTACAGACAATTGAGCAAGAAGAAATAAAGAGCAAGAGATGCCTTAACATTGACTAAGCCAGCCGAAGGAGACACGCCACCGTTTTAGTGAGGTCTGTGGACCGTAACAAACGTAAAATCAACTATATTAGCTGCTCAAAGGGGTTTGGAGATGGTCATCGGAAATGTATCCGTGCTGGAGAAGGTGCCTAAGAATCAGATCATCGTTACATTTTCATAAAATGGTGTGGAAATAAATTAGGGCAACCAGATGTCCTTGGTCTTGAGCTTGATGGAAGGTACCTTTTCACCATCACTAGAGGTCCCTGCAGGCCTGAGGTGTCAGTTTCAGAGAGCAAGCTCAAGATATGGCCTCAATCCTCCGAGAGAGACTGTTCACCTTACAGCCCTTCCAAAAGCATACACAGAAACTCAATGACTATGTTCAGCTAAGATCCAGGTGAATAAAGGTTATGCATCTAGTATCTGTTAATCATATATATGGTTCAATATAAAGCTGGAAGGCATGTAGGGAGCCTCCCGAAGTTGGACAATTCCAGTGTGGTGAAGTAGCACATGCACCTCTCAGTCAGGCACAGCCGAGAGGATATGTGAAGACTGATATCACTCATGGTCCTCAGTCTGGATATACATCTGCAGTTGTTTAAGTTTGTAAATATTCTATAATTGAGCAAGGCTTATCAACTGGGTTGACTAAGTCTAATGACTTAGTCATTAATTATAATATTATATAATGAATAAGTCTCCTGCTGTAAGGCTCAACAGAACTCAATAAAAACTGAATAACAAATAAAAGCTTTCAACTACGGAGTTCTATTTGCTAAGTTTTATGCTATTTTCCCTTACTTTCAATGATACTCAGCCCCTACTTAATACCTCAACTATCTCTTAGCATACCTAATGTCTGTCAATTTTAGATTATTCCTGGAAAGTGCAGAACAGAATGCCCAGCACAGATTAACATATTGTGTCTACTAAGGTACAGTACTGCCTGTAGGCTTTTTTTTAAGACTCAGGGCAGTTTTGTAGTGTATTAAAACGTTAAGGATGAGAACTCCCTACTTTGTAAAAGGCCGTTTCTCGCAGCCCCTGTATGTTCGTTACCAGAGCTGCTTTAATATAGTGCTGCATTAAAAAACATTGACCTTTGAGCCATGTGCCTTTGCTGTTAATATAAAGTCATACGGAGGGACGAATTGAAATATTTTTTTTATTTTTTTATTAACCGGTTCACAAGCTCATCTGCGGCCCTTAGTCCCCCAATGTTGCAATGAGAATGTTGATCAAATAGAATTGCATTAATTCCATTCAACTAGAAATAGGAATGCTTTTGTTGCAAAGTGAAACCAAACTCTGCGTCTGTATAAGCTGAGCTGTAAAAATGCTTGTGGTGCCAAGTGAAACAAAACTCAGCGTTCATAGAAGGAGAGCTGTACTTGTATCTCTAAAGAACGTGAAAATAACTTTTTTGCTCTTGCCTAGTAGACAGCCCATTCGATGCATGTTGCAAAATATATTGTGGACTTATTAAGAACATAGAGAAGCCTAGAGCTTGTCCAATGCATACCATTGGTTGGCTTTCCTGTCAC
Organism: Pleurodeles waltl; assembly: GCF_031143425.1. Taxonomy (NCBI): domain Eukaryota; kingdom Metazoa; phylum Chordata; class Amphibia; order Caudata; family Salamandridae; genus Pleurodeles; species Pleurodeles waltl. The sequence continues at coordinate 174,710,892 of NC_090446.1, read as the reverse complement.
TCTCATTTAACTGTTTATTATTCATGTCCCAGCTTGTCAATCTTGTATTTGTCCCTCCCATTAAGCATAGTCTCTATTCCATTTCTTTTGGCTAGCTGGCTTCTATTCATCCATTGCTTGCTTTCTAAGCACTACTTTAGGGTTATTTTGCAGCCGTCTTTCTTATGTACCTCTCGTCCCCTGCACTCAGGGTTGCTCTCTGTCGCCTGTGTGCTTCTCCTACCCGACCTTTCATGGTGTGCCTGCCTCCTGTCCTTCCCCCATTGCTTTTCCCACACCTGCTCCGTGTTGCTCTCTTTTACCTGTCTGTTCCCAAGAGCTCCACTTTGCTCTATGTCTTCCACATGCCCCACCACTGCTTGCCCGAATTGCTTCCACCTCCCACCCTATATTGTTTCTGTCCCTGCACCACTTGTGTTTCCTCCGCTGCTTTCCGTGTGGCTACCACACCCCGTTGCTTCCACCCCCACCATTTGGTTCCATCACCCATTTTAAAAATTAAAAAAAGCTTTTGACCTTTTTATTTTCTTTACCAATACAAATCAGAAGAAGCACTGAAGCAGGTTAGGAGCTGAAACCAGACAATTTACTGTCGAGTTTTTAGGCACACCGAGATTTCAGAATTATGATTGGAAAAATTATGGATGACATGTTCTTGGGCTGAAATACGTCATCACACAAAGGCAAAAAGGACAAGAAAGGAAAACGTTACTTACCAGGTAAGCATCTCTTTGTAGTGTGTAGTGCTCTAGAGTAACAGGCTCCATATCCTCCTGCCATCTAGTGTTGGGCTCTGAGGTTTGTAACTTTTACAATGAAGTCACCTTACTGTAGGATAGATATGATGTCCTGAAGGGTTAACATGTGAAAGCATGTGTATCGGTTGAGAGGAACGAGATCGAGAACGGGTCTGAGGGACCTGTCTGCATTGGAAATGAGAAAGTATATGAAATAAACCCCCTTTCCTTGGTGACGTGAGGGGACAGGTGTGATGGTCCCTTTACTAGGATGCCCTGTACCTCTTTCTTTAAGAGGTGTAGAAGGTCCTTGCTGAGCTGTGAGCTGGCACATTGGGCGGTGGGTATGAGTGAAACTTCAGACAGTAACAGTATCTAACTAAAGCTAGAACCCATCTATCTGAGGTGATCTCTTGACATTTTGGCAAGAAATCATTGATTCTCCCCATATAAGTTGTAACGTGGTTTAGTGTAAATTGTGGAAGTCAACATTTTTTTTTAGTAGTGGAGGCTCGCCTACTGGAACTTCCTTTGGGTCTTCCCTTATTATTATCTCTATACTCTTTGGTGTGCAACAGCTAGAGGTGCAAAGCTGATAGGTTTGCTGTTGCCTTTGGTAAGTGCTCCCATCTAGGGAGGTGGTCTCAGAACTTGCACTATATCGCTTTCTGTGGAATTACCCCTTTTGACTACTGGTTTAAAATGATCTCACGGCTTTAGCTTCATCAGTATCCTTTTTACGTGTCTGTAACATTTGGTTGACCTGTGGGCCACAAAAACATTCTCCATCAGAGGGGAGATTAAGTAGACATTGTTGCACCTCAAGTTTAAAATCCAAATTATAAAGCCATGCGTGTCAAGTTAGGATACTAGTATTCAATCCCCGTGCTGCAGGGTCTGCTGCATTTAAGGCATAATATAAAGTCATGTTTGAGATAGTCGTGCTTTAACCAATCTCCTCTCTCCTCGGTATTTGGGCTGCAGGTATTTAAGCAACTCCTGCATTTGGTCTCCAGGATATGGAAAGATACAGATCTGGGCCAGGGTAACTAGGAAGGTCCGCAGAATAATTATCCCAGTTATCCGCTCTCCTCACTTGGCTTTCCAGCTATATAGTTTATCCTTAATGTAGGGGCTATGTGACCCTGCTGCGGATAGTGCTCTATGCATTTGGTAGTGTGTCTGGATGTGGCAGAGGAGGCGGGGAAGGAGTGGAAGGGACAAAGCGGATGAGGCTGGTGGTCTTGTTCCTGTGCCTCTTTTTATGCTTCTGGTGCGGAAGCTAAGTCCTCTTCAAGGGTCAGCTTCCTCTTAGGTAGAAAGCTGTTGACTCCCTTGAGCAGAGGCTTAGTAGTAATCTTACCCACCTGAAGGTGTATGTATAATCTATTATGATGGGCAATGGTCTTTGTTTTGAGCTGCTCTAGGATTGGATGCTCAGAACTGTAGGGTCTTTCGGAGCTGGTGGTCCTTGACATCAAAGAGATAGCCATCCAAAGTGACCCCTTTAAGGTCAGCAGTCTCAGCGCTGAGGTAGGCCTTGGCTCCCAGTGCTTTGCTGCTGAAGGAGGGGTTGGGCCTGCTTGCATTTGATTCCGGTAGGGACTTTCAGTGCTAAGGAGGCCAAACTTTTGATCTTGGCAGCAGGTCCAGAATGTTGAGGGTCCATTGATGTGAGGAGTGCCAGCTCTGTGTGGTTCTCATGACTTTTACCTATTTCAGAGCCCAGCTGTGTCCCAAAGGGCTGGCTCGACTCCAAGGGCTAACACCTCTGCCTTGCCTCAAGGAACTTTGGTGAGTTTGGCATGGGGATCCACAATACTCACAGCCAGTGGATTTGTCCATGTGCGTGGGTCTGTTGCCTCAAAGTTGAGGTGGTATTGAGCTTGCTCTTCATCCAAACCAAAGGAGAAGACCGCCTCTTGTAACAGTTAGTGGACTGGAATGCCTGAAAGTCCAGCCTCCTCACCATCCTTGCTTTGGCGGTTTCTTCCTCAGAGATATCCAGTGTGTACTCGTTGAGTGTCTGTACGGCTTATGATGTGTCCAGAGCCTGTTACTTTGGTTACAGTCCCCTTTTAGACCTAAAAGTCAGGCGGGCCTCACACTTGGTGTGGTCATACTGAGATTACAAAAACTAATTATCGCATGGTGGTGGTCAGACTAGGGGTGTTATGCATATCTATTTATTTATTACTCTAGACCTACTGTACTAGAGAAAACATTTTAAGAAAATTAAAATAATAAAATAAAAAAGTAAAAAAAAAGAAAAAATGTACTCTTGTAAGCTTTACTGTCTCCCCATCACCCAATGCTCCATCAATCTATCCTCCATCCCCACTCTGACTCATCCCGAACCCATTCGCCTACTTTGTTCTCCAAAATAACCCGAAGCTCTTCCCTCCTCTACCACATCTAACTCACTCCAAACCTCAGTTTACTACTAAGACCTACCAAACAACCCTACTAAATTCTCCCTCATTTATCTCACAACTTTGACTCATCCACAACCCCTTCTACTACTATGATCTCCCTAACCCCTTTCCACAGACTCTTCCCTCCTCCATCACTTCCTTACTCATCCCAAGCCTCATCCTATTACTATAAACTCCCAATTAACACTTCTGGATTATTCCCTCCTCTATCCCTCCATGACTCTAGTTAATCAAACAAACTCACATATCTTCTGCTCACATTAACACACTCATACTTATACCAATGCTGTATTCATATTTCCCTATACTAAACCACCACTAATTCCTCTTGGGTTCCAGAGTAGCGTGCTATTCGCCAGAAAGAGCTTTGACGCCTCATCCGGGGTAGTTAACGCTATATAAATACAATGAACATTACGGCATGAGAAGTGCTGAAACAGGGTCTGTTCTATCAACAGCTGTCCCTTCTTGAAGGAGAAAACACTGTGTATTGGCTTTTGGGCCCAAGCCCCTAGACGGCCCGTGGCCAAGTTGTGAAAATTCCGTTAATCCTCAGTGTTGTTGATGTCTTGGTAGTATGTTGTTTTCTGCTCTGATCAGTGGTGAAATAAGACTGGAAGAACACAAAGGGTGCCTCAATTCTGGAGCTCCAGTTGCGAGAGTGGCAGAAAATAACAATCTTAAATGGAGTTGGGTGTCCATGTGTAATGCACACATACTGGAAAATCCTTTCATCCCTCACACGTGGGGCTTGAAGCCTCCTGCAAAGATCATAATAAATGGATCATCAGGGTAACCAAACTAGAACGTCTGTACTTCAGGACTGTTTGATAAATATGTTAAGCCTCAACACAGATGAGGCAAGAACAAGGGTGGAGAATGCTGCTCTTCAGCAGAAGACGTTCTTCACACATTGGACCCAAGAACATTTGAACCGCATTACCGAACTGATCAGTATGACTCTTCCAATTCTGAATTTCACTACCTATGTGCGCTATAAGCATGTAGTACTAAATAATGATACATTACATGGGCGCTGAAGGATTCAAGGCCAGGTTAGGTTCAGAACTGTTTCGACAAAAGATGAATTAGAAATTTAGCAGCCTCTCGACAGCCCTACACACCAACCCCCAAAATCATCCGAGACTGATATGTTGGTGGGTTGTGGCTTGGCCTTTCAGCACACTTCATTCTCTCTACTTTTATCGTGCAGCAAGGAAGCCATTAATAACATCTTATCCTAGTCACTTCTGTACACAATGCTAGGGATAACCACTTTATTGGCCACATAATTACCGATCCGGTTATTCAGAACATGCACACTTTGTAATGTCAGTGGCTTTTATAGTCTGGAAGCATACAGGATCCCTTATCTGTAAAGATATGTTCTGCTGACTGCCAATACCACAAACGAATATGCAAGCCTGCATGCTCAAAGGGTACTTATCAGATCTCTAAAAATCATCAGAAGCTTTTTTAATATGTGACGTTACTGTAACAGGACTACACTACTACAATCCCAATGCACAAATAACATCCTAAGAAAAAAAAATAACCTACTTTACCATTGGGCTTGAGCTATCGTTCATGACTAAATTGTCTGGTTGTCATGAGCAATCTAGTACCATTCATCAATGAAAACAGTGAACTGACCGGCACTAATCAGCTGCAAATAAACTTCTTTACAGGGAGAGGAGCATGCGTTGCACCTAAGTTACAAAGCTCAGTTGAAAGCTGAGAGTTTACAATATCTACTGTTCTGGTTTCATAATGCTCTTCTGAAGCAGCTTATATTAGGAAACAAATCAGAGGTGGTGTCTTACTTGCTGACTGTTGATTTTAGGCAGAGAACTAGCACACAGATTCTGCAATATTAACCACCAGCTTTTACGTCCCTAATGTTTTGTACTTTAGTAACATGATAGTCAGGCCATAATGACATACTGTTTTAAATGAGGATTAAAGGGTTTATGAATTTTAACTGTCGAAATCAATGAGCCATAAAACCTTTATTATTTAAAATGTTCGGTGCCATACAAAAAATCCTTGCATGACCAATTAAGCACAGAGTCATTCAACATCTGTGTGGCAAAAGGACTGGATTCTGTACACTTAAAAACTCTGTACATTTTACAAAGACAAATATTTTATCAATCACTTAAGCTGTCAAAATAAAAAAAGCCTTCTTAACTAAAAACATGTTTTATCATTGGAGAATTGCATATTCCCTGCACGATAATACGAATATCCTGCATCACACATTTCTTTCAAAACTCAAGCTTTTATTTTAAACATATAAACATCTTCACCTTAGAATGTTTAAGATATCACACCATGGTATTCCAAATGTGAAAAAACAACCTTAGAAGTTACCGGGTTCAAAAATCCTTACTACCTGCATGCGCGACGCGTATCAGACCATTTTTGTCACACATTATCTGGATATTCATATTAAACCTACAAATAAAAGGCAGAATAAAGGCAGCACCCTTTCCCCATGTGAATATCTTAGCGAAAAATTACCAATAGGGCTTTTAATAAACAATTATTTCAGGAAATAGTACACAACCAATATACTGTTGGGCAACAAGCATGTCACCTATTACCTTTAAAAATCTGGTGGCTTTACAAGTGGTTACTTATGGCTTGAGGCAGATGTATAACTATGTTCTTTAAAAGAAAGACTCTTTCCAGTTTATATTTCAATTGTTTGCAATCACGCATACTTACTCATGTACAGTAGTTATTAAGAATACAATATATCCACTTGGATAAGCTATATGTCAAGAGAAGCAGGGAAATATGTGCAGATTCTTCAGCATCATATAAGACTTTAAACATTATCAAAAAATTCTAACAACTAACCATCAAGTTAAGCTGAGTAGACAGTTTAAGAAGGGAAGACGAGTGAGTTCGAGGGCACAGAAAAGCGACTAGTAAGCCATAAACAATATTGTGGAATAACCACAACCTCTTTTATGACAGGAGAAGCAATTACAGCAGCAGCCGGCTTTAGGAATATGGGATCTTATTGCCCTGAACAGAGCCAGTCTGTCACATATATCAAGAAATGGAAAAATAAATGAATTGCAACAGGAACCAGAGTAGCTTGCATCAGAATTCTCCCCTGGTTCAGTTAGCCTGTGTAATGTTCTGGTTGCCAATAATTGATTGAATATTCTTTTTACTCATTATTAACCACCCTCAGTTTTGTCAGACGATGCATACGCTTTAAACGGAAACAAAATTATTTCTTTATACCTCTGTGCTCCCATTTCCAAGCTGATAGTATGGCAGAGGTCTGGGAAAATATGTATCATGGTCAGTCCCTTCTTCTGCACAACAGTATTAATGAGCTCTTCCCTCTACTATGGATGCTCAGATCAACTATAATGGTGCTGTCGTCAGTCACCTCCTTTTACCTCAGGCGGCGATTCTCACCATTCTGGTGTTCTCCCCTTCAGGGACCTATGGAACCCCTAGAACAATCTGCTTTGAGGTTCTTGATGCATTACATATGTCCTCCATTTTACTCCAAAAATCGCAAAGTGTGTTCATGATTATCTGGATGTCTCGTTCTACACTATCCATTCTGGCACCAATCTGCTAAACTGACATCTCCATTGCTTTAACCATCTCAGAGAAAGAACATGTTAACTTTTTGCAAGTCCTGTAAGATCCCATAAAGAACCTTCAGCCCAGTGTCAATTAAGCAGTGCAAGAATCACCAGTCATGGGCCTGATCTCCTTCTGCATTCCAGTGGGGAGTCCTGGGGAAAATAAAAGTATTTTCTTAAGTCCCCTTTGTCTTTTTTTGTTTTTCTTTTTGGAGCATCATGGGCACAGAATCAAGTGTGCTGAGATTAACACTTCTCAGTACTCCCCACCAGAGGTAGCCAATGTAGACATTTTGCTTACATTATCTAATAAAAAAGTGGGCTTAATTACTTGCTGAGAGAACCACACGGGACACCGGTACTGTTCCTTATCGCTCCACACCTAATGTAAACACAGAGCTCTGTTCTGTGAAACACCACGTTCAGAGCTTCGTCCTCCAACAGGCTTTGGCTGCGCGGCAGAACTGAGCAGGCTCCAAAAAACAAAAGCCTTTCTAGGAATTACGAGGTCTCAAGGCTCAGCTCCTATGGCACCATATTATAAGACCCTGCTGTGCATCTATATAGGTAAGCCTGCTTCAGTCTTTGCCTTTTGCCTGGGGATTCCTTAGTACAGTTGCAGCCCAGTTAGATGTGCCCAGACCCTTTCAGCACCTCATCCCATTTTACAGCTGCACCCAACTATGGGTCTGTCACTCCGGCTGCCAAGGAGTCACAGTAGAGCTATAAAAAACAAAAACAAAAAAACTCACAAAAAAAGGAATTATAAAGCTCCACCCTGGTAGTTAAAATGTCTGTGGAAGCCATAAACCAGAAGAAGTCTTGGGCAGATCCATTAGATATGGGCAATTCTAAGCATATAACAGACCGCAGATGTGATGCTGCCACACGGGTTAGTAGTGGAGGATTCCGTTGTAGATTCCGTACAACCAGGGTTCCATTATTAATGGTGGTGGAAATCTGAAATGACCTTGAGAGAGGTTAAAAGCAGTGTTGATGCCTTAGTGTTGAACGGGCCTGCCTGGAGCCTTCAGCTGCTTCAAACAAGACATCCTATTACAAGCCCTCTCTCCAACAGGTGTACACTAACTTTCAAACTTTAGATTTAACCAATCTTCACAGATTTCTAAATAGGATGATTCAGTGGCAGAGGCAAACATTTCTTCCCTCCTAAGCAACATCAGAGGGAAAGACTGTTTCTTAGGCCTAGCATCAGACATGCAGTGAAGGATTACAGAAAAGTCTTAGGCTTTTGTCTCTCCTTCAACAGAGACACTTTGTAAAATAACACTGCAGTTCATTTTCAAAAACTGTGCTTGGTGATATGTCAGTCAGGAGGCTGATGTTAAAGGCAAAGAGAGCCCATCATCCTAAATATTGCCATCAAATTGCTGCAGAGCTTGAAGAAACATTTTCTGGGATTTGTCCGTAGAAGCCTGCCCCCTTACCATAAAACATAAATCACAGACAAAAGCAGCAGTCAACAAAAAAACAACCTCAGACTGCCATAAACGGATGCTGCAGTCTAAAGAAACAATTGCACCGTAAGCAAACTACAACTCCAGGTTCTTACTTTAACGGTCTAGAATCACTGTGTGCAAAGTAGTCTTGCCAAAGGACAATACAAAACATTAAAGAACGGACTCCTTTAATCAGGTTCCACATATAAAAATGTTGATCTAATTTTTCTAACTGATTTTTTTAAAGGTGCCTGATGCTTAGTCTTGCGAAAAGAAATTATGAACCTGTTCATGATGACATGAAAACGTAGACAATATATTCTACTATACAAGTACCCCAAGTTTATGACACGCCACACCATCCAACGATTACTGTTTTCACTGTTTGAAAGCACGCATTACTGAAAGGATTCAAAATAGTAGTGGTTTAGACTCTGCACTGGCAGTGCTGTGTTTCTTGACAATTCTCAAACCAGAGGTGAAAGCTAACTGCACATAGGAATCGTAGGAGATGAACAGGTCAAATCTTTGTCATTACCTTTGGAATGTATGACCTTCAGCGACACATGAAGAGCTATTCCAGACACACAGACCCCAAAACCAAGCCAGTTCAGCGGACTCATCTTATCACCCATCAGACGCGCGGCCAACAACAATATGCACAGCTCCTGTAAGTGAAGAAGGGAAATGTGAGCTGATATCACAAGCACAACAGTTTGTCAAACATAGCTATTCAGGCATCCATATTCACCCTCATCAAGATTTATTAGAAGATCTTTGCTTTGTCTGTCAACCATTTCTCAGGCACAGCCTTGCCCCTTGAGGATATCCTCCAGTCAATAGCAACAGGCTGGATCTTCCATGTCTTCTTAAGAAGCATCTTTTCTGTAACGGACAAGGAGCCTCCAGGATCCCACCACCCACCTGGGCTAAACAAAACTGGATCCTCCATCCTACTCCCCTGCCTATTTCATTCACACAATATCGGACTCCCCCCTCCCTCCACCAATACCACTTGATAATTCTTGTTACCTTTCTTGAGGGAATCCCAGAGACATTCATAATATAGCTATATTTCTCCTACTGAGAGGATGACCCATGAATGGGGCATCCCAGATACAATTTAGCAATGCTGCAGATAGCCGGTAAAAGCCAACTTACTTCACCAAAGCACTATACCGCCATCAGTCGACAACCTTTGTGTGTTGCATTTCCGATTTTTTTATGCTGTATACATCCTTTTCCAGGTCTTATGGTTGCTTCTACAATTTTAATATCTGAAAAACTTTACTCACACATCTATTAACCAAAGGCTACTTAAAATCGGAGCTTTGGCCATAAACCTTCGGGTTTCAAAAAACCTGTACTACAGCTGTACCTAATCTACCCTACAGGCAAACCTACAAAATATGGACTGTTGGTATTCCATTAGTACACTGTCAAGCAGCATCAAATCTCCAAAATGTGAGCAGTTGTGTAATAACAGTTGTATTAAGCAAATGTGAAAATCATCCTACCTTAAAAATCCCAGCAATAGAGAGTGTGAGACTGGAGGTCTTGGAAACCAGGAGGAACTCCGAGAAGCCAAGCCCAAAAGCAAGAAAACCACCTGCCGAAAGGATACCGAACAGCATCAGCATATCGTGCACATCACTCGAACGGAAGAAGTGCTCCGAAGTGGAAAGGTGAAGACCTGGGAAAGAAGAGGAAAGAGACAGCTGGTGAACAGGACACAAGGAAATACTGCATCTATGGAAAAACTACTAGTCATTTCAGCCGGTTACATCACCATACTCCTGTGAAGTAGAACTTTCAGCAGCTTACATACGAGCAACAAACTTGCAAATGAGATACTAGGATTGAAGATGATCACACAGTTATTTACTTGTAACAGGTTCAACTACCTCATCAATCCTGTTCTAAACTAGTTAAACGCTTGTGATGCTGCAAGAGACCTTTCCGTGCAGTATGTTAGTTAAAAATTACCCTAACTTAATGTGCATTTATAAAGCGCAGGATCACCCTTTGGAAAACTCGGTGTTGAAATAATCAATGTTTATTATTACTCAACTTGATGGTACTCATTTTATCAACCATGTGAGGACAGTGCCATCTAAGATTTTTGAGGCACCAGGCATGGCAATTTTAAGGCTCCCTTTTAGCAACTATATTGAAATTTTTACCCATTTTCTTCTGATACAGCAAACACAAAGCCAAACGATCCTGAATCATATATTACGTTTTTAGAAAATGAGTTACATGAAAGCAGCCTAAATTGGTCTTGGATGGGCCCCCAAAAAACCTTAAGATGGCTCTAGGTAGAAAGAGATCGAGTCTGACAGAGTTAGTCTGAGGGAAGGAAACCGGTTGATCTAGAAAAATAGAAATGACAAAGAACGACAATTCACTTTCTCGGGGTTGGGGGGTGCGGCTTGGAAGGTGGAGGCCCTGGCCATATGCCCACTCTGCACATGCCTTAAAACGTCCCTGCATAATGATGGAAGGCTGAGCAGAACCAATTGCATTAGAACATGCACCATTAGGTCAAACGGATCTCTGGAGGGGATGTATTATTCCAAGGCATCAGACCCCAATTTGCATTTTTGCAACGAGAAATACGGAGGACCCAAATAATCTTGGTCCTGAACAGATGGTACCAAGGAATCACTTGGTACAAGAGCAAGCAAAGACCTAGAAAGCTTTCACAGACTAAGTATCTGCAAAAGAAATGTTGCAGCCAGGATATTACAGTATTAATGTCTGCAATATTAAAGTCAAAGGATCAAGCTAGTTTGAGGTAAACATCCCAACGTTATCTGAGAGGGCTGGTCTGTGAATTCTATTAGAACCACCTGAAAGTCTAACAAGCATAGAAGATTCTGAGGTGCCAGAAAAAGAAACAATTGTTCATTTTTGTGGTTTCACTGGTGACAGCACCAACTATTTGACCGGGAGAGAGTATTGTACAACTGATTTCACAGAGCCAATTCTTGCTCAAGATATGATGGCTTTCATGCCAATTTCCTTTGTCTTGCTCTTATTTGTTGACTCCCTCCCACCCCCTTTCTATTTTGGAGCTGCCTGCTGGAGTTTATTGGTATCGCCGTCGACAGATCAGCCATTAATCTTGCATCAAAAAGCTACACTACAAACCGAGCCACCTTCAACCCCTTGGGTACATGCGATGAGCTAGTTATGTGCTCGTCTACGGCGCTTGTGTGCCGAGGACATAACCAGCTCGTCCTGCACCCGGCCTATGGGGGAGTGCTAGACGGCAGACTGTTACCCCCTGATTTCCAGTGAGGTCACCCCCATCAGCACAATCGGAAGAGAAATGCTTTTGTTTCTCTTCCGAACGAGGGGTGGGGAAGATCGGAGGGGCATGAAAGGAAAATAAAGGCTTTTCCTTTTTTGTCTCTCTGAGCATTCCTGCAGCATGGCATAGCGATTGTGCTGCATGAATGCCCACTAGACACCTGGGAGTTTGTTTACAATTAGACCGATCTACCCCCAAGGCACGAGGGAACTTTTTTAAATGTTTTTTTTTTTTTTTTTTTTTTTTTAACAGGTGGTGAGCGTCCCCTTAGGCAAGAGTCGCTCCCCTGGGGGTAAAATGTATTTAGGCCATTTCTGCCCCCCCTTGGGGGTAGATTGGCCTATTTTTATTAGGCCAATCTACCCTCGAGGGGGGCAGAAACCACTAGACACCAGGGACTTTTTTTTTTTCACCCCAATATCACGCAAGAGTCGCTCCCCTGGTGGGGGGGGGGGGGGGCATTTTTTTTAAGGTCTATTTTAATGAGGTCAATCTGCAGAAACCACTAGGCACTGGGGATCTTTTGTGCACATTTTCTTTTCTTTTTTTTTTTTTTTTAACAGATGGGGAGCAACCCCTTAGGAAAGGTTTTTTTTCTTTACTATTTTACATAAGTGGTGCAGCCCCTTGGGCAAGGGCCGTTCCCCGTGGGGGCAAATTATTGTAGGCCATTTCTATGTATTTCTATTAGGCCCATCTGCCCCTAAGGGGAGCAGAAACAACTTAGGCACCAGGGATTGGGGTAGGAGGGATGTGTGTGTTTTTTTTGTTTTGTTTGGGGGGGGGGGGTGGATAGCCTCTTGGCAAGGGTCGCTCCCCATGGGGGCACATTACTGTTGGCCATTTCTGCCCCCCTATTTTTGTAAGGCCCATCTGCCCCCAAGGGAGGAAGAAAGCCCACTAGACACCAGGGATTTTTTTTATTTTTTTTTAAATAGAGTGTGGGAGTATGGCCATACCCCCACCTCAAATAAATGGGGACAGCACTGTTCTGCCCATCAGTGGGCAGATGGGGCAATTGCCCCCAATCCACATCCTCCTCCTGGTTGGGGGGGCAGAAAGCCTACTAGATGCCAGGGAATAAAAAAAAATAAAAAAAATTGTGATGTGGTGGCTACCAACCAGTAGGGGCATAGTTTTGTCCCCACTCCACCTGAAGGGGGTAACAGTCTGTCGGCTAGCTCTCCCCCACCCACACACTAAGAGGTCTTATCCCAAAGGCAAGCAAGAGGACATTTGATTATTTTGGGTTTTGATTTTACATTTGGGCCATAAGAGCTGGACTAACTCTAAAAATCACCCCCCTTGGAATGGTGAGGGTTGTCATCTAGAAAAATCTACGAGTCCTAGACACATATGAAAACTAAACATCTGGGTGAGTCCAGGGTGGTGTGCTTCACATGACCACTGCACCATTTTCTTACTCACAACACCCTGCAAACCTTGCTTGAAATCACACATTTTGCCCACATTTTTGTGATGGAACCTTCAGGAATCAGCAGGAATCCACAAAATTCCTGCCACCCAGCATTGTTGCATCTATACCGATCAAAAGTCTGCCTCACTTGTCAACCTAAAAACGTTTTTTTTCCCCAAACTGCCCTTTTGGACCCACTTTGGTTCCCCCTCACTTTCTATATGGTTCTGGCTCTTCCCTGTCACAGGCATTTGGCCCACCTACACAAGTGAGGGCCACGACTGAGGGGGAACATTGGGTGGTGGGAAATTTGTGTTGGTGCAGTGATCCCACACAGAAATGTGGGAAAAATTGATTATTTTAGCTAAATTTGAGGTCTGCTGAGGATTTGGGGTAAGAAAACACTGGGGGATCCACGCAAGTCACACCTCACTGTACTCCATCAGGTGTCTAGTTTTCAGAAATGTCTGGGTTTGGTACGTTTCCCTAGATGGCTGCTGAGCCCAGGACCAAAAACGCAGGTACATCCCCCCGCAAAAACGGGTAATTTTGCTATTGATAATTTTGACCATGTAGTGTTTTGGGGCATTTCTTGTCGCGGGCACAAGGCCTACCCACACAATTGAGGTACCATTTTTATCAGGAGATGTAGAGGAATGGTGGGTAGAAGGAAGTTTGTGGCTCCCCTCAGATTCCAGAACTTTGCATCACCGAAATGTGAGAAAAAAAGTGTTTTTTTTTGCCAAGGTTTGAGGTTTGCATAGGATTCTGGGTAACAGAGCCTGGTGAAAGCACCACAAGTTGCCCCATCCTGGGTAACTCTAGGTGTCTAGTTTTCAGAAATGCTCAGGTTTGCTAGGTTTCCCTAAGTGATGGATGAGCAAGAGGCCAAAATCCACAGCTAGGCACCTTCTATAAACACATCACTTTTCAAAGTAGAAATTTGATGTGTCCATGTTGCTTTTTGGGGCGTTTCCTGTCGCAGGCACTAGGCCTACCAACACAAGTGAGGTACCATTTTCACCGGATGACTTGGGAGAACAGAATAGAAGAACAGGTGTTATCACCGATTGTCTTTCTTTACATTTTTTCCTTCCAAAGAACGAACTGTATTTAAGAAATGCCCTGTTATTCACATGCTAGTATGGGGACCCCCGAATTCAGAGATGTGCAAATAACCACTGCTTCTCAACACCTTATCTTGTGCCCATTTTTTAAATACAAATGTTTCTTTGATTCCTATTTTGCACTGTTTATAGTTTACCAAATGACTTAGTGGATACCTGGTGAAAACACAATACAATGAAAACCCATTGCACTGTGCAGCTCATTTATTGGCTCTTGGTACTTATGGTTCTTGATGAACCTACAAGCCTTGTATATCCCTGCAACCAGAAGAGTCTAACAGACGTAACGGTATATTGCTTTAAAAAATCTGCCATAGTAGGAAAATGTTAGCGAAGAAAACGTGGACAGAAATGGCTGTTTTTCTTCAGCTCAATTTAATTTTTTTGTTTTATTTCAGTTGTTTTTTTCCATAGGAAAACCTTGCATGATCTACCTAAATGACCCATGGCTGAATTCAGAATTTGGTCGACTTTCCAGAAATGTTTAGCTTGGTTTCACAATCATTTCTGTCACTAACTGGAAGGAGGCTGAAAGCACAAAAAAAATAATAGTAAAGATTGGGGTATGTCCCAGTAAAATGCCAAAATTGTGTTGCAAAATGTGTTTTTTTTTATTCAAGTCTGCCAGTTCCTGAAAGCTAGGAAGATGGTAATTTTAACACCGCAAACCCTTTGTAGATGCCATTTACAGGGAGAAAAAAAAACAACACTTTCTTCTGCAGCCCTTTTTTCAATTTTTCTGAATAAAACCAAAATTGAGCTGTATTTTGGCGAATTTCTTGGTCTCCTGCAGGGAAATCCATAAACTCTGGGTACCTTTACAATCCCTACGATGTTGGAAAAAATGCTGCAAATTTGGTGTGGATAGCTTATGTGGACAAAAAGTTATGACAGCCTAAGCGCAAACTAACCCAAACAGCCAGAAAAACAGGATAGGGACAAGGCCTGGCAGCGAAGTGGTTAAACACACGATTGCTGTCTTTCGCTGCAAACTAGCGGTCACTAGAAAAACTGCAGTTGAAATGTGCAAGATAACAACATCCATCTTGACAAACACTGAAGATTACTTTTAACGAACACTGGCAATGCCAATCGGACTGCTTGTGTGTAAAAGTAAGCATGACCCGCTGGCACTGCCAATGCTCGTTTGATGAGCTGTCTCCAAGTTTAAGGCTCTTGACCATAATTGCTTGTCTCCACAGACGCTCTATTAGATCTTGACCTCTTCTGCTACTAGTCACTAAACCGGGGGCTATAAAGCAGCTCAAACTCTGGAACGACCACACAAGTTAAAATTAATACTAAAAGCTGGGTCGTGGCAAGTACTTTTTTATACTAGGACCAAGCTCTGCACAGGGAATTTGTTTAGTTGACTTGATAATAAAGAGAAAAAAAAGACACGAGGAACCAAACCAATTATTTTATTCCATTAGTAGGATGATTTCAGAAAGTATTTCAGACAACTCAAGTTCACATATCATACCACACAGGGATTAATTCAAGTCCTGATGCACTGATTTAAAAGTGCCTCATGGGCATTGTGGAGGATTGTAACTCTGAAGAGATGACTTACGGGTTTATAAGTTATACGGAGCTGCAGTATAACTTATTTCTCTATGGTGATATTTTTTACAAGATAAAAAAATGGAAAGCAATTGTTGCCTTTAAATACACATTGTTTAGATTCAACTGTTGTGTTATTAAAGTCAATGGAAAGCCTATAAGACCAAGTGTGAGGTACATTGCCACAGCATTTTCTCAGTTACATTTGATAGTCTATACAGAGCACAGAGCAATTTTTTTTAGAATATACTGGTCACATGTTCGGATGACTAAGAAGGTTTTTGTGGTTCAGCACAGTGTTTGGGTGCAAGATGCATCGGGATGTATGAAATGCGTTTGTGGAATTACCAAAAGAAAGTTTTTTAGGATACAGTATTTGAGCAGATGGATTTTAGAATTCAATACATAAGTTTATGAAACTGGATCATTATTTGGAGTGAATGACTACACACCTCAAATACCAACCACAACCCTTGTCAGGGTGTCAAGATCAAAAGATAAACCTGAGCTCAACCCCCTTGCATCTAAGGCAGACAGCAGACTGGCTCAATCTAGAGGCAAAGTGTAAAATATTCATGTACCTCCAAAATAAGTTGAAATGCAAAACAATAAAAATCCCCAAATCAATTAGAAAAACAGTAACATTTAATTTACAAAACAACAAGAATACAATAAGGGTAACCAGAGAGATGATTTTCTAAAGTTTTAAGCTGGAATAGGGCCAAGAAGCATGAAGTGAAAAGGACAGTCCAACCTACCTATTTTAGACATTTTTAAAATGAAGGAACTCTCCCACAACATTAAACTTGGGCTTTAAAGGCTGGATGTGTGCCCCTGAAGTGTACAATGGTAATCCTAGTGTCCTCCCACATCTGACACTAAAACCAAGTTTCGGGCAGTCACTGTACTCACAATGGATCTTGAAATTGAATTTTGGTAGAAGAGAGCACAATTTTCCAGCAACCAGACAGTGAAGACACAAGAATTGTTTTGGCATCCTGTTTCTGCCCTTTGACATGCGCCCCAAGTGTTACATGTCCCCGGTAGACCAGACGGGATTTGACACTCCAGCAAAATTTGACTCTGCAATTTAAAAAAAGAGGTCCACTGCGAGTGTGTCTGGGTGTGAGTGTGCGTCTGTTTGTGTGTGGGGTGGGGAGATGGCAAAGGAAGGGAGCTGCCTTTACATTTAATATTTAAAAGGAAGCTTTTGACCTGTCAAAAGGGGCTATTTTTATTAATTTAATTTGTTGTTTAAAACTGCAACAGCCAGGCTACAAACGATAGGCCTGCCTTTGTGTTTCACTGTCACTGTAGAGGGAGCACAATGGATGCTGCAGTCCAGTTGTGACATTTAACTTACAGGCCCCAGGTACCATATTAAGGATTTATAGGTAGGTTAAATTGGCCAATTAGGTGTATGCCTATTTCACCATATTGAAAGGGGGTGGGGACAGGCCCTTTATCCCTGGTTAGCAGGGGTAAAGTGCAAAAAGTTCTAAAGCCAGCCAAAGTATAGGGTCCAGCAAAAGGTGAAAAATCTAGGGTGATCCTGCAGAAAGGGCATATTTCCTACAATCAGCTTTTGCAGTTGTTAATCATAAAGATTATTTAAATAAATGTATTAATAGGCAACAGCTGTGAACAGTTGGTGCTTTGACCTAAGTCAAGAAGAGATCATGTTTGTAAAGCTGTAGACTACTGGTAGCTTCATTTGATATAGCTATCTTAAGATGAGAGAAAGTACAGGACAGATACAAGGCATCTGTAGGACAGCACTACCCACTTTTAATAATTTATATATTTACTTGCTTAGAGATGGATGCTGTTTGTTTAGGATTACAATTTTCAGGTAGCATTATTTTCAATATTGTTTCTACCTCTGGGTTGATTAAAAATTAGAAAAAAGGGGTTCTAGTTTTAATTAATGTGGCATTGGTGATGTGCTATATTTGTAAGATTATGGGGAATGTTCTTGTAGGGCTGGTTTATTATTTTCCTTTTAATTTATTATACATCTTGTTAGGAGCTTGAGCTATACATATTTCAGAAAAGGTCAGGTGTACAAAAGACTTCGCATTTTCACTTTTGTGAAAAATACAAAGGCAATGGTAACTGCAAAACCACATTGCGATCAGCTATTTAAATGAAAAAAAAAACGGAAATGGAAAGTTATCAATAAGTGCCAACAATATTAAACAGTGCATCAAAAAAGTCTAGAGCAAAAAAAAGAAAAAGAAAAAAAAAAGGTGTGACAAACAGTAGCACAGAAAGCTGGAGGGACGAGAAGTAGGAAAGGTGGGAAATAAGGAGCTAGAAGAATGAAAGGGATGAGTAACTGGTTGAGGGAGGCAGTCAGACTGGTCCTGCAGGGTGGTGGAATTGGTGGCTATACAAGCAAAGTAGTTAGTGCAGAGGCAGATGGGGGTGGGGAGGAATGAAGGATTTAAGACAGAGTGAAAGGAAAGAAAGAGAAGAAAGACACAGCAAAATGAGGATAGGCAAGGAATAGAGGAAGATAATATTAGGAATGGCAATACTGATAGAGAAGTGACACCAGTAACTTAGATTTGTCTGACTACAAGAAGAGGAAGGACAAAGAAGAGCCAACCTGGGTGAGAACTGTGGACTTGGCGCCAAACCCTATCTGCCTGTTCCTGTCCCAACAACTGCAAAGACTTGACTCGTCCTGCAGCTGTGCATCCTCCAAGAGCCTTGGCGTGCTGCCAACACTTTGCCAACCAGCCAGTTTCGCTCTTGAAGTGGAGGAGCCACTTCCCTGCAGGCACCAACCACACCATCTGGTTCAACGATCTGTTGACCACTGTGTCCACAGATGCAGCAGCAGTCCAGGAGAAGGTAACTGAGTGTCCAGGAGGCCAGCTCAGTCAATCCATCCATCCAGTCTTCAAGACGCCAAGCCACCCCAGGGGCTCCCTGCACCAATACCCAGGGTACCAGAGCTTGTTGCAAGCACCAATTCTTGTGTGTGTAATGTCCGAACACCAAAACATCCCTGCACGTCAAGGGAGGGAGAGGGAGAGAGGCCAGCACTTCACCAGAAGTCATCTTGCTGGGTTTCTTTTCCCTCTTCTGCAGGTGCACCAAGAACTGTGAGAGCCTCAAGCATGCCAACCCATCGGACAACACACCTACGCACCCAAGCCCCACACCCCGGGTCCACTGAAACCAACAGTGTATATGTGGACCTGAGACCCTCAGAAGCAGAGCCCCCTCCCCTTTGGGTTCTACAGGACTAGTCATCCCAAGTCCCCCTTTGCAGCCTTTTCTTACAAGTACTTTTCCCCCTTAACTTGAGTGTGTAACGGTCGAGGCTACCAATGCGGAAAGAAGCTCCTCACCCAGACACACCATCGCAAGTAAACTAGAACTGTTTGTGCTTTTTTAGACCTTTAACCCCTACTTATCTTAAGTACAGAAGAACGGTCCTGTAGCCCGTTTGCAAGTAACCCTATGTTGTGTACGTTTCTCCCATAGGACAACATTACGGCATTCGAGGCTCGTACCTTAAATCTGACAGCTGTATTTTCTGTATTTTTAAATATTGCTAACTCAAACAGTACTAACCTGATCCCAAAGATCATGGTGTCTAAATTAATATCTATGTTTTTTCTAACTTGGTCTAGAGTATGTGTATCATTTGACTATGTGTACAACAAATGTTTAACACTGTCCTCTGATAAGCCTAAACAGCTTGCCCATACTGCCCCTAAGAGAGCATTGGAGATTATTAATTTAAGGTCTGGAAGCCAGTAAGGATCGTTTAGACTTTCTACATAGTGTACCTCATTTTGGTACACTACATAAAAAGCCAGCTGCCTACACTGACCCACTGGAGCCCATCTTAAACCTTCATTAGTCACACAATAGTAGCTTGTGAAAGCATTCAGAGTCAAACATTGCAAATATCAGCAGAGTATGTTACCTCATTATCATCATCATCAATCAATCTTGCATGCATGGCACGACTTTGTAAATATGGCGCAGCGTTTTTGGCCTTCTAAAGCCACATTAATGTACAAGAAAAAATGACACTAATGTGGCGTTAGAATGGCATTATGGGCTCTTAAATATGCCCCTATGGCAGTGCTTAATTTGTACTTGTTTCCGGTGTGCAACACCGGCACTTATTTTTGAGCGCCAGCGCTTATTTTTCTACCTCAAGCATTTACTGCAAGAAAAAGACACATATGGGAAAGACGGAGGAAGAGAAAAACATTAAAGTGTTACAATGGGAAAAAGCAGAAATCCGCAAGAGTGAGCTGCAGGGGCAGGAGGTGCCTGTATATGGATTGAAGGGGCCCAAGATTGTTTCAGGATTATGCTGCTTCTGTATTCCGTGTTCACACATTTAATTGAAGCAGCAGCGTGTTTAAGAGGAGGGCTTTGGGCACTGCACCTTTTTATTTCCAAACTAAGCACTGCCCCTTGGGGCATATTTGAAAAACGTTGCACTGCACACAGTGCTGTGCCACTTTTCCTGTGCCCTTTAGCACCCCCCCCACACGCCACCATGTGTGCGTCATGTTTAAAATACAGCGCACCATGGGGGTAGTTAGGGGACTAGCGTCAGTATTACTTGTTCACTCATTTAATTGCAGCAGCGGCTTGTTTAAGAGGGCGGCATTGGGCAACAGCACCTTTTTATTTACAAAAAACCACTGCCCTATGGGGCATATTTGATAAAAGTGGCACTGCACACAGTGCTGCGCCACTTTTCTTGCGCCCTTTAGCACCCCCGTAACGAAACCTTGTGTGCATCATATTTAAAATACAGCGCAACATGCCATTAGTTAGGGGACTATTGTCAGAATTCTTTTACACTAGTCCAGCGCTTTGCAGGATTAGCGTAAAATTTTTTGATTCTAATCCTGTAAAGCATCCAGAGGCCTACTGTATCCAACAGACGCCTCATTTTAACGCCTGTGCGGAGTAGGCTTTAAAAGTGCCGGAAAAAATGATGCAAAGAAATCTGTTAGATTGCTTTGCACCATTTGTTTTGGCCCTCCCTAACGGGGGAATGCCACCTTTACATACATTATGACTGGCACAGGCATAATGTAGCGCAAAGGGATACAAAGTGATGCAATGCATGCATTGCGCCATTTTGTAAATATGGCACAATGTTTTTGGCCTTCTAACGCCACATTAGTGTAAAAAATTACACTAATGTGGCGTTAGAGTAGCGCTAGGGGCTCTTAAATATGCCCATATGTTTTATGTGACTAGCTGCCAGCCAGCCTTTACAAGTGCTTTAAAACACATGAATACATGTGAAAGGGCAGCGATGTAGCGATGAGGGGCACATTTGCCGGGTGGTAGGGAGTGAAACCGAGGAGGTGGTCATGGGGTGGGGGAGGCACCACAATAGACTGTCGCACGCGGTGCCACCAGTCCTAAAGCCGGCCATGCATATTATCAAGCCCAGTTTCATTAAACTGCTCTTGTTTATGTACCTTTTCCAGGCTAGTAAGGCCTTCTTATACATCTTTCCACAGATGGAGACCCTTTCTGGGCCTCCTGGCACTACTTTAATGGTTGACAATAACTGGTTGTGGGTGTTGGTACAGGTCCAGTCAAACCATCTCACACATTCATTGTCATGTGTACTATTTGTGATAGTGAGCATTTCCAGTGCAATACAGCAGATTCAATCAAAACTGCAGATTATTTGAAGCCCTCCCCCCTTCATCTCCTGTTGGCATTGAAGAAAAAAAAAAAAATCACAATGAGTTGTGGCCATTAGGTTTGATAAGAAAGTATTGTTATCTCTTGCCCAGCTCAGGATATCGCCTTATTAGTTGAGTGTGTCAATCGTATCAGGTGAGTCAGGTGGGTCGTCACCTGTTGCTTTGTAACAAAACAAAAAAAAGCATTACTTATCCAGACAACTGTGAGCCTGTGATCACTCAGAAGGGAATCTAGTAACACATATTTTCCACCTCATGTCCTGAGACTGTATTTAAACTAAAATCAAACAAACGGCCATGCAACGAAAAGTGGAAGTAACAACTGGGCCACTGTTTAAAGAGTCAAATGCAAACATCACGTTTTGCCTCCGTAATAACAAACTGAATTCATCTCCATGTGAGCAATGGCCTAAGTGTGCAATAAACTCACCTTTGGTGTTCAACAGGCCAAACGACATAGCTGGAGACACTTGGCAATGTTTTGCATTAAAATCCCCAATCCATACAATCACATAGCTACCATTAAGTCTGCTCAAACCTTGCTCTATATCCTTCTGCAATGCTTTCATTATGGCAGAATAAGTGGCTTTAAAAACAATATTATAAGAGTTGACCAGTAGCATATTGTAAGGAAATGCCTCCTTGGCATGGTTACCCCCTCACTTTTTGCCTTTGCTGATGCTAAGTTTTGATTTGAAAGTGTGCGGAGGCCTGCTAACCAGGCCCCAGCACCAGTGTTCTTTCCCTAACTTGTACTTTTGTTTCCACAATTGCCACACCCTGGCATCCAGGTAAATCCCTTGTAACTGGTACCCCTGGTACCAAGGGCCCTGATGCCAGGGAAGGTCTCTAAGGGATGCAGCATGTCTTATGCCACCCTGGGGACCCCTCACTCAGCAAAGACACACTGCTTGCCAGCTTGTGTGTGCTAGTGAGGACAAAAAGACTAAGTTGACATGGCAGTCCCCTCAGGGTGCCATGCCAACCTCACACTGCCTATGCAGTATAGATAAGTCACCCCTCTAGCAGGCTTTACAGCCCTAAGGCAGGGTGCACTATACCATAGGTGAGGGCACCAGTGCATGAGCACTGTGCCCCTACAGTGTCTAAGCAAAACCTTAGACATTGTAAGTGCAGGGTAGCCATAAGAGTATATGGTCTGGGAGTCTGTCCTATACGAACTCCACAGCACCATAATGGCAACACTGAAAACTGGGAAGTTTGGTATCAAACTTCTCAGCACAATAAATGCACACTGATGCCAGTGTACATTTTATTGTAACATACACCCAGTGCCCCCTGAAACCTTAACCGACTATCCGTGTAGGCTGACTAGTTCTAGCAGCCTGCCACACACCAGACATGTTGCTGGCCACATGGGGAGAGTGCCTTTGTCACTCTGTGGCTAGTAACAAAGCCTGTACTGGGTGGAGGTGCTTCACACCTCCCCCTGCAGGAACTGTAACACCTGGCGGTGAGCCTCAAAGGCTCACCACCTTTGTTACAGCACCACAGGGCACTCCAGCTAGTGGAGTTGCCCGCCCCCTCCGGCCACGGCCCCACTTTTGGCAGCAAGGCCGGAGGAGATAATGAGAAAAACAAGGAGGAGTCACTGGCCAGTCAGGACAGCCCCTAAGGTGTCCTGAGCAGAGGTGACTCTGACTTTTAGAAATCCTCCATCTTGCAGATGGAGAATTCCCCCAATAGGGATAGGAATGTGCCCCCCTCCCCTTGGGAGGAGGCACAAAGAGGGTGTACCCACCCTCAGGGCTAGTAGCCATTGGCTACTAACCCCCCCAGACCTAAACACACCCCTAAATTCAGTATTTAGGGGCTCCCCAGAACCTAGGAACTCAGATTCCTGCAACCTAAGAAGAAGAGGACTGCTAAGCTGAAAAACCCTGCAGAGAAGACGGAGACACCAACTGCTTTGGCCCCAGCTCTACCGGCCTGTCTCCCCACTTCTAAAGACACTGCTCCAGCGATGCTCTCCCCAGGGACCAGAGACCTCTGAAGCCTCAGAGGACTGCCCTGCATCTAGAAGGACCAAGAACTCCAGAGGACAGCGGCTCTGTTCACCCAAGACTGCAACTTTATAACAAAGGAGCAACTTTAAAACAACTTGCGTTTCCCGCCGGAAGCGTGAGACTTGCCACTCTGCATCCGACGCCCCGGGCTCGACTTGTGGAGAACAAACATTTCAGGGAGAACTCCCCGGCGACTGCGAGACCGTGAGTAGCCAAAGTTGCCCCCCCTGAGCCCCCACAGTGACGCCTGCAGAGGGAATCCCAAAGCTCCCCCTGACCGCGACTGCCTGCTTCTCAGATCCCGATGCCTGGTAAAGACTCTGCACCCGCAGCCCCCAGGACCTGAAGGATCCGAACTCCAGTGCAGGAGTGACCCCCAGGAGGCCCTCTCCCTTGCCCAGGTGGTGGTTACCCCGAGGAGCCCCCCCCCCTGCCTGCATCGCTGGAAAGACCCCTTGGTCTCCCATTGAAACCTATTGAAAACCCGACGCTTGTTTGCACACTGCACCCGGCCACCCCCGTGCCGCTGAGGGTGTACCCTCTGTGTGGACTTGTGTCCCCCCCCGGTGCCCTACAAAACACCCCTGGTCTGCCCTCCGAAGACGCGGGTACTTACCTGCTGGCAGACTGGAACCTGGGCACCCCCTTCTCCTTTGAAGCCTATGCGTTTTGGGCACCACTTTGACCTCTGCACCTGACCGGCCATGAGCTGCTGGTGTGGTAACTTTGGGGTTGCTCTGAACCCCCAACAGTGGGCTACCTTGGACCCAAACTTGAACCCCGTAGGTGGTTTACTTACCTGCAAAAACTAACAAACTCTTACTCCCCCCAGGAACTGTTGAAAATTGCACTGTCTAGTTTTAAAATAGCTATATGTGATTTATGTGAAAAGTGTATATGCTATTTTGCTAATTCAAAGTTCCTAAAGTACCTACCTGCAATACCTTTCATTTAAAGTATTACATGTAAATCTTGAACCTGTGGTTCTTAAAATAAACTAAGAAAATATATTTTTCTATACAAAAACCTATTGGCCTGGAATTGTCTAAGTGTGTGTTCCTCATTTATTGCCTGTGTGTGTACAACCAATGCTTAACACTACTCCTCTGATAAGCCTACTGCTCGACCACACTACCACAAAATAGAGCATTAGTATTATCTCTTTTTGCCACTATCTTACCTCTAAGGGGAACCCTTGGACTCTGTGCATACTATTCCTTACTTTGAAATAGTGCATACAGAGCCAACTTCCTACACATATGTACTCTTTCACATTTTATGACTAGCATCTGATGGTGCGGAGAGGCCAGGTTTGCCCATACAACCCGACCCAGGAAGGTAAAGGCCATTAGTCTAACTAAACCTTCTTTAGCCGTGCCCATGGAGCTTGCCAACGTAGAGGTAAAATAGGTCACAAAGCCCTCAATAAAAACAGGCTCTATGGGCCATGATTCCTGCATACAAAGACGTGAATAGAGTCTGATGAAATTTAACCAGTCCAAGTTGGGGGGGAAAAAGCCTTTACAACACAGGCTGAGTCAAGCGTGCCATTTCCACACAAGCATAACAAAACTTGCCTAAACCACACATCTGCCTTCGGTCTAGCTGTGTCAGATGGGCAGGGAGAGGAACAGGAAGGTTTGGGTGAGGAAGCTCTGGATGCAGGCAGGTAAGTGGGCCTGAGGCCAGGTTTGGGGGTGATAGTTTTTAGGGGTGGGGTGGTTTTAGGGCTCAGGGTTGGAATTTGTGGTAGTTTTAAGAGGTGAGGCTGGGTTTTAGGACTCAGGGTGGGGGGGGTGGCAGTTTTCAGAGGTGGGGGCAGTTTTAGGGCTTAGAGGGGGATATGGTCAGCGTAGTTTTTGGCAGGAGGCAGGGTTTTAGGCCTCAGGGCAGGAGGAGGGGAAGGGGTAGTTTTAAGGGCTGGAGCTTGGTTATAGGGTTCAGGGCCAGGGAAGGGGCAGTTTTAAGGCCTGGGGCGTGGTGGATTGTAGAGCTGGGGTCATGGGTGTCAGGGCACAGGATGGGGGGGCTGCGGTATGCAACTTACCATGCATATTACTTTAGCAATCATGCTTTTACTACGAAATTCATTTTAAAGGTGCGGTCATGGTTCAGACCACGTTGTTTAGGCATAAGTGGTTGTGTAATACAACAGTCCAACTTTGCCAGTTTTGCACCAAGACCTGTCACAATCCATGATACAAATCTTGTTACTCCGTCACCATTATTTCCGGAGAACATAGTAGCAGGGATTTCCTCCACTTAAGTGAGTAAATACTGCATCGTCATCGGGTATTAGGTATATTACATCCTCCATTTTTGCCCGCAGATTCATTGGGATTTGCGGGCTGATTTGGGAGTCAATCCAATTGATCTAACTGCATCAATGGCATAAACCTATTCATAGTAGTAACAGGGTTATTAAGGCTCAGAGATGTCCAAAGAGAATTGCTAGCTGGTCTGTAAAATAAGCTTCGTGGGAGAACGTCGATGAATGATCAACTATGTGTAAAAAAATTAAGTCTCTCTAAGATGTCTCCTTTCTTAAAGTTGACAACAATGCAGTTGTCGTTCTCAGGTTTTTGATGAATGCATACTCAGGAGACCCTCGGCAAAAGGTTGAATCAACTATGAAGCTATCCTAGACCATCCGCCCTCCTGCTTAAACAGTGATCTTCCTTATTTAATACCTCGTCATGATCTTCTTGAGTGCCTGGCTTCAGCGGTGTCACAAAAGGAGTGATCAGTGGGGGTAGTGGAGAGTTGGAGGACCCAATAGGCAGGGTGTTAGGGGGTGATCCTCTACCATCATATGAGTATGTGAATTATTGTCACCTGTCCCTTGGCTCTACCAGAATGGGCAAAGACGTTGAGAGAAGGGCCACCAGAGTTTGCGAGATAGGTATCAGTGAAACTGCAGGATCCTTCTGGTCAATAACAAGCCCCCCAATTCATTTGAGTCTTCATGATGGCATCCAGAGTCAAAGGCCTAAGAGGCTAACCTCTTTGTTTAACGCTCTGAATAAGAACCTCCAGGGAGTCTACCCTACTTATCACAGCAGCAGTGAAGTTTGCTAATTTATTACCCAACCAGATAAACTTGCTAGCTATGTCCAGGTATGGAATTGAGGACCCTAACTAAGGATGTGCAGCACCATATGCTGTCAGGCAGGATTCCTGAGCAGCTTTACTCTTCCTACGCTAAGGACATTTTTGTTTTGTCGAAGGAGAGGAGCAGTGTGAATCAAATGGATTAGGCGCAACCCCTAGTATTACTATTTTATAAGGAACAGCCACGGTACATGGATTTCCCTCCCTCGTGCATACCTGCCGCAAAGAAAAGCTGGAATTGCAGTTCACCTCAGATGGACCTCTAGGCTCTTACCCAGGGCGTTTCCCGGAAACAAAGTTCATAGCAGAGCAAAACTGCTCTTTAACAGAGCCAGCCTCCGTTTGCCTACTCCATGTTTCAGGTCTATGTAGTGGTCCATGCGTGTGCATGCATCTTTGCTACCATGCGCTACAATTTTCTAAAACCTGGTATTATCTTTTTTTTTTGCCACATGTATAAGATCTTTCCAATTGGCCTCATTCCATTCTCTTTGTGCCAGAGCAAGCACATTCTTATACTCTGACCTGGGTTCTCGGACGGCCACATTATTTTTTGTTTTTAAGATCATTAGGAGTTGTCTCTTAGCCACTCAGCACTCCACTGAGAACCGGGGTTCAATGGGATTTTTCCCTGGGTTCCACCATTAGCATTTTACATAGTAGTTTTAGTTAAATAGCCTTTTAATTTCTTAGCTAAAGAGTGGTAGACACAACAGCTGTTATCGGAATACTAAGAGGGAGGCTAGCCAACATAGGGAGATGGGCTATCTCAGAATGTTGTATTGATCTTGCCCAAAATGTCCTGTCTTGCATTATCGAGGGCCACTTGACTGTTCCACGATTAATCCCGATCAATGGTTGTATGTGTTGGGTCCACTTCAGAAATCCAAATCTCAAAAAGAGTACCTGCCAGCGTTAGAGTGGGTAGTGATCACTATCTTCTCGGTTATCCACTCAAATGCATTATTCTGTCCCAGTGTGCTTAATACCCAATATATAGTCAATTTTTGACTAAGCGGATCCTTTATTATAAGTGAATGAGCTAGGGCAATCTGGTTCCACCTTACCATTACAGGCTCGAAGGCAATGTTCTGTTGTCAAGTAGGTTCCAAGAAACCTGTTATGGATTCATAAAAAAAAAAAATCTAGGAGTGCCGACGATCTCTTAACAAAGATTGCAAAATTACATCATGATAATTATGCTAAAATATGGTGGGGTCAAAACGGTGAGGTTACTGATGCTATACCGGTCAGAAGAGGTGTGAGGCAGGGATGCATATTGCCATTCACCCTTTTCTCGTCGTATGTGAATGATGTGGTACAGTAACTACAGAAATATAACCACGATTCTCCCAGGCATTGTGGGTCCCCGATATCGGTTTTACTCTTTGCCGGTGATACCATCTTAATATCTCAAACAAAGAGGGGCCTGCAGAGTCTACTAAACAGCTTCAGTGATTACGGGGTAACCAAACGCTGCTAGATCAATATAGGCAAAGCAAAGTACATGGTCATAAAACCACACAAGGCCTTTAAACGGAATTGAGTAGTGAAGGAGCAACAATTACAGCTGAACTCTAAATTGCCTTGGAAACCCCACATAAACAAATCTAAAACAGTCTTTGCCCAAAGCTCCATGGCTGTTATAATGAAACTCCAAGCCTTAATATCTAATGCAGTTTCCCTATACCTAAAGGTATATAAGCACAAAGCCCAGACAGCAGCACGTTATGGGGCAGAATTGTGAGGGAATAAATAATTTAGGTAAGCTGATGGTGGGGTAAACAAGTACATACCATTAGTATGCCTTTCTAGGAGCAATCCCAGTGTACAAAGATATAGAAATTAGGAGAATTAAGCACTTAGCTGCTCTGAGGTCCCTACACTTTCGATACGGCTGTGGGTTAAGCAATAACTTGTTCACTATATGGATAGGCTAATGTAATTGATGAGAATAGACCACTTCTCTTCACGCCCATGGTTTCGCCATGTCCAAGCGTGGTACGATAAAATGGGCCAAGGCATCTTTTGGAGCAATCCGAACTTGTTGACTGACCACAAGACCCTTTTGAAGCTAAGTTACTGGAGTTATATATTGAATAGGCTTCATCACACTTTAGGAATGGGCAGGCTTTCAGGGCAATTTGTTTCTGTAAAGCCCAGCGAGAGATTTGAAATGAATATGGATAACATGCAGCCCCAACTTGCCAAAACCCTGCATATTGAGTTTTGTTTTGGCAGTCTTTTTATTAACTCTTTTACAGCGAAATGGAAACAATATACTCTTGCTGGCAACTGGACAAATTGCACTTTACGCACTTTAAAAGCAAAGTAGGATATTGCACACAGCATGTTGTTTTGGCCAAAGTATGCTGTTCCTAAAAAAAAAAAAAGTGGATCCGACCACTTTGTTGTAACTTATGATTTAGGAGACACCTGGGTGCACTGAGAATCCTACAAGCTGAGACTACACCCCCTTTGGTTTATGGCCTTAGTAGATATCTGTATGCAGTGGACCTCAAAAGGAAAAAGTGGGGTTTGAATTTTTAATTTGAAACAAGTGCTAAAGCTGATGCTTGGGGCCTTATCTTTCCTTTTATAGATTTTATGTGTTTTCGTATTAGGATAGCAAATGCTTTATATTGATACCTGTACTAATTGTTATGGGATTATTGGAATTTCTGCATGTGTGTTTATGGTTTTTAACCGAAATAAAGCTTAACTAACTAACTAGACTTTCTTTTAAACACAACAGCACTATAGTAAATTGTAATAGAAAAAACAAGTGGTCAGCCAGAAAACTTATTGCACAGTGATTTCTGTCATCAGCCCAGTCTCTTTCAGCCACTGACGGACGCAGTCTGGCACACTCTTGGCCGGTCTTCGCCAGGGCACGCACCCTGCTCAGAAATCTCTCATATACACCAGATATATTTTTAGTAGCTGGCTAGCAATCTGTAAATGTTAACTGCAGGCTGAGGCAGTGGAGAAAGAACTAAACTGAGCACAGCAGACTAATGATAAAGTAAGATGGGTGAAGTAAACAGGATCCAATAAAGTGTGAGCAGCAAAAGAGGCGCAGTGGTGCACTTTTTGTCTTATTTACTGGCATGTTTTCTGAAAAGGGCCATACAGTGGCATGATCACTACAATCAGGGAATAAAAGCTCGACAAAAAAGTACTAACAGTAAAACACAGTTTCTTTGCAAAATTCTTATCTTTTATGCTGAACAGTAATCAATAACTAGTCTTAGGCAGAGATCGTGGCATCCAGATGCTAATGGTCTAACCCTCCTCTAGCAGTTTATGCCATTACCAATTTAGGGCCTTATTTACAATTTGGTGGACAAGATACTAAGCTACAAAAATAGCAGATTCCCATGGTACTGTATTCCAACTGCATTAAACTCTATGGAACTTGTAATGAGGTGGACGGGATATCCACCATATTTTGACAGAGTATCCCGTCCTCCAAATTCAAACTCCCTCCTCCTCCACTCTTTGCTAGTCAATTAACCCCGCTCCCACCTCACGCTGAACAATATATTTCCAGTACCTTCAATAGAGACAAACAGTGGAAACAGGCTGAGGAACATAAGGGGCTGAAGATGAAACATGGCGTCAATGGGATTCTGCAGACCTACATAGATAAAATTTTAAAAAACAGGTAAACAACAGAATTCTATTCTACATACACATCCTTTGAAAATACCGAAATAACAGTTTGAAGCAACTTCATAGTCTGGCCTCACTTTATTTCTAGCCTCCAGAACATTTGTTGGATTTCTATTTCCCTTTGCCTATTCCTATTATGTTCTGGATCCACAATATACCTAACCCACGTCCTCAAAAAACTAGCTTGCACCATTCTCCATGGCACATTTGCAATTTCTACTTTATGGGCCAAATCCCCTCTCCGTTTCACACACCCTCGTGACTGACCACCCCAAAATTCTTCCTTCCCTTACCTCTTCATACCCCTACTGAACCACAGCATTTCTTATAATCCACCAAACTGCTACACCTCATTTCTTGTCACCAGAACACCATATTTTCAATTACACACTTTTCCATTGCAGATAATTGTTGTCAGTCCAAATGGCTATATTGGAAGCAACCACAATACAACACCAGAGTAGACTAGGTTTTCAAATGACAAGCCCTACAAGTTGCCCCGATGACATGCAGCTAGATGGCAGATGTAACCTGCCAAAAATGGCCAGTAAGTGCAGTTCCTGAGAGAGCAGAAGGTACATAATTCATAAGGGAGAGCTAGATAATGATGTGTTAAGAACGAGGCCAGGCTATAAAACACAATCCTCTCCTCTTTAGCATGCTTCCACAGCACTATCTTGCGCATTATTGCGATCAAAATTCAGCACATAAAATTACAGGAAGTCCTTGTAGAGATGCACTCACCCAGCTCCTCCTTCTGCATTAGGATCTGGGTTAGGGTCCAACGTATACCACCTAAAAACGAAGCCAAGAGTACTAGCACAAAGCCTTCAACGTTGAATTGTGTGGACTCATAAGTGAACATGAAGAGGCCTCCAGCAATTAGTACAACGACAAGGATTAGAACTGCCCGCTGTAACAAAAAAAAAAAAAGGCAGTATGAAGACACGTTCATAATAAAATATTACGCAACTGACTTCATGAAGGAAACCCTCAAAACCCATTTAGCATCTGCCTTCCAGCAGAAGGGCCTCACAGTCATACTAACTAACAAAGTGTAAAAAGAGACTTTCAGAAATCTGTCTGCATTAACTAGCATCAGGGGATCCCTTACAGAAGTAACAATATTTTCGAGCTTCAATGGAAGAAACTTACGTAACTTGCAATGAAATTGGAGTGCGAGATCTAACAGAGTAATAGGCTTCACAATAATGTCATCTTATTTACTTACTATTGCAAATATCTCAACTCTCGAACTACTTAAGTGGGCAACTTACCTGTTCGCCACGATACAAGAAATCTGTGAACTCTGTTCCCAGGAAAGAAAAAATAGCGCATCCACCCCAAATGACAGAATGGGACAGCAAGAACCATTTGAAGAACAAAATTGGTCTATAGAGATTCATAATGCAACTCACAAGACAACTCTTGCTTCCATCAACTCTTGCTTCTATCAACATAAATTGGAATGCCCCTGCAGAGAACCTTGAATCGAAAGGTCAACATATTTTTGTAACAAACACATTCTCTGTACATTTATTGCTTTACAAGAAGGTCACAGCTGTATCACTTTAAATCTCTATTCTTGCTTCTATTCTTAACAGATGGGGGCTACCAGGAACGCCAGGGTAGACTAGAAACCGCTTCTTCACGTTTTAATGTAAAAATGTGGTTGCAGCTGCTAACATACAAATGTGTCCCTTCAGCTTTGTCACCTCACTCACTGTTATGCACAACCACCACACCCACCAATTATTAATATTACATTGCCTTATCTGTAAATCAGAGTTTATATATTAGACAGGAATGAAGGGTAGGCAGACATTGGTACTCAGAAACGGCTTAAGGTCTAAAAAATACCAGAATTACCACAAATATTTCCTTACATGCTCATTAAATTCTCTTTTATTGCTAAATGATATACCTGTTTTTCATTTAATAAATGGATAGCAAAGCATATTTCAACACTAACATCAATTTTAAGAACCAGTCTATCACTCATTTAGTTGGTACATTTTTATACAACATTAGGTATGGTTGCTATAAATTATTCAGTATCTTCTATCAAGAGACATTAAACATTTATGACTGTAAGCTACTTGTTAATTATGAACAATGCCACAATAGTTTCTTGAAGCAAAAAGAAAGAAAACAGTGTGCCGAGCAAAAAAAAAAAAGGTTACAATTCAGCAGAAGAAAACATGTTTTTATCTCTTGCAAAACCAAGATAAATATTAGGTTCACCTAATCTACATGGAGGATGCCGGTTGAAAGAACAACAGACTTAACTCTCATGGAGTGATACAGCACAAGTGTATTTTTTTAAATTAGAAAGAGTGCTTGTGGATAGCCTAGTGCATCACTCAAAGGAACTTAATAGAAGTAAGAAATGCTCTTCACTGTTGCTAGGTAGTTGTATGAAAAGAGTGAGTAGTGAGTGTCACTTTTGTATTTAGTCAAACTGCTGGGGTAAGTGGGCGAATAGGCCATATAGTATACTGGCACTTTATATATGCCATTTAGATTAAACACTTTAAACTATGCTACTGATCAATATATATATATATATATATATATATATATATGTGGAAAATGTCACTTTCTCAGTTTACATCTGTTCGTGGCATGTAGTGCTGCAGATTCACCTGCTATGCATATCCCTTCCGACATCTAGTGTTGGGATCCCTTCCGACATCTAGTGTTTGGCTCGGAGTGTTACAAGTTGTTTTTCTTCAAAGAAGTCTTTTCGGAGTCACGGGATCGAGTGACTCCTCTCGGTTCCATTGCGCATGGGCATCCACTCCATTGTTAGATTGTTTTCCCGCAGAGGGTGAAGGAAGGAGTGATAGAGTATACAGAAATACAAAGAGATGTCCACGCAAATGTAAATGTATATACATATGTACAAATGTTTGTAACTTAAACGACTACAGGCTTCCGGGGAGGAGGGAGGGTGCATGTGAATCTGCAGCACAACATGCCACAAACAGATGTACACTGGGTAAGTGACATTTTCCGTTCGATGGCATGTGTAGCTGCAGATACACATGCTATGCATAGACTACAAAGCAGTTAGTCCTCCCAAAAGCGGTGGCTAGCCTGTAGAAGCTGAAGTTGTTTGAAATAACGCTTTTAAGACAGCTTGGCCTACAGTGGCTTGTTGCTGTGAAAATGCATCAACGCTACTTTTGTAACTGTATGAGGGGTTGACCATGTAGCTACTTATATCAACCATTGGTATATTTCCTAAAAAGGCCATTGACGCACCTTTCTTTATTGTAGAATGTGCTTTAGGAGTGATTAAAAGTTGTCTTTTTGCTTTGAAATAACATGTTTGTATACATCTAACAATCCATCTTGCTAAACCTTGGTTTGATATGGGATTGCCTGTATGTGGTTGTTGGAAAGCAACAAGAAGTTGTTTTTCTAAAAACTTTAGTTCTGTCTATGTAGTACATAAGAGCTCTTTTGAGATCTAGAGTACGAAGAGCTCTCCCTGCCACAGAATCTGACTGTGGAAAGAAGACTGGCAATTCCACTGCTTGATTGATGTGAAATGGAGACACTACCTTTGATAGAAATTTGGGATTTGTTCTTAGTACAACTATGTTTGTGCACTTGGAAAAAAGGTTCTTCAAGAGTGAATGCTTGTATTTCACTAACTCTTCTTAAAGAAGTAATATCTACAAGGAAGGCGACCTTCCATGTTAAAAAATGAATTTTACAAGAATAAATGCTTTCAAAACATGGTGCCAGGAGTCTGGTCAGTACAATATTTAAGTTCCATGATGGAACTGGTGGTGTTCTGGGTGGAATAATGCATTTTCATCCTTCCATGAAGGCTTTGATAACAGGAACTCTAAATAGAGAAGTATGTTGAATAGTCTAGTCTGTAAGTATGCAGATACTGCAGTTAGGTGCATCTTGATGGATGAGAAAGCTAAATTTGATCTCTGCAATTGAAGTAAATAGCATACAATATGTTGTATAGATACTGTAAGTGGATCTATGCTCTTAGATTGACAATAGTAGATAAAGCTTTTTCACTTTTTGCGTAGCACTGTCTAGTAGTTGGTTTACGTGCCTGTTTAATTACTTCCATACATTCTTTTGGAAGATTTCAATAACCAAATTCTATGACCTCAGGAGCCAAATCGCTAGATTGAGAGAATTGGGGTTTGGATGCCTGATTTTCCCTTTGTTTTGTGTTAACAAATCTGGTCTGTTTGGGAGTTTGGAGTGTGGTACTACAGATAGGTCTAATAGTGATGTGTACCAAGGCTGGCATGCCCATGTTGGTGCTATGAGTATCATGTTGAGTGATGTTTGACGTAATTTGTTGACTAAAAAGGAAAGGAGTGGGAGAGGAGGAAAAGTGTAAGCAAATATCCCTGACCAATTGATCCATAGAGCATTGCCCTTGGATAGGGGATGTGGGTGCCTGGATGCGAAGTTTTGGCATTTTGCATTTTCGCTTGTTGCGAATAGATCTATGTCTGGTGTTCCCCACTTTTGAAAGTACTTTTGAAGTACTTGGGAGTGAATCTCCCATTCATGTGTCTGTTGGTGATTTCAGCTGAGGAGATCTGCTAAATGAATGTCTATCCCTGGAATGTATTGTGCTAGTAAATGAATTTGATTGTGAATTGCCCATTTCCAATTTGTTGGGCTAGAAGGGACAGCTGAGATGAATATGTCCCTCCCTGTTTGTTGAGTTAATACATGGTTGTCATGTTGTCTGTTTTTATGAGAACATCCTTCTGTTTGAGAAGAGGTTGAAATGCTTTAAGGACAAGGAAGACAGCTAATAATTCCAATTGGTTTATGTGTAGCTACTTCTGTTTGGCATCCCATTGCCCTTGAATGGTCTGATTGTTTAGGTGAGCTCCCCAACCGATCCTTGATGCTTCTGTTGTGATTATGGACTGAGGCACAGGGTTCTTGAAACTATTCTACTATTCTACTTCATTAAATTGCTACGATTCCACCATTAAAGGGACATATGTGTTTGGCGGTCCATCAACACTAGATCTTGAAGTTGACCGTGTGCTTGTGACCATTGTTGTGCAAGGCACTGTTGTAGGGGCCTCATGTTTAGTCTTACATGTGGGACAATTGCTATGCAAGATGCCATCATTCCTAGAATCTTCATGATAAACCTTACAGTGTATTGTTGATTTGGCTGTATGAGTGGTATTAAATTTTGTAAAGCTTGTATCCTTTGTATATTTGGATACGCCAAAGCTAGTTGAGTATTTAGGATAGCACCTAGGTACGGTTGTACTTGTGCTGGTTGAAGGTGTGATTTTTGGTATTTAGAGAGAACCCTAGTGTGTGCAGAGTTTCTATCACATAACGAGTGTGGTTTTGGCGTTGTGCAACATTGCTTGATTTTATTAGCCAATCTTCTAGATTTGGAAAGACATGGATGTGTTGTCTTCTTAAGTAAGCTGCAACCACTGCTAGATACTTTGTGAACACTCTTGGAACTGTTATGCCAAATGGGAACACCTTGAATTGGTAGTGGTTTCCTGCTATGACAAACCGGAGGTATTTTCTGTGAGCTGGGTAGATGGGTATGTGGAAATTTGCATCGTTGAGACCTAGAGCAGTCATAAAGTCTTGTTTTTGCAGTAGTGGAAAAAAATCTTGCAGAGTTACCATGAGAAAATGTTTTGAGGGGCCTGAGGTCTAATATGTGCCTGAGGGTCCCATCTTTTTGGGAATTACGAAGTTTAGCGAGTATCCTCCTGTTCCTTGTTGGGACTGTGGAACTAATTCTATTGCTTGCTTTAACAGTAGAGATTGTACTTCTTGTTGTAACAGAACTGTATGTTCGGGGGACAACCTGTGATATCTTGGCGGAATGTTTGGAGGGGTGGATATCAATTTCTGGCAATAGCCATTGCGGATAATTGATAATACCCAGTTGTCTGTGGTGATAATTTGCCAAAGAGAGTGTAACTGCAGTAGTCTTTCTCCCAAGGGAGGGAGGGAAGTCACTGTTTGGGTTGTGCTGTTTGTTTAGAGATTTGGAATTTACCTCTATTCCTTAAGTATTGACCTCTATAGGATCCTCTAAACCCACATCGTTGATACTGGGTTTGTTGTTGTTGCTTTGCTTGGGAGGTGGAAGCCTCTGAGGATTGTGGTTTAAAACCTCCTCGAAACTGTGGCCTGCGAAATAAACCTCTATATGGGGTGGTGTATAAAGCACCCATTGCTTTCGCAGTATCGGAGTCCTTCCTCAGTTTTTCAATAGTGGTGTCCACTTCCGGGCCGAAGAGGTGCTTTTTATCAAAAGGCATGTTAAGTACAGCCTGTTGAACTTCTGGTTTAAAACCAGAGGAGAGCAGCCATGCATGTCTTCTGATTGTGATGGCAGTGTTTACGCTACTTGCAGCTGTATCAGCAGCATCAAGGGCAGATCTTATTTGATTTTTGCTAATCGCTTGCCCCTCTTCTACTATATGCTGTGCCCTCTTTTGGTGCTCTTTTGGGAGATGTTGTATAATGTCCTGCATTTCATCCCAATGGGCCCTATCATCCCTGGCTAGATGTGCCTTAGAATGAGCAATTCTCCACTGATTTGCCGCCTGTATAGCAACTCTTTTTCCTGCTGCGTCAAATTTTCTGCTCTCTATCACGAGGAGGTGCATCTCCTGAACACTGGCTATTTGCCCTCTTTCTTGTTGCACTGACTACCACGGAGTCTGGAGGGACCTGGTGAGTAATGTAATCTGTGTCAGAAGGTGCAGGCTTATACTTTTTATTGATTCTATGGGTGATAATCCTAGATTTTACAGGCTCACAAAAAATTTGGTCTGCATGTTTAGCCATGCCTGGTAACATTGGGAGACTCTGGTACCCGGAATGTGTAGAAGATAATGTATTAAATAAGAAATCTTCTTCCAATGGCTCAGAATGCATGATTACCCCATGATAAGCTGCTGCCCTGGATACGACTTGGTTGTATGCGTGGTATCTTCTGGTGGAAAATGTTTTGATGGGTAAATATCTGGATCATTATCTGGGATGGGATCAGGGTCATAGAGATCCCAAGGGTCTGCCCTACTTCCCTGTGAATATAACAAATGTGTTGGAGAAGGCATTGGTGGTGGGCTGTTGTGAGGTGAGAAAGATAATTGTGGAGAATTAGGTGAACTATGAAGAAGTATTGGCTTTTTCTTCTGTTTTTGCACCTTTGCTGGTGGCCGTACAGAGTCCAGTTCCTCTTGGAAAGCCAGCTTTCTTTTTGTTTTTAAAGGAGGTGCAGTGACAATTCTTCCTGTCTCCTTATGTATATGTATTCTGGATTGTTTCTCATCCATGATTTGTAAAATTGGTTCAATGTTAGGCTCTTCCTCAGAGGTTTGATGCGATTCTCTCCGAAGTGTGTTGTTTTTTCGGTTCAGAAAAGGTAGTGGAAGGTCTCGGCTCTAAGCCGACTTCCAAATTTTCGACTCTGAAGAATGGGCTTTTTTTTACTGGAGCCCGAAACGGTGCCTTTGGCAGATTTACTCAACTCCAAACTAGACAGAGGAGTGGCCTTTTTCAGCGCCGACCCCGAAGGACGGTCGCCAAAATTCTTTTTTCGGGCCAAACCATGGCCTTCCGGCAGTGGTGTACCCAAGGCCTTTAAATGTTTTTTGTGCAGGGGTGTAGGGGCAGACATACTCACATACTGTCCAGCTGTGATGGGTCTGTCGTCTTCAGACTCTTGTTCAGAATCTGTGTCTCGGATGGAGACTGCTGTCTGCGCCTGCTCTTCTTCAGCGACGTCAAGATGTTCACTGCTTTTCAACGCTATTTCGAGTCTTCTGGCTCTGCGATCTCGGAGGGTCTTCTTTGATCGAAATGATCGGTAGGCCTCACAATCTTCCCTCCAATGGCGAGGAGAAAGGCACAAATTACAAACCAGTTGCTGGTCTGTATAGGGGTACTTCGGGTGGCACAGAGGACAGAAACCTGAATGGAGTCCGATCCATATGGCTTTCCAGGTGGTAGGCCCGAGTCGGGCACACGCGCCACCAAGGGCGGGAAAAATAAAAGTTCAGGCAGTACTACCAGTTCAATGCTAGATGGAGAATGCGATCAAAACAATACTGACGAATAAGGTTTTCTGTGATTTTCCGAATCGAAATCTCGGAGCGAAAGAAAACACGTCCGAACCCGACCGCGGAAAGAAAACAATCTAACAATGGAGTCGATGCTCATGCACAATGAAACCGTGAGGAGGAGTCACTCAATCCTGTGACTCCGAAAAGACTTCTTCGAAGAAAAACAGCTTGTAA
Organism: Pleurodeles waltl; assembly: GCF_031143425.1. Lineage (NCBI taxonomy): Eukaryota > Metazoa > Chordata > Amphibia > Caudata > Salamandridae > Pleurodeles > Pleurodeles waltl. Next base: position 174,672,402 of record NC_090446.1, on the reverse strand, counting down.
CACTCAGAGCCCAACACTAGATGTCAGAAGGGATAAGCATAGCATGTGTATCTGCAGCTACCCATGCCATCGAAATATATATAGCCCCTATGAGCCCTCCTTTAATCCTGCGCAACAGTGACCCAAGTTCCACAGTAACCTTGCTGCACCTGGAATATAGATCAAGAGGCACATTTGACCTGCTAAACCGTGGGAATATTCTATGGTTGTTAGGACAGCTTCCCGAAACCGCAAATCTTACCTCAGCAGATATGGTCTCAGTGGCATTTATCCCTCCCTTGGCACCCTAGACGAATGAAGTAACCAAAGTGACCTGGACCTCAGCAGAGGTAGCTGAGCAAGTGCTTGGAGTAGGTACTACACTCAGGAGCTGGGGGATACATATAACCCGGCAATACACCCTGCTTATCCATATCCTTTATTAAATCGACAGGGTGGTCAAGGGTCTCAACCATCACGCAGTGCTTACAAGACTTCAAGAAACTCTGTTGGCATGGCATGGCATGGCCCAGTACAGCATCTCTGCCCTGCTCTGGGGCATCATCCTTCTCTAACGACAGGAGCTGGTTACCCAGCACACTGAGCATAGGATCAAGGCAACCATGATGGGACGGGTTAAAAATCAGCAACGATGAGGACAAGTCTAATTTTGCAATATGTTTCTTTGAATATTAATGGGCTTCTAGACAAACTGGAGGATAAGTGCCTACTCAACTACCTAATGTCATTCCAGATAATAATGCTGGAAGAGACTTGGAGAGAATCCCCACCTCCAATTACAGGATATGTGAGTTATGTCCCGGTAACAAGAAGGGCTCGCTTTGGGCACTTGAGTGGTGGACTCCTCACATATCTCAGTGTAACAATGAAGGGGCGCTATCATACGTCCCCAGTCATGTACAGTAACCTGTTGACAGTTCTTACTGTGACACAAGGCCCCTCCACCCTCCATCCAGCCCTAATGAATATCTATATCCCACCGGGAAAAACTTACAAGTTAGAAGCTGCACATCAGCTGAAAAAGAATATTGAAGAACTAGTCAATGACGTTCCATACCCCCAACTGATCCTAAGTGGCAATTTTAACATGAACCTGCTGGGATCTGAACCTTCTGACGAAGCCACTTTGGCGCAGAACTTTCTCTGGCAGATACCGGACCAAGTTCTACCTGGAACTTGTAAGGGGGACAAACTAGGGAAACAACTCATAAAAGATCTTGAAGCAATGGGACTCCGATCTGCCAATGGCTGCTACTGTATGGGCCAACCCCCTTCATTTACATTTATTTATCAAAAAGCACGATTAATATTAGACTATACAATTTTATCCCTGCCCTCTTCGGCCGAATTCTGAAATTTCAGGTAACAAGCAGTGGGGAGAGCGACCACTTACCTCAAGAGCTGCATTTTACTCACCCAATCGAACATCACGAACCTCTGGACATGTTGCAGCAGGCCACAAATGTATATAATGGGAGGCAAATTAAATGGTCCTCCAAGACCACTTCTGTGCTGGCAGAGACAAACAAGCGAATATGGTCCCTTAAATTGAACCTCGCAGACCCTGAGCAAGTGCCACAAACAACCTGGGACGAGTCTGTAGTAGAGCTTCTGGCATCCTACCCTCAGCAGCTTCATGGAACAAGACCCTACAGCTTACAAAACCCCTCATCAAGAAGGTATACAAAGACACTGAAATGGAACTTAAATTCCGCCCTTCGCCATCTTCAGAAAAAACCTAGGAATGGGGCCTTGAGAGCACTGGTATCTACCTCCAGAAAGGCCTATATAGGCAACCTCAGGACACATCAAAGAGACAAGGCAGCTGCGCTAACAGCGAAACTCTTGCACGCATCAAAGACAAATCGGCATGCACAGTTCTGGAGGCTTATAAACAGCCTAAGCTCTGAAACACACTCACACTCCCCCCCCCCCCCCCCCACCCAAATGAATAATATCTCTGAGCCCACCTGGTATCAGTATCTCTCATACCATTTTGGCCTGTCAACCAAGCACCCTGTAGGTGAGGCAAAAGCATCAGCCTGTACCTCCACCGGCTCTCCAAAACAACAATGCAGCTGCTTCTCGGTTCCCTCAGAAACAGCGGGGATGAGAATTATTAAGTGCCGGACTGAGGGAGCACCGGGACCCAATGGTATCCCTGCCGCCCTGTACAAAGAGTACCCAGATTATTGGGCAAAACATCTCTCGACACTCTACAAATTGCATTCTTGCTACCAACGTCATCCCTCAAGCATGGACAGGCTCAACTACCACCCTCATCTATAAAGGGGGCCCGACTAACGATCGAGCAAATTACCGAATAGCAGCACTCCTAGATGTCGAATCAAAACTCTTTGCAGGAATTCTCTTAGAAGAGCTCGAAACCTAGGCTAATGTCATCAACCTGAGCCCATTTAATCAAACTGGATTCTCAAAAGGGGTGGGCACGACTGCCAATCTTATGGCTGTCACACTATTATTTGACCAGTGCCAACATGCCAAGAAGAATTCCCTCTTTCTTTCATTTATATACTGTAAAGCTGCATTTGATAGAGTAGAAAGAGGGAAACTCTGGTTTAAACTCGCAAGTTGGGGCATTCCTTCCCAGTTGTTGAAAGCAATAGTCCTTCTCCACACAGATACCTGTGTGAGGGTCAAACTAGGTGGTGGGACGCACCTTTCCAGGAAATGTCAAACTCTTCAGGGTCTGCGTCAGGGATGTGTACTTGCACCCCATCTCTTTAATTTAATTTTGGCTGACCTACCGGCGGAACAGGACAAGGTGATCTCACATTCACCAAGGCTGGGGCAAACTGCCATGACAAGCTTGATGTACGCTGATGATCTCATCATTTTCAGTCACATTAGAATAGGCCTGCAGAGGCTACTTAACACAACAGCTGAATTCTCTGGAAAAATGCTCTAATTTATTTTAATAAATAAAAAGTCATGTCCTTTAAGACAACTGGGCGGCTGCAATATCAGTGGTACTTGGGTAGTAATAAGGTTGAAACAGTGTGTGGATATAAATACCCTGGGGTTCTTCTTGACAGCAATGGCTCCTTCAAACCCAATCTGGAGTCCCTCAGTCGGAAATCCATCTCGTTTGCATTTGCGCTCAACAGCGTTAAAAAAACAACAGGTTCTTCAACTTATCTGCCGCTATTAAAAGGTCATCCAAGCCAAATTAATACCAACAATTACATTTGGCAGCGAAGTTCTAAGGGGCCGAGGCGACTACTACTTGGACAAAATGATCATTAAGCTTTTCAAGAGGTTGTTCAGCTTACCAAATTATGTTTCACCGGACAAAGATCGCGTAGAACTTGGCCTGGTTAGGCAGCCTCTAGCAAGGAAAGGGGCATTTATTAACCTAAGTCATAAGCTGAAGGTAGCAAAAGAAGCCTCCTTAAGCACTCTTATTTGGGTGGAAATAATTTTGGATCCAACCTCCGCCTTCCGTTTCAACCTCGGGTCCACCCTGACAACATTGGTACTGGTAGATCAACTACTCCAACTCAGCTCACATCAGCTTGTCAAACGTGCAACGAAAGTAAGTGTCACGTCTCTCTCACATCTTCAGGACAAAGAGGCTTTATCGAAACAAAGCCATTCCTGGCTGGTACTGTCATCATACGGCGCCCTAATCCCACAACTATATCTGGAAGCAGCAGTTAATCCACAGATTAAAGCAGCCTTTATGAAATACCGAATGGGTGATATTGGCAGGCTTTAAAAGGGGACGACGTGCAGTTCAGCTGCAGACTGGCTAAATTATTTGATAAATTAGGGCACTTTCTCCAAGAGACAGAACAAGCAATCAGCCTGCAAGCAACATTGTAGTACTCTGTAATTCAGGTGAATATTTTTACTCAAATCGATTTTATTACTGTATTTTAGGATTCCTTTTTTTTTTCCTTCTTCTTTCTTTTGCTCTCCTTTCTTCGTGTAATGTTTTTTTACTGACCAAACACTTAATAAATGAAATAAAAAACGAAATAAAAAAAAATCTATCTTCACTGCATCGGCAATGCCATGCAGCACCAGATCGCCAGTGGTGCTGTCTATCACTTCACCACTGCAGCTTGTATAATCCACTTTCTCTCCCACACAATCAAAAGGAGGACAGCACTCAGGATGCCAGAAAATATCATTTTTAATCCTGGAGCAAAGTATAGGCACGTGCTTCGGTAAACAAATGCCTTTCTCAACCATTGAGGCGCCATATTACCACTCCATTTTATTTATCGCATGTCAACAATCTCCACCAATCACCAATGTGTTTCTAAATTTTCTAAAAGGGTATCTTTGATTGGTTCAACATAATCACATGTTTAGAGACATAGTAGAAATAGTAAAAATACTATGTTTTCTTTACAACTAGTGTAGATCGTCACTATTCATCTCTATCATTGCCTCTAATGCTCACTTTATTTGTATACTCTTCTGTGAAAACTTTCTTTTGAAAAATTACACAATAAAATAATATCAGATCTTTTGATCAACATAATCCATTTTACGATTAGTTCAATCTCCACCAATTGTTGCCATATTTCTAAATAAACAAAAATACTTATTTTAGAAATCTGGTCAACTATTGGTTTAGACATAGTACCTCCATTGGGACAGTGTAATAATAATAAACATAATAAATTGTCGTAACATCTTCCTGTAACAAGTACCCATCAACCAACTGACTTAGTACGATAAGATAATATCCAATCTGATAGCTAATAAAATCCCTTTTGGAATTACTACATCCATTATAATACAAAGATACTATGTGAACCAGCATTTAGCTTATGTTAGTTATAGCAATTATATAGATATTTCTTTAATTTCGCGCAAGGTGAAATAGCTTTATTTCTTACCACCTCTCAAATCTTCTTGTCTATCTGTGAAGAGTATACACAGCGATTACCCTTTTCAACCCATTTTAAAACCAGTTCAAACTACAGGGAGTGCAGAATTATTAGGCAAGTTGTATTTTTGAGGATTAATTTTATTATTGAACAACAACCATGTTCTCAATGAACCCAAAAAACTCATTAATATCAAAACTGAATATTTTTGGAAGTAGTTTTTAGTTTGTTTTTAGTTTTAGCTATGTTAGGGGGATATCTGTGTGTGCAGGTGACTATCACTGTGCATAATTATTAGGCAACTTAACAAAAAAAAATATATACCCATTTCAATTATTTTTCATTACCAGTGAAACCAATATAACATCTCAACATTCACAAATATACATTTCTGACATTCAAAAACAAAACAAAAACAAATCAGTGACCAATATAGCCACCTTTCTTTGCAAGGACACTCAAAAGCATGCCATCCATGGATTCTGTCAGTGTTTTGATCTGTTCACCATCAACATTGCGTGCAGCAGCAACCACAGCCTCCCAGACACTGTTCAGAGAGGTGTACTGTTTTCCCTCCTTGTAAATCTCACATTTGATGATGGACCACAGGTTCTCAATGGGGTTCAGATCAGGTGAACAAGGAGGCCATGTCATTAGATTTCCTTCTTTTATACCCTTTCTTGCCAGCCACGCTGTGGAGTACTTGGACGCGTGTGATGGAGCATTGTCCTGCATGAAAATCATGTTTTTCTTGAAGGATGCAGACTTCTTCCTGTACCACTGCTTGAAGAAGGTGTCTTCCAGGAACTGACAGTAGGACTGGGAGTTGAGCTGGACTCCATCCTCAACCCGAAAAGGCCCCACAAGCTCATCTTTGATGATACCAGCCCAAACCAGTACTCCACCTCCACCTTGCTGGCGTCTGAGTCAGACTGGAGCTCTCTGCCCTTTACCAATCCAGCCACGGGCCCATCCATCTGGCCCATCAAGACTCACTCTCATTTCATCAGTCCATAAAACCTTAGAAAAATCAGTCTTGAGATATTTCTTGGCCCAGTCTTGACGTTTCAGCTTGTGTGTCTTGTTCAGTGGTGGTCGTCTTTCAGCCTTTCTTACCTTGGCCATGTCTCTGAGTATTGCACACCTTGTGCTTTTGGGCACTCCAGTGATGTTGCAGCTCTGAAATATGGCCAAACTGGTGGCAAGTGGCATCGTGGCAGCTGCACGCTTGACTTTTCTCAGTTCATGGGCAGTTATTTTGCGCCTTGGTTTTTCCACACGCTTCTTGCGACCCTGTTGACTATTTTGAATGAAACGCTTGATTGTTCGATGATCACGCTTCAGAAGCTTTGCAATTTTAAGAGTGCTGCATCCCTCTGCAAGATATCTCACTATTTTTTACTTTTCTGAGCCTGTCAAGTCCTTCTTTTGACCCATTTTGCCAAAGGAAAGGAAGTTGCCTAATAATTATGCACACCTGATATAGGGTGTTGATGTCATTAGACCACACCCCTTCTCATTACAGAGATGCACATCACCTAATATGCTTAATTGGTAGTAGGCTTTCGAGCCTATACAGCTTGGAGTAAGACAACATGCATAAAGAGGATGATGTGGTCAAAATACTCATTTGCCTAATAATTCTGCACTCCCTGTAAAAAGAATTCAAGCTAAAAGACTTAAACCCTACTCATGGTGTACATACAGCAACTAAGCATTACATTTAATCACAATAAGTTCTTATATCATGGCATTGTCATATATGTACATGCATTTCTTCTGCTTTCATCCCATCAGGTTCTTTACTATTGGGTAAAATAATGTATTTTGATTCCATTATTCTGAGATCTCTCTCTATTTCCTCCTCTTACATCTTTTTTGATCCCATCAATCACAAAATATTTTATTTCATTTAATCTTTCTTCATGTGACTCATTCATGTGTTTTGCTACTGGGTAGGTAGTGTCTCTATTGTTGATCACTCTCAAATGTTGTAGAATCTGTTTATGTACTTGCAGTGTAGTACTTCCAACATATAGTTTCAAAAAGTGCATCTCAAAACATACACTACATGATCACTCTTGCAATTGCATGTTCCCCAGATCCTATGACGACCTTTCAGTTTATTGAAACTTCTTTTGCATTCTCACCATTTTTACGAGCTTTGCACCTAGTAGAGATTAGAAATCCCTCTCCTTTTGATAGCCATGTCCCACTCTTAGTCTTTGTCCCATCACTTCTGACCACCTTAACTCTAGTAGATACCCCTCTTCTATATGTGATCATGAGTCTCCGTGGTAATTCATTCCCTATTATTGGATCACTCATCAATAGCTGCCAATGTTTGTTTAGAACGGCTCTTACTTTTGCATGTGCTACATTATACGTTGTGATGAACCTTTGGCTGTTGGTCCTTCTCACCTTTTTTGAAGGTTTCTGAAAAATTCAATATTCTCTCTTCAATAGCGCTACACTCTTACAAGCATTCTGAAGAGATTCTTCTCTATAGCCTCTAGCTCTTAATCTTGCCACCATCTTATCTTTCACGGTGGAAAAGCTCCCATTAGTGCTACATGTGAGCTTTGCTCTTAAAAGTTCACCAAAAGGGATACTATCCACTAGGGGAGTAGGATGAAACTGGAGCCATGCAGGATACTATTCCTAGCTGTGGGTTTCCTATACATTTCTGTTTCCAGCTTGCACTACCTTGACATCTAAAAACTCCATTTCATCTTCACTCATTTTACTGGTGAACTTTAGATTCACGTAATTATGATTCAAGTCTGTCATAAAATCATCTACATGTCTTCTGTCACCTTTCCAAAGAACAGAAATATCATCTATGTATTGCAGCCATAGAATTATATATGGCTGCCATTTAGCTAATGGCGGGCAGCTGAGGACCTTCTCCTCCCACCAGCCCATATGCGGATTCGCATGGGAAGATGCAGGTTCCCATCGCTGTCCCTTGTCTCTGTTCATAGATACAATTGTCAAAGAAGAAAATGTTGTGCTGCTTGCACCATTTCATCATAGTCAATAACATTTTACTGTGTTTAAAAAACTTAAATGGTATAGCTCTTAAAAACCAGTTGTTGATCAGATAACAAAAATACTTCATACGGTAATGATTGGTGGAGATTGAACTAATCATAAAATGGATTATGTTGATCAAAAGATTTGATATTTTATTGCGTAGTTAATTTTTCAAAAGAAAGTTTTTACAGAAGAGTATAAAAATAAAAAGTGAGCATTAGAGGCAATGATAGAGATGAATAGTGACGATCTATGAGACTTGTAAAGAAAACACAGTATGATTACTATTTCTACTGTGTCTCTAAACATGTGATTATGTTGAACCAATCAGGATTAGACAACAGAGATACCCTTTTAGAAACTATAGAAACATAGTGGCGATTGTTGACATATGATAAATAAAATGGAGTGGTAATATGGCATCTCAGTGGTTGAGAAGGCATTTGTTTGCCAAAACGCGTTCCTCTACTTTACTCTAGGATTAAAAATTATATTTTCTGGCATCCTGAGTGCTGTCCTACTTTCAACTGTGTGGGGAGAAAGTGGATTATATATATATATATATATATATATATATATATATATATATATATACACATATATATATATACACACACATATATATATATATATATATATATATATACACACACACATATATACACATATATATACACACGCATACATACATACACACACACACACACGAGTTCCTTACCTTCGGTAATGACTTTTCTGGTGGATACATTAGCTACCTGTGGATTCCTCACCTTATGAATACTCCCCTTGCGCCAGCATTCGACAGAAATCTTCTTCCTAGCTTCCGCACGTCGACGAGGACGTCACAATTGCCCATGCGACGCCGTCTGACGTCATACAGGCAATAAGAGGTCCTCGCCGACGTCAGTACCAACATTTTTTACGTGCCTCTGAGATGAATCGGCCATTTTTTTAATATATACAATATATCTGCAGGCCCTCAAATACCAAGAGGAGCACACTCAAGGATAACTTGGTAAGACCAGACAGGCAACGGGGAGGCGGGAGGGACCGTGAGCTAATGTATCCACCAGAAAAGTCGTTACCGAAGGTAAGTAACTCGTTCTTCTGATGGATACAACTACATGTGGATTCCTCACCTATTGAATAGAGTCCCAAAGCAGTACCGCACTCGGTGGAGGGTGCCTGAATGGTCAAACCAAGAAATCCTGCAGCACTGACCGTGCAAAATGGCCATCCCTCCTAACCTCCGAATCCAAGCAGTAATGCTTCGCAAAAGTGTGGAGGGATGACCAAGTTGCGGCCTTGCAGATGTCAACCACAGGAACACCCCTAGCCAAGGCCGAAGAGGCCGACTTAGCCCTGGTGGAATGAGCTCTTATTCCATCAGGGGGTTCCTTCTTTGCCAGAGAGTAACACAGTTTAATGCAAAGAATGACCCACCTGGAGAGTGTTCTCTTGTGGACTGCCTTTCCTCTCCTCTTTCCCACGTACCCGGTGAAGAGTTGATCCTCCAACCTAAAACTCTTTGTTCTGTCCACGTAGAAGCTCAGTGCTCTTCTCGCGTCTAAACGGTGTAGTCTTTCTTCCTCTTTCGAAGGATGAGGTGGAGGATAAAAAGAGGAATGAGTAATAGTCTGGGCCATATGAAAGGGGGAAACAACCTTCGGCAAGAAAGCAGCCTTGGTCCTCAACACCACCTTATCCCCATAAAAAGATGTGTACGGGGGTTTAACAGATAGAGCCTGCAGCTCACTCACTCTTCTTGCTGAAGTAATTGCAACAAGGAAAACAGCCTTCAGAACCAATAACCTCAAAGGGCAAGAATGCATTGGCTCAAACGGCGAGCCCATAAGGAAAGTTAAGACTAGGTTTAAATCCCACTGGGGCATAATGAAAGGAGTGGGAGGAAATTTATTAACGAGACCTTTTAAAAATCTTAGCACTATAGGAGACTTAAATAAAGAAGGCTGGTCTTGAAGACATAGAAAGGCTGACAGGGCCGACAAATATCCCTTGACTGTAGCCACTGCACAACCCCTCTGTGCCAGGGAGAACGCAAAAGACAAGATATCCGATAAGTGGGCACGTAAGGGATCAATTTGCTTCTCTCCACACCAAATCACAAATTTAGCCCACCTGCTAGCGTAGATAGATTTAGTGTAGTGTCGCCTGGCCGATAAAATAACATCCACTACCTCAGGTAGGAGAGAAAAGGAACTCAGGTTGCCCCGTTCAATCTCCAGGCATGAAGGTGCAGGCTCTGGAGGTGGGGGTGTAAAACCTGCCCCTGCGATTGAGAGAGGAGGTCTGCCCTGAGAGGGAGACGGAGTGGGGGGCACAGAGAGAGTTGGAGAAGATCCGAATACCATACCCTCCTTGGCCAATCCGGAGCTATTAAGATGACTTGGTGCCCGGTCTTGGCGAATTTTCCTCAGAACTCGAGGAATTAAGGGTATGGGGGGGAAACGCGTAAAGTACCTGGTCGTGCCAGGCCATCTGAAACACGTCCCCCAACGTTCCTTGCACCGGATACTGGAGGCCGCAGAACAACGGGCAGTGCGAGTGCTCCTGAGTGGCAAAAAGATCTACCCGAGGGATCCCCCACATCTGGAAGATCTGTCGGACTAGATCCGGATGGAGACGCCACTCGTGATCGGTCGAGAAATGTCGACTGAGACCGTCCGCACGCACGTTCAAGACTCCGGCCAGATGGTTTGCTACTAAGCAAATCCGATGGTCCCTTGCCCAGGACCATAGCCGCAGAGCTTCTCTGCAGAGAAGGTACGATCCTACTCCTCCCTGTTTGTTTATATACCACATCGCGGTAGTATTGTCCGTCAGGACCTGAACCGACTGACCGTGAAGGGAAGGGAGGAAGGCCTTGAGAGCCAGACGTATTGCCCGCAATTCCAACAGATTTATATGAAACATCTGTTCCACTGGAGACCAATGACCTTTGACCTTTGACCTCCAGGTCTCCCAGATGAGCTCCCCACCCTAGAGTGGAAGCATCCGTTATTACTGTGGTCACCGGCAGAGGATGCGAGAACGGCCTTCCTTGGGAAAGATTGCCGTCCGCAATCCACCATTTTAAATCCACCACAGCGTCCCTGGAGATCTTTACCGATCCCTCGAGATCCCCTTTGTGTTGAGACCACTGCTTCAGGAGGCACCACTGAAGAGCCCTCATGTGCCAGCGAGCGTGAGTGACCAACAGAATGCAAGAAGCGAACAGACCGAGCAGACGCAGGACCTTGAGGACTGGAACGACCGCTCCACTTTGAAACTTTGGAACCAACTCCTGAATGTCCTGAATCCGCTGAGGTGGAGGAAAGGCACAATTCAATGTTGTATCCAGAACTGCCCCTATGAACAGGAGGCGCTGAGAGGGCTCTAGGTGAGATTTGGGTACATTCACTGAAAAACCCAGGTCGAACAACAACTGGGTTGCCGACTGAAGGTGATGCAACACGAGCTCCGGAGAATTGGCTTTGATCAACCAGTCGTCCAGGTAAGGAAATACCGCTATCCCCTTCCTTCTGATCTCTGCCGCAACCACCGACATCACCTTTGTAAAGACTCGAGGTGCTGAAGTAAGACCAAACGGAAGGACCGCAAACTGATAGTGCTGCAACCCCACCACAAACCGGAGATACTTCCTGTGCGACTTGAGTATCGGGATATGAAAGTAAGCATCCTGCAAGTCGACAAACACCATCCAATCTCCATCGTTCAGTGCCAAAAGCACCTGAGCTAGGGTCAGCATCTTGAACTTCTCCTGTTTGAGGAACCAATTCAAGATACTCAGGTCCAGGATTGGCCTCAACCGACCATCCTTCTTCGGGTTCAGGAAGTATCTTGAGTAACAACCCTGAACTCTCTCCTGCTCCGGAACCAACTCCACCGCACCCTTTGAAAGGAGGACTTGAACCTCCTGTTCTAGTAACAGGAGATGCTCTTCTGAACAGTAGGATGGGCGGGGCGGGATGGGGGGGAGGAAACTCCCAAAAGGGAAGGGCATAGCCTTTCCCCACAATGCTGAAGACCCAGGAGTCTGATGTTATAACCTCCCACTTTCGGAGAAAGCTCAATAACCTCCCCCCTACAGGAGTGGTATGAGAAGGAATTGGTGGAAGACTAAGGCTGCTTCCCATGCTGCACCCCTCCAGAGGAAGAGGCAGAGTGCTGCTGGGTGGCTCCCCTGGTCCGGACCCTACCCCTCCCTCTATATGATCTGTAGGAGACAGCAGTGGCAGGTTGTTGCTGAAATCTGCCTCGAAAGGAGGAGGAGGAACCACGACCAAACCCCCTAAATCTTCTAAAGAGTCTGGACGAAACAGAAGAGGTGGCCTGCAAGCCTAAAGACTTCACTGTGGCCCTACTGTCCTTAAACCTCTCTAGAGCAGAGTCCACCTTGGAGCCAAAAAGTTTATCCCCATCGAAGGGAAGATCCAACAGGGCTGACTGGACATCCAACTAGAAACCAGAGCTACGAAGCCAGGCTTGCCTCCTTGTAGCCACAGCAGTACCCATAGCCCTGGCTACAGAGTCAGTAGTATCCAGCCCAGACTGGATTACTTGGGTCGCAGCCGCTTGAACATCGGAAACCAGGCTCAACACCTCCTGAGGCACCTCAGCGTGGGACGACTTTATTTCATCCATCAGGGCGTAAATGTACCTTCCCAAAATACATGTAGCATTAGTAGATTTTAAAGCCATGCTACATGAAGAAAAAGCCTTTTTAGAAGAATGATCCATCTTCTTTGAGTCTCTGTCTGAAGGCACACCCGGAAAAGAACCTGGGGCAGACCGAGATGAACATGAAGCCTGAACCACCAGGCTCTCAGGGGTTGGGTGCCTGGACAGAAAGCCTGGGTCAGCAGGAGCCACTCGATATCTGCGAGCCACCGATCTATTCACTGCTGAAGATGACACCGACTTCTTCCATATCTCCAGGACTGGAGATAACAGAGCCTCATTAAAAGGCAGAAGTGGCTCTGCAGCTGTATAAGCAGGATGCAATACTTCTGTTAAAATATTAGGCTTAGGCTCAGACACCGGCAAAGGAAGGTCCAAAAAATCAGCTGCTTTCTTTATAACTGTGTGGAATGATGCAGCCTCCTCCGTATACTCTCCAGGCGATGCTAAGTCCCATTCTGGAGAGGTGTCCAAACCACTGGCTGTATCTAAATCATGGAGGTCCCCCAGAGGTTCCTCAATCTCTCCTTCCTCCAATGCCTGCTTCCGATATTCTTGCTCCTCAAGAAGGCGAAGAGCAAGCCTCCTCGAATGCAACCTGGCCTCAATTCTAGTCGTCGACATGACTTCAGCAGATGTCGAAGCTTGACGCCGATCCTCGGATCCATCCGACGTCGGATCCATTGGCGCCTTGGATTTCTTCGGCGCCGTACGAGGCAAAGGGCGGACAGAAGAATGTTCCGGCGCCGGAGCCACAGGTCTACTCGCGTCACCGGTTGCGAGACGGACACCATAGGCGCTGGTGCCGAGCCCACATTTCCTATGGGAAGGAAGGGCATAAAAGGTGCCGGTCGTAACGGAGCCGGAGCACCCATGTTGAAGGCCAAGGGGCCGGAAGGACCAGCCGGTCCACCACCTGGAGCCATCTGCTGAAAGATGGTAAACATCGCATTCAAGAATGCGGAACTGTCGGCTCCTGGGGCCGGGAAAGCCGGATACTGAGGAGCCTGGGCTCGAGGTGACATCGGCGCCGGTCCCGGCGTCTGAGAAGCTGGAGAAAACTCTTGACGCTGAGGAACCTCAAACACCGATGGAGGATTCACAGGCGACATCGGCGAAGCTGGCGAAGTCGGTGATGCAAAAGGCGTCTGCGGCTGTGGAGAGATGGTGGGACTCACTTCCCATGTTTTTCAGCGTCGAGCTGAAGGCGACGTCGAACGCGATCTCTCCCTACTCGACCGGCGCCGAGATTCACGACGACGCCGGGTGTCACGATGACGCCGATGGGACTTCGGAGAGGATGACTTTCGATGATGCCGCTTTTCTTTTCTCTTAGACTTCGACAAAAAGAGCTTTGCTTCTCGCTCCTTTAACGCCTTCGGATTCATCCGTTGACAAGAGTTACATTTGTCAACGTCGTGGTTGGAGCTGAGACACCACAAAAAGTCTGTATGTGGGTCCGTCACCGACATCTTGCCACCGCACTCATTGCAGGGCTTGAAACCAGATTTTCTTTGCGACATACTTTCTTTTCTCAAAGAAAGAAACAGCAACAATAACTAACTACGTTGAGTAGTAACAGTAGCTCCCTCGAAGAATAACAGTCGTTCGAATGGCACGGAAAAAAGGGAACTGACGTCGGCACGGACCTCTTATTGCCTGTATGACGTCAGACGGCGTCGCATGGGCAATGGTGACGTCCTCGTCGACGTGCGGAAGCTAGGAAGAAGATTTCCGTTGAATGCTGGCGCAAGGGGAGTATTCAATAGGTGAGGAATCCACAGGTAGTTGTATCCATCAGAAATATATATATATATATATATATATATATATATATATATATATACACACACACACACACATATATATACACACATATATAATAGCACATATAAAAAAAATGTATTTGCGTTTGGTATTGATCTCTCTACTTCATATTCTATCTACCTGCAGATTACCCACCTTTTGAATATCCCAGTTGTGCCATACTGTATCCGGAAACAACTTTTTAATGTAACTCAATGCCAGTCTGAAGTACTGGCTCTACACGCCGGAAGAAGTCCCCTTATGACATCACGAGAGCCATACAGCACCCAGTCACCGCACTGACATCAGAGTGGCATTTATTTTTTTTAACATGCTTTTGAGATGGGTGGATTAGAATGACGTAGAATAAATCAGGTGCAGTAGAATTTACAAAATATACAGAATTGGAACCTTATTAAAGGTTTTACTTAGTAACCAGTCAAGAACATGGGAGAGGGTGAGTCAGTGAGGAATGTGCAGGTACACACAGTATCCACAAGAACAATAGTTACAGAAGGTAAGTCTTTTTTTTCTTCTGATGGATACTTCTGCAGATTCCTCAGCTTTTTATCAGATTCCCCAAGCAGTACCCAACTAGGACATGGATACATGGCGCATTATACTAAAACATCATGAACGTCTAATCGTACAAAGTGGCGTTCCCTTTGCACTTTCCCAGTTCAAGCAATAATGCTTTGCAATAGTGTGGAGAGAATGCCTCATTGTCGCCTTGCCCTCTCAGTAGAAAACTTCGCTCTGGTGAAGTGAGCCATGATGTCCTCCAGTGGTTCTTTGTGAGCCAAGGTGTAACACATTTTGATGCACAAGATGATTCCTCTTGATAATGTCCTCTTTTGGACTGCTTTGTCCTTAATCTTGCCTACATAACCGATGAACAGTTGTGTGCCAAACCTAAAGTCCTTGGTTCTGTTGACACAGAGGCTGAATGCTGTCTTGGTGGCTAATCTCTGGAGCCTCTCCTCTTCCTTCATAGGAAAGAAAGGCTGTCAGAGTGATAGATTGACCTAGATGAAAAGAAGTAACAACCTTAGAAAGGAAAACAGCTCTGGTTAAGGGGACTGGCTCATCAGTTTAAAAAAAAAAAAAAAAAAGGTGAATGAAGTATTGACACTTTGGGGGTCATTCTGACCCTGGCGGTAAAATCCACCAGGGCCAACGACCGCCGGAGCACCGCCAACAGGCTGGCGGTGCTCCCTTGGGCATTCTGACCGCGGCGGTACAGCCGCGGTAGCTGCGCCGCCATGGGGATTCCGACCCCCATACCGCCATCCTGTTCCTGGCGGTTTTGACCGCCAGGCACAGGATGGCGGTATGGGGTGTCGTGGGGCCCCCGTAACAGGGCCCCACCAAGATTTTCAGTGTCTGCACTGCACCCGTCGCACCCCTTCCACTCCGCCGGCTCCATTCGGAGCCGCCATCCTCATGGAAGGGTGTTTCCCGCTGGGCTGGCGGGCGGCCTTCTGGCGGTCGCCCACCAGCCCAGCGGGAAACCCAGAATACCCGCGGCGGTCTTTTGACCGCGCAGCAGTATTCTGGCGGCCGGGGTCAGAATGACCCCCTTTATGCCTGCTAATCACTCAAATGCCTTGCTGATGCAATGGCAACAAAGGAAAAATGTTTTAACAGTAAGCACTCAACAGGCAACAACTCAAAGGTGGAACACATTAAAAGCGTGTGAAGAAAATTCAGGTCCCATTGTGGCATTATGAATGGCAAGAGAGAAAAATTGTTAATGAGACAAAAATCTCATGACTACAGGTGACTTGGAAAAGGACCATTGGTTTGGAAGACAAAGAAAATCTTGTGACTGTGCCTACTCCACACTTTATGAGCCCCCGAAAGGGTGAATCATAAGACACCCAATAATTGGGCCTGAAGTGGGTCCACCAGATTGTCCATAGAACCTTTCACAAATCTACTCCATCTTCCCAATATACTGCTTTGGTGGAATATTTGCTGGCATACATAATGACATCCACCATTTCAGGAGGTAATGAAAAAGCTTTGAGGTTACCCCACCCAATTTCCAGCGATGAAGGTGGAGGCTCTGGGTTTGGGGTGCCAAAGATGACCCCGTGAGAGGCAGTCCACTCTGTGAGAGACAAAGCAGGGGTACAGGCAGAGGTTCATCAGGTCTGCATACCACACATTTTGTGGCCAGTTTTGGGCTATCAGAAGTGCTTGGGCCTGGTTGAGGCGAATCTTCCTAAAGACCTGAGGAATCAAGGGTATAGGATGAGACTTGCAGTGAAGAGGAAAGTTCCACTGCGAGTGAAAGAAATCATCCAATGCTCCCTGCAGCACAAAATTTAGGGCAGCAAGTTCTCATGAGTGGGAAAAAGTCCCACCAGAGGTGGCCTCCAGAGACTGAAAATGTGTCTTACTACCTCCGGATGAAAGAGCCACACTGGATGATGCCGAGAGTGTCTGCCTACACATATCAGTACGCCGGGCAGATGGTTGGCTATCAGCCAGATCTTATGGCCCTGAGCCCAGGATCAGAGCCAACAGAGCTTTCTTGTAGAGAAGGTGCAACCCTACCGCTTCCATCTTGTTCATATACCACATCACAGTTGTACTGTGCATCAAGATCAGGACAGACTGGCTGCAGAAGGAAGGAAAGTTTGAGCACCAGACGGATTACCCGTTACTGATGTACAACCTCTGCTCTTCTGGAAACAGCAGGCCACCTATCCCAGGTTGCTTCGGGTAAGCTCCTCCCCGTTGTCACTTCCTGTGTGGGTTGGAACAGCTTCCCTTGGTCAGACTGCAGCGGATTTGAAGTGGTGGAGTGTGGAAGGCAGTGTCTTTGGAGATAGTGATGGAACTCTTAAGATCTCCACAATATTGAAACCACTGTCAGCAGAGTTACCACTGGAGTGCCAGTGTGTTAGCATGCATTGACTGTCCAACAGAATGCAGGAAGATAGCAGGCCTAAGTCCTTCAGGACTGGCACTCAAGCTCCATTCAAAAATATTGGCATCATAGTCTAAATGTACTGAACCCTCTCTGGTGGGGGAAAGGCTTGATTGGATGTGGGGTCCTGTACTACACCTATGACAGGATGCGCTGAGAGGGCAGTGAGAGAGATTTGGTAAGACTGCAACCTGATGGTGAGCGAATCGTACCATGCACTTCCTTTGCGACCGAAGAATCGGTATATAAATATCATTGTACAAGGGGGCATAGCCAGGCGGGCAACAATGACAGATATGCTTTAGCAGCACTCCATACCATCCTCCCTGCCACGGCAGTAAATCAGTGACTTGGGCCCAACATCTTTGTCACATTTAACCCCCAGGCCCCCTGAGGAAGCCTTGGGTCTTGCCACCGCACAGCCAATGACTTCAGCTGTCATGTGCACCCTGGGCCATACATGACTGCTAGATAGCGGACCCACCGCCCAAGGAGAAAATGGATCCCCACAGTCCCAGCTGGTTCCCCACCTCATGTGGGAGCCAGCATTGCAGTCACAGAAAGGCAACTGCTAAGTGAGCTGCCTCTTTGTGAGTGAGGTTGTCTCCTCGGTCTCCCTGCCTTAATCTCCGCAGGCAGAGAGAGAGAGGGAACCTCTGCTTGCAGCGAAGGAGAGCTATTTGACAGGTCTCCCTCACTGCGAGCAGAGTGTTTTCTGTGGCTTGGAGGAAGCTGTAAAGCTACCGCCAAGCCACAGTAAACAGCTATGTCCTGGGGTTGGGCACCCCGGGACATAGCAGGAGCCATCCCCAGGGCCATCTGTGGCTCATCGAGGATGGCTGCGCGGCATCCCTCTCCCACAAAAAGAGCCCCAGGAAGGTGGTGGTCCCTGGGCCGTGGTGGTCCAAAACAGGGAAGTGGTGCACCAAATTTAGTGAATGCCCCTGGGGTGGTATTGGGCCCCGGGGCTGCGTGCCCCCCCACGCATCACATTACCATAAATTCCCAGGGAGGTGGCGGTCCCCCACATGAGTTTTCGTTTGTGCCCCAGGGAAGAGGCGGTCCCCGGGGCTGCAGGGAGGACCCCCGCTCACATTACTCTTGCATACTACCACAGGGAGGCAGCAGACCCCAGGGCTGAGGGGAGGCCAGGAGGGTTCCCTCATTAAAAAAACAATTCCCCTGGGACCTGACCCACTCAGGCGCTTATGAAAAAACAAACAAGGTAGCCTGTGCTTTTTTTTTTTTTTTTTTTAAACTTTCTCCCACGAATTTGCAACATTGCGATTTCGCAGCAAAATAGTTTTTTTTAAATGCTTTTTTTTTTGCTGTAGCAGTGTCTCCACCTGGCCCTTTTTTTTTTTTTTTTTTTTAACAGTTTATGGGACTCTGCTCAAGCCAAGTACCAATATGGCTGCCAACACTTCCTGCCTTGAAGTGTTGGCAGCCAATCAGAGCTGTGCATTTCCCTACAAGAGCTCGTCTTTTTTCGCGAATCATCGCAAAGGACCTACGGCCCTAGATATACAAATGTATTTTCCCTTTAATTTCTCAAAAACTACTGAACAGATTTACACGAAATTAGCAAAAGCACAATCTGCGTATCGAAAGCTAGCCTTTTGCCACATTTGGTAATTCTGTCCAGTGTTTCGGGCTGTAGTCGTGCCTAACGGTCCTATGGGAATTACCATGGGGAATGCAACTTTTTTGACCCCACCCCTTTTTTCTTAGCCCCCGCAACTTTCCATGCGCAATTTGTTTTGAGTAATTTCGTCAAGATGCGTCTAACGGTGGCACAGATATAGGCAAGTCAAAAAAAAAAAAAATCCATGGAAACATGGTCCTAACTATAACTACCTAGTGGTGACAGCCACTAGGTTTTTCATTTTTTATATTATATATATATATAAAAACAAATCCCTTTCAGGGTTAGAGTGACGCATAAATTATGCAAAAAAGAGAATAGAGAACTCTGGGTAGTTCCCAAATTTAGGTGGAGAGCAGCTCTAGTAAGGAGCACTCTGCAACACCAGCGACACTCTAGATTTGCTCACCTCAAGTGTCACAGTGTCAAACCTATGCTTAAAGATTTTGCTGTATAAATGGCAAAAGACTTTGTCACTATCTAGCTCGGCGTGGATAGCACTGTGCTGATCCAATGCTTAAAAACGTTGCTGTTAAGACAATGTTGAGGTTCCATGAAGGAACTGGTGGTGTTTGTGGTGGTATAATTCTCTTTAGGCCTTCCATAAATGCTTTTATGACTGGTATCCTAAATAATGAAGTTGAGTGCGTAATTTGCAGGTAGGCTGAAATTGCGGTCAGATGTATCTTTATTGAAGAGAAAGCTAGCTTTGATTTTTGCAATTGTAGTAAGTATCCTACTATATCTTTGGCAGATGCGTGTAAGGGTTGAATTTGATTATTATGGCAGTAATAAACAAATCTTTTCCACTTATTTGCATAGCAGTGTCTAGTGGTAGGTTTACTAGCTTGTCTTATGACCTCCATACATTCTTGTGTGAGGTCTAAGTGTCCGAATTCTAGGATTTCAGGAGCCAAATTGCTAGATTCAGTGATGCTGGATTTGGATGTCTGATCTGTTGTTTGTGTTGTGTTAACAGATCTGGCCTGTTTGGTAGTTTGACATGAGGTACTACTGAGAGGTCTAGTAGTGTTGTGTACCAAGGTTGTCTTGCCCATGTCGGTGCTATTAGTATGAGTTTGAGTTTGTTTTGACTCAATTTGTTTACTAGATATGGAAGGAGTGGGAGAGGGGGAAAAGCGTAAGCAAATATCCCTGACCAGCTCATCCATAACGCATTGCCCTGAGACTGATCTTGTGGGTACCTGGATGCGAAGTTTTGGCATTTTGAGTTTTCTTTTGTTGCAAATAGATCTATTTGTGGTGTTACCCACATTTGGAAGTAAGTGTTTAGTATTTGGGGGTGAATCTCCCATTAGTGGATCTGTTGGTGATCCCGAGAGAGATTGTCTGCTAACTGGTTCTGAATTCCTGGAATAAATTGTGCTATTAGGCGAATGTGGTTGTGAATCGCCCAATGCCATATTTTCTGTGTCAGGAGACACAACTGTGTCGAGTGTGTCCCTCCCTGTTTGTTTAGGTAATACATTGTTGTCATGTTGTCTGTTTTGACAAGAATGTGATTGTGTCTTATTATGGGTTGAAATGCTTTGAGCGCTAGAAATACTGCTAACAGTTCTAAGTGATTTATGTGAAACTGTTTTTGCTGTATGTCCCATTGTCCTTGGATGCTGTGTTGATTGAGGTGTGCTCCCCACCCTATCATGGAAGCATCTGTTGTTATTACGTATTGTGGCACTGGGTCTTGGAAAGGCCGCCCTTGGTTTAAATTTATACTGTTCCACCATTGAAGCGAGATGTATGTTTGGCGGTCTTTTAACACCAGATCTAGAAGCTGACCCTGTGCTTGTGACCATTGTGATGCTAGGCACTGTTGTAAGGGCCGCATGTGCAACCTTGCGTTTGGGACAATGGCTATGCATGAAGACATCATGCCTAGTAGTTTCATCACCAGTTTGACTTGTATCTTTTGATTTGGATACATGGTCTGTATCACATTGTGAAATGTGTGAACTCTTTGCGGACTTGGAGTGGCAATCCCTTTTACTGTGTTGATTGTTGCTCCTAAGTATTGCTGTGTTTGACACGGCAGAAGGTGTGACTTTGTGTAATTGATTAAGAAACCTAGTTTGTGGAGGATTTCTATGACATATTTTGTGTGTTGTGAACACCGTCTTAGCGTGTTGGTTTTGATTAACCAATCGTCTAGGTACGGGAACACATGTATTTGCTGCCTTCTGATATGTGCAGCTACTACTGCTAGGCATTTTGTAAAAACTCTTGGTGCAGTTGTTATTCCGAATGGCAACACTTTGAATTGGTAATGTATCCCTTGGAATACAAACCTTAGGTACTTTCTGTGTGAAGGATGTATTGGTATATGGAAATATGCATCCTTTAGGTCTAGTGTTGTCATGTAGTCTTGTTGTTTGAGCAGTGGGATTACGTCTTGTAATGTAACCATGTGAAAGTGATCTGATTTGATGTAGGTCTCAGACTCTTGTCTTTTTTGGGTATTAGAAAGTACAGGGAGTAAACTCCTGTGTTTATTTGTTGTTTTGGTACTAACTCTATTGCTTCTTTTTGTAGCAATGCCTGAACTTCTAGTCCTAGAAGATCTATATGTTGTTTTGACATATTGTGTGTTTTCGGTGGAATGTTTGGAGGGAATTTGAGAAATTCTATGCAATAACCATGCTGGATAATTGCTAAGACCCAAGTGTCTGTTGTTATTTCCTCCCAATGTTTGTAAAACTTGGTTAGTCTCCCCCCCACAGGTGTTATGTGTTGGGGATTTGTGACCTTGAAGTCACTGCTTGTTTGGAGGAGTTTTGGGACTTTGGAACTTTCCTCTATTCCTTTGAAATTGTCCCCCTCTATATTGTCCCCGAAAACCTCCCCGCTGATACTGGCTCTGGTAAGTGGGCTTTGTTTGTGAGGTTGTGGCTTCTGTGGTTTGCCCTCGAAACCCCCCTCGAAATTGTGTCTTTCGAAATGTGCCTCTGCTCTGTGGGGAGTAGAGTGCGCCCATGGCTTTGGCCATGTCAGTGTCTTTCTTAAGTTTTTCGATCGCAGTGTCCACCTCCGGCCCAAACAACTGCTGTCCGTTGAATGGCATATTCAGCACAGCTTGCTGTATCTCTGGTTTAAATCCTGATGTACGCAGCCATGCATGTCTCCTTATTGTTACAGCTGTGTTGACAGTTCTAGCAGCTGTGTCTGCAGCATCCATTGCTGACCGTATCTGATTATTGGAGATACCCTGTCCTTCTTCTACTACTTGCTGCGCTCTTTTTTGGAACTCCTTGGGTAAATGTTCAATAAGGTGTTGCATCTCATCCCAATGGGCCCTATCATATCTGGCTAGCAAAGCTTGCGAATTTGCAATACGCCACTGGTTTGCTGCCTGTGTCGCCACCCTTTTGCCTGCAGCATCGAATTTTCGACTTTCTTTATCTGGAGGTGGTGCATCTCCTGAAGTATGAGAGTTGGCTCTTTTGCGCGCTGCTCCCACTACAACAGAGTCTGGTGTTAGCTGTTGTGTAATATACACTGGGTCTGTTGGTGGCGGTTTATATTTTTTATCTACTCTTGGAGTAATGGCTCTCCCTTTAACAGGCTCCTCAAACACTTGTTTGGAGTGTTTTAGCATTCCGGGTAGCATAGGAAGACTCTGATATTGGCTGTGTGTGGACGACAGTGTATTAAAAAGAAAGTCGTCTTCAATGGGCTCTGAATGAAGGCTGACATTATGAAATGCAGCTGCTCTTGACACCACCTGTGCGTAGCCTGTACTATCCTCTGGTGGCGATGGTTTAGCTGGATAGCATTCTGGACTATTATCTGACACTGGTGCGTCATAAAGGTCCCATGCGTCAGGGTCATCTTGACTTATTCCTGTATGAGTTGGGGATTGCATCATTGGTGGAGTGGCTACCGGTGATGGTTGCGGAGAGTGATGTGGGGACGGTGGCGGTGTTACTTGTTTAGCCACCTTTGCGTGTGGCTGTTTGTCTTTGTCTTGGAAGGCAAGCTTGCATTTCATTTTGACTGGAGGAAGAGTGCTGATCTTCCCTGTATCTTTTTGAATAAAGAGCCGTCTTTGTGTGTGATCTGGCTCTATTGCCTGTAATTCCTGTCCAAATCTATGTGTCTTCATTTGTGTGGACAGTCCTTGTTCCTCAGTGTAGGAACTTGTTTTCGGTTCCGAGGCCGGATATTTCGTTACCAAAACCTTTTCGGCTGCTTTTTTCGGCTCCGACGAAACCTTTTTTACTTTCGGCGTCGTGCTCTCTCGGTGCCGACCCATTTCGGTGCCGGTGTCGAATCTTCTCTGAGCCACTATCTCGGGCCCGAGATTGCTGTGTGCCGGTATCTCGACCGGAGTCGGATGACTTCGACACCAGCTCGCCCTTTTTCGGTGCCGATGAACGGTCACCTACTTTTCGGGTTAAGCCATGGCCTGTTGGCGGTGGCGTCCCCTGGGCTTTAGCACTTTTCTCGTGAGTTCTTGGTTTCAACGTCTTACTCACGGTTTTAGGCGTTTCCTCGGGATCGATCTCCTCAGAGTCTGACTCCTGGGTGGAGAATGTTTCTTCCTCCTCCTCGAAACGCTCTTGTCCTGTCGGCGCTGACGCCATTTGCAGTCTTCTTGCTCTTCGGTCCCGGAGTGTCTTCCTGGACCGAAACGCTCGACAGGCCTCACAAGTATCCTCCTTGTGTTCTGGTGACAAACACAAGTTACAGACCAGATGTTGATCTGTATATGGATACTTGTTATGGCATTTTGGACAGAAGCGGAATGGGTCCGTTCCATCAGCCTTGAAGAGACACGTGGCCGGGCCGACCAGGCCCCGACGGGGATGGAAGAAAACCCCTCAGGGCCACCGGAGCTCTTCTTAATTCCGTGTCGATCTGTTGTAACTAACCCGATACCGAACGCAAACAATACCGACGATTTTTCCGAGATTCTAACTAACTTTCCGACCCGAAACATGGAGCGAAAAGGAACACGTCCGAACCCGGTGGCGGAAAAAAAAACAATCTAAGATGGAGTCGACGCCCATGCGCAATGGAGTCGAAATGGGAGGAGTCCCTCGGTCTCGTGACTCGAAAAAAGACTTCTTCGAAGAAAAACAACTTGTAACACTCCGAGCCCAACACCAGATGGCGGGATGTGCACAGCATGTGTATCTGCAGCTACACATGCCATCGAACATATATATATATATATATATATATATATACACACATACACATATATATATGTGTATTGCGAGAGAGAAATGAGGAGTGAGAGAGAGCTACATATAATAAAAAATTATGTTAAATGGCAGTCTGGGTAATTCAGTAGTACGTTCAGTGTAAGAACATCAAACTACAGACTACCTTGCAGATCCACTCAATGGTCATTATTAGGACATGTAAAGTGCTGTGCTAACGATGTTACATACTTCGAGAACTATATTCTCAAAAATCAGAGTGAAGATTGTTGTGTTCCTGAGAATTGGAAAGCTTTACCAAAGTAGACTGGGGCTTCAGCAAGTTCTTCTGTAATCTGAGATGGGTTCCTTTTCTGGTTATGAAAATAAAGAATCAAGTTAGAAATGAAAGCATTTGACAGTGACTGAAGAATCACTCTGGAACTTTGGAAGATGATTGAATGCAGATTGACTAGCAGATCTGCATGTACAACAATATATTTATCAGACTCTGCAGCAAGCCAATATGCAATTACTCTTAATTAAAAAAAATGAAATTCACACCAAATATATTTATCCAAGTCATACAATCTACACAAAGGTATTTGAAGTGTGCATAATAAGCTAGAACAATGGTAATGTATTTACTGTCATTTAATAATTTAAAAAATATGGTGTCCCTGCAACTGGAACACAACGGGTAATCTCCTCTGGAGATATGTGGACATAACTTGTACATTCATTTTTAAAAGCACATGTTTACAATTAGTCACACTGGAGTTTGGTAGTCCGCCTAACAAAAGCCTGTTTTCTCTAATTTTAGTTATAAGTAGGGTGAATCTAACAACCACCTGTCAAATGGTAATGCAGTTCCCCCACGAACAGAAGCCTGATACAAATAAAAAGGCTCCAGAAAACGAGCACTCACCAGCTCCTCCAACTTAAATACCAGCGAGAAAAAAAGAATGAAGAGCACGGCTGAAGACTTTGTCATTGTGTACCTAGAATGGTGGAATAAGAGAGAAAAGGGAGAAGTATGAGCAGAGAAGAATTTAAGACGGGGACAAGTGACCGGGGAAAATAAAACACAGCGTACCATCAAACAAGGCTGAGGTACAAAGAAAAGGATTGCCATAAAACTGCGTGACACAGTCTGTATTTCAGATGATGTAGTTCAAGGATAACTAAAACAGATTGTTTAATCCCAAAACTTAAAGCTGTATACGGTGATCCTCTCTCGGCACGTAGATCTAAATTCACTGTACAGTTCTCTGCAAACCGACCCCGTGAGCTTCAAGAGTACACAGTTTGGGGTTGGAAGTTCAAAACTTATATACCAAAGACTTGAGATACTTTATTATCACCATTGTTGTGAAGATGCTCATGTATAAATTTGATAGCCAACTATCTAGCAACATTGTTACTGTGGTCTAACACTAGAGTCTGGCTTAATTAGCAGAGCTTATGGATCATTTGTTAAAGGGGCCAATGCTTATATCAAGAATGCAATGTTTGTGACTGGGAAAAGAAGTTGGTTTCTATATTTCATTTTACAAATCGTGAAGTCTTGGCCAAGAAATTTTCAGAAACTGAATGGCACAACCCTACACGTCAAAATGTAAATATATTGATGTCCAGCACATTCTTGTGACTGTAGGGTTTTAAATGTGGTGTATTGAGCTCGATTATTCTAGACGTCACTAGATTCCAAAAGTCCCTATTTCACAGACTGCTTCTTTACACTAAAATTTCAGTGCTCAAAACCAGAACCAAATGCTTAGAGCACCATGTATCACATCATTGTTAAAATGCCTATAGTTCTAAAAAAAAAAAGGTTTCATGACCCACTAAAATACACAATCACTTAAAGGTTACGTTACCGAAGGCAAAAATCATTAAAGTATTTTTTGGAAGACGAAAGTGTCTATCATGAGTTCATTTACCTGGGCACCTCATTTGTAGCTAGAATTCTGGATGCCGACATTGAATGTTGCAAAAGGTTAATATCCAGACAGGTGAAAAGAGTGGACTCTCAACCAATATCAGAAGTACAGTTATTGCTACCACAATAGTTACTACTTTCTCTTCCTGCTGAAAGGGCAAATCATTGCCTCCCATCCAGAGTGAATGTGAATGTCTAAGGCATACATAATGCTCAAGGATGTCCAGTAATTTCAGCGGTCCACTCACAGAAGCAAACAAGGAAGGCGATCAGTGCCCACAATATGGAACAGCAAGCCAATTCTGCATGAAAGAGCTTACCATCAGCTCTGCCCTGGCTACACTGGTGTATGGGTTAATGTTATTTATATATCACCTGTACCACAGTTTTGTTTGCAAAGCAGTATACCCTATTCCTCAATTTTATGGAATTCAACTTACTGATCGCTAAAAGGTTCAGTGTACCCTGGCAAAAGTCTATAAACGTGAAATTCAGATGACACATAGGAAGTGCATGATTAAGTTCCTGACACACCCTATTGCCTATTAACAGTGGATTCTGCTGCTTGCTCCCATTTGTCACCTGCGACCCGTTTCCAAAAGTAGCCCCAGTCAAATCTACAATGTTCAAGATACTAGAGTGTGTCAGGAACGGAGGATGCTCTGCAAATACTTACAGTGAGACAGTGATGTACAGAAAGCTCCAGTTTGACAGGCCAATGTCTAGCGCGGTTGCCAGTGCTAACAGGAAGAAAAAAAGGAACAGAGTTAGAGAGAAGTAGATTAGGTACTCAGATGATTTACCCAAACAGAATCCCGAAGCATGACTGCTACTGAACTCAAAATTTAGAAGCCTGACTAAACTAGAAAGCAATATTACCAAAAAGTATAGAAGAACATAAACACGTAACAGCTGGCTCAGTACAGAGTAATAGTCTTTGCAGCTGCACGTGAGTGGCAATGACTGTAGACCAGTATCTTCAAAGGTAATTCATTCCATTTACTGGCAGAGAAAGTACATGTACACATGGAAGTACTAAAACGGTTTATATCAAGGATCCTAGAAAGAGATCTACAGGGTAGCTGCCACACAGAGAAGAGAGTCCATTACATCAGCTAGGTGCTGAGATAGACACAACAAATGGACCATTCAGGGCACAGGACATAAAGTACCTCCCTTCCTTGCAAGACAAAAGCCCACATCATCATTTATCAATGTCTTTGAAACGTTATCCACATAATGAACCAACAACCAAAAACAATATCCAAAAACAAAACATTCAAGACCACCCCTAAAGCTAGATCAGTCATAAACAACACATTTGTAAAATGATTACACCGACCAGGGACCAAGATAAGCACCGCACATTCTAACAAATATGTGGGGTTTTCCACAGATAGACCTGTTTGCCACTCTGGAGAACGCGCACTGCCAGTCGTTCTGCAGGCTCCAGTATCCGGTGCAAGAGGCATTGGGGGACGCGTTTCAGACGTCTTGGTGCGACCAGTTACTTTATGCGTTCCCCCCCCCAAAAAGAAGGGTGTGGAACTCAGACCTTCAACTCTTACTGTGCCCTCCTCTCCGTCTCCCTCACAGGGCAGACCTCCTTTCGCAGGGGAAGGTTCTGCACCCCCACCTCCAGAGCCCACACCTACATGCCTGGAGATTGAACCGGGCAATCCGAGTTCTTTTTCTCTCCCTCCAGAAGTGGTGGATGTTATCTTATCGGCCAGGCGACACTCCACCAAAACTGTCCATGCCAACAGATAGGCTAAATTTGTTGCTTGGTGTGGAGAGAGGCAAATTAATCCCTTAAACGTCCATTTGTCTGATGTTTTGCATTTTGCCCTTTCCTTGGCACAGAAGAGTTGTGCGGTTGCAACTGTGAAGGGTTATTTATCGGCGCTGTTCGGCCTGTGGATACAGTAGCTACCTGTGGATTCCTCACAGTCCCACCTGCCTCCCCGTTGCCTGTCTGGTCATACCAAGATTTCATTCATTATTATTATTATAAATGTGTGTGTACGTATATGTATATAGATATGTGTTTTTGGTGTTTTCTATATAAACAAATACTGTAGTTTATATTTGTATTTGGATTGGTATGTATTGCTGTGAGGTAGGTATTCACCGGTTCACCTCGAAGGCACGTAAAAAAATGGTAAAACTGACATCAGCGAGGAATTCTTATTGCCACAATGACATCAGACGGAGTCACGTGCTGAGCCATGCAATTGTGACGTCCTCGTCGACGTGAAGAGCTGGGAAGAAAGCTTCCGTCGAATGCTGGCGCATTGGGAGAATTAATTTCTGACTTCAGCCTGGCTGATACCATACTTGACAAGCTGTTTTTCACCCTTAACATGCAGCAGGCATTATTTTACTGGTCATCATGAATCATCTTCCATCGATTAACTGGTAATGATGGCATAGCTGCTGATAGAATGTTAAGAGCTGCGTTGTAGATCTAAACCTATCACATTTTTACACTGGAAGCTCTAAGTTAGCTAACTCAACTTCTTTTGGATAGATTCCAAGCTGTGACACTTCACCTTTTCAGTATGACTTGCATTCAATTAAAAGTGAAGTGTTTCTTGGGTCTGCATTCAGCCACACATTGTTTCCAGTTTGTAGAACTTGCCCTAGCCTCGCAAATCAGGTTGATCTTTTACGCAGATGACAAAAAAATTATTCTAATGTTAGATGGGGGATAATCTGTCCAACTCGGTTTCCCTAAATGCATTTTTGAGCTTCACACTGAATGAATGTTGGAAATAGCCCTTTTTGCAGGGTTATCCCCAAACATTCTGCCTTCTTCCTCCTATTTTTTCAGATGTGTTTTGCTGGTGTATTGATTCTGCACACTTTTCCACTGCAGATCAGCGCTAACATGCAAGTGGTCCCTGTGTAAATTGTATCAGTGATTGGTTTATCCATGATTGGTATATATGATTTACTAGTAGGTCCCTGGTAAAGTGCACTAGGCACTAGAGGTGCCCAGGGCTTGTAAATTAAATGTTACTACTGAGGCTGCAAAGAACACAAAGTTCATGGAGGAATCATTGCATACAAATATTTCAGTTATATTAAATACTATTCATGCTGTAATGTTTTAATTAACCATAAATCAAATTCCATAAATGAATAAATCTTCAA
Organism: Pleurodeles waltl; assembly: GCF_031143425.1. Classification (NCBI taxonomy): domain Eukaryota; kingdom Metazoa; phylum Chordata; class Amphibia; order Caudata; family Salamandridae; genus Pleurodeles; species Pleurodeles waltl. The sequence continues at coordinate 174,643,151 of NC_090446.1, read as the reverse complement.
TCAGTGTGTAATTTGTTTCTGTTTTTTTTTTTTTTTTTTATATATGCACTAAAAGTATATTCATTTTTATACAAACGCCCTGGTGACCCGCTCTAGTCCCCAGTCCCTTTATATCCAAGGGACAGAAGGAGAGCACCAACCCTCCCGACTCTCCAACCACAAAAGGTTTGGGTCCTATATGCAGTCTTTCATACAATCAGAAATGACTCCTAATGGACTCCAGCAGCTCATGCGATAAATTGCGTCACGGAGAGTATAAGGTCGATGTTTCGGTCTCCCAAGGCTCAAACCGTCCATGAGACCATCTTCAGGACAATGTGTCAATAAATAACCCACATTAATAAACCGCTATACAACACTAAAAGGCAGCAGAAAACCAAACCACGCTGTACATGCAAGTGAATCGCCCACCTATAAGGCATCCCAAAAATCAACCCACATAAACCTCAGGGTAAAAAGTGCATTTCTCACATTGCCATAACATGGAACACCAAATTTACACCAAAAGTGTGTGTGTGTATATATATATATATATATATAAAGAATAACATCACCCACCAGTGCGCCTCAAACAACTGACGAAAGTTAAATACCCCCAAGCAAAGTGAACCAACTAATGTCCGAAACAAATTCCAAAAATAAAGCAACACAGCTTATTAATACTTGCTTCAACATAAGTGCACTAGAAAAGCACAGCTTAATCCTTTTCCTCCAGCACATCCAACTAAACAAAAAAATATACCAAGTCAAGAGTAAAGTTCTAACATCCTATCTACAGTAGCAGGACTCCCACAGAACCATGCTTACTGTTAGTCAGTTACTCCACTATCTACATGAAGACAAAATAAACAACACCAATCCATTAACCAGATTCCACTTAACACTCAACTTCAAGTCTCTATGGAACATAAATCCATTAGACACAAATATTACTTCACCACAGATACGTAAACTCCAGTCGGGCTCGAATCAATCATAAAGCTCAGGCGTGTAAAAAACAGTTCCTCTTAACCAAACGCCTGAAGGGCATAGCACCTTAGAAGTCACATGACTACTCCACACAACTGCGGCGGCAGTCTTCGAACAGAATATCTTTAATATTTAATTCCTAATCAGCCCTAGCATTCAATACAAAAAAAAATGGGCAACAATATGATGCAGTCAAACATCAAAGGAAGACAGATCTTATTAAACACAGGTATACAGTCCTTACTACCTTGGTGGTCGAATAGTCCCTTTTAACCAAATGCTTAGAAGGCCTTCGCCTTTTAAAATCACCTGACCAGTCCACAAAACTGCAGCCGCCATCTTGGAACTGGTCATCTTGGTACTAGTGAGCCTGCAGCACTGATTGTGCCACCCACATGAGCAGCCCTGTAAACATGTCTCACAACTGACACTGCAGTGTCTGTGTGTGCAGTTTTGCACTGCCAATTCAAACTGGCAAGTGTACCCACTTGCCAGGTCCAAGACTTCCCCTTTTACTACATGTAAGTCACCCCCTAAGGTAGGCCCTAGGTAGCCCCATGGGCAGGGTTCAGTGTATTTAAAAGGTAGGACATGTACTGTGTGTTTTACATGTCCCTATAGCGAAATCCTGCCAAATTTGTTTTTCACTATTGCAAGGTCTACCTCTCCCATAGGTTAACATGGGGACTGCCTTTAAATATCTTTTAAGTTCAGATTCCCATTGGGAGCAGATAGAGATGTGGAGTTTGGGGGTCTCTGAACTCACAGTTTAAAAATACATCTTTTGGTAGAGTTGGTTTTTAGATTGTCTGTTTGAAAATGCCACTTTTAGAAAGTGGGCAGTTTTGTGCTTAACCATTCTGTGCCTCTGCCTGCCTGTGGAATCCACATCTGGGTCAGACTGACAGCTGGACTGTTTGTGAATTTCCTCTAGACAGTGGCACAAAGGAAGCTGAGGTGTATCCTGCATATCCTGATGAGTCTTCCTGGGCTAGAGTGGGGAAGGAGGAGTTGATACCTGCACCTGACACAATGCAGTCTCCAACCACCTGGAGTGTGTCAGAGCCGGGCCTGGGCAAGGCAGGATCTTGTGAACAACAGAGACTTTCCTTTGAAGTTTGCCTACATCAAAGGCAGAAATGAGTATCAATAGTGGACCCAAAACCCCAGACTTTTATAACACTTCTGGATCAAGAGGAACCTCTGCCAAGAAGAAGAGCTGGAGGAGGAGTACTGCCCCTTGGCTGTGTGTGTGCTTTGCTGGGTTGGCCTGCAGTTGCTGCTTCTGCCTTAAAGAGGCCAGAGGCTGGACTTTGCTGTGTATCTTGATGGTGAAGTTTCTCCAAGGGCTTGAAGTAGAGCTTGCCTTTCTGCTGACTGCGCCGTGACCTGATGACGTTGCACGGAGCCGTGCCCTGCTTTGCACCACAGGCCTGGTCTCACTGACGTCGCTACCGGACGCCCTCACCGAGCCGCTGCTTACAGTTGACCTGTGGGTCCACACTATGCATCGCCTCACTCATACCACAGCTTTGGCATCCCCGATAACAACACTGTATTGACATGAACGGCGCTGCCCGCACCATGGCCTGAGGACACCACTCGTGAGGTACATGAAGCACCATCCCACACTGCAGCCCCGGTCCGCCAGCGCCATCGACTCCAGGATCATCTACAGACCCCCACCCCCAGGCTGCACTGTGACCTGTGGGCGCACCCATGGAGCCCGCACCACATTTTAATGCTGGCTTGGGCCTACCGATGACGGCGATTCAGCAACGATGACGCTTCCTTGCACCGCAACCTGGAGACACCGCATGTTGCACAGCCACGCTTCACACCGCAGCCCTGGTCTTACCGAAGCCGCGGGACGCTGTTGCGGAGCCAATGCCTACAATGTGACATGTGGGCACTGCACGTCACACATCCCGCTTTGCACCGCACCGCCGACGCCATCAGCAACAGCGCTCCTGACTTCGTCATCAGCTTGGAGTTTGATTTTCAACACTTGCGATTCAAGGGCCTGCCAACCCCTGCACCGACCTCCGGAAATGACGGCAGCGACGCTGCACTCTGATCTCATCGCAAGGATCACAACACCCTACATTTCCAAGGTACTGTTTGCAGGTGTTCCCGACACCATAGCTGGCCGTGACCCCGCCATTGGCCTGAACTGTTGGGTTTGTTGTTCACGAAGCCATGATAGCCCCAGACGAGGCTATCGACTTCAAGGAAGTAATTCTTGCAAAATTCATATCTTTATTACTGTATGTTGGATTTTTCTAATTTTGGTCTTGTTTTATATGGATAAACATTGGCTATTTTTCTAAAACTGTTCTGAGGTCACTGTATTACTGTGTGTTATGTGCAAATGCTTTACACATTGCTTCTGAGATAAGCCTGACTGCTCATGCCAAGCTACCAATGGGGTGGAATGGGTGATCTGAGCTGGGTATCTCCCTTGCCCTGACTAGAGTGAATGTCCCTACTTGGACAGGGTTTAAACCGACTGCCAACTAGAGACCACATTTCTAACAATGAATAAGAACTGAAATTAAACTGAGAAGAGACTGAAGACCTTAAAATTTGATGACCTTGTTTCATCTGATCAAGCAGTTAGTGGGCCTAAACCAGTGGCCTGATTCTCAAGTGACTTCTGTTTGCAATGTTGGGCTCATATGTGATCAGGAGCGAACTCTAACACCCCAGTTCAATAAGGTTTGCTTTTCTTAATCTTCTTCCCGTATATGGTCACTTAACTGTAGTTGAGGCGATTATTGGTCTGGCTTGAGCTGCTTTAATTCTTTTGAGCTTGGTCTCCCTTTTTACTACATCATACACCATCTCCGAATGGCTCACAACGCCACATCCTGTTTGAACTTCTATGCCAACTATCGATTCTGAGACATCTGGCCAAACTGCCGAGGCAACCTGTAGGCAGGACACAACTGGCTAGTAGGCATTTTGGACAAACTGAGGAGGGGTGGGGGGGCTGTGGGAAAGTACCATCTTGCCTGGCATGTTACCCCCCATATTTCACTGTATATATGTTGTTTTAGTCTATGTGTCACTGGGACCCTGCCAGGCAGGGCCCCGGTGCTCATAAGTATGTGCCCTGTATGTGTTCCCTGTGTGATGCCTAACTGTCTCACTGAGGCTCTGCTCCATAGGGAGCTCTGACAATTCTTACACAGGCCTGCCAGTGCAGCCTGAGTGAAATAACGTCCACATTATTTCACAGCCATTTACCACTGCACTTAAGTTACTTATAAGTCACCTATATGTCTAACCTTCACCTAGTGAAGGTTGGGTGCAAACTTACTTAGTGTGTGGGCACCCTGGCACTAGCCAAGGTGCCCCCACATCATTCAGGGCAAATTCCCCGGACTTTGTGATTGCGGGGACAGCATTACACGCGTGCACTGTACCTAGGTCACTACCTATGTACAGCGTCACAATGGTAACTCCGAACATGGCCATGTAACATGTCTAAGATCATGGAATTGTCACCCCAATGCCATTCTGGCATTGGGGTGACAATTCCATGATCCCCCGAGTCTCTAGCACTGAACCCGGGTACTGCCAAACTGCCTTTCTGGGGTCTCCACTGCAGCTGCTGCCAACCCCCCAGACAGGTTTCTGCCCTCCTGGGCTCCAGGCAGCCCTGGCTCAGGAAGGCAGAACAAAGGACTTCCTCTGAGAGAGGGTGTAACACCCTCTCCCTTTGGAAATAGGTGTGAAGGCTGGGGAGGAGTAGCCTCCCCCAGCCTCTGGAAATGCTTTGATGGGCACAGATGGTGCCCATCTCTGCATAAGCCAGTCTACATCGGTTCAGGGATCCCCCAGCCCTGCTCTGGCGCGAAACTGGACAAAGGAAAGGGGAGTGACCACTCCCCTGACCTGCACCTCCCAGGGGAGGTGCCCAGAGCTCCTCCAGTGTGTTCCAGACCTCTGCCATCCTGGAAACACAGGTGTCTGTGGCACACTGGACTGCTCTGAGTGGCCAGTGCCCGCAGGTGACGTCAGAGGCTCCTTCTGATAGGCTCTTACCTCTCTTGGTAGCCAATCCTCCTCCCTAGGTAGCCAAACCTCCTTTTCTGGCTATTTAGGGTCTCTGCTTTGGGGATCTCACCAGATAACGAATGCAAGAGCTCATCAGAGTTCCTCTGCATCTCCCTCTTCACCTTCTGCCAAAGGATCGACCGCTGACTGCTCAGGACGCCTGCAAAACCGCAACAAAGTAGCAAGACGACTACTAGCAACCTTGTATCGCTTCATCCTGCCGGCTTTCTCAACTGTTTCCAGGTGATGCATGCTCTGGGGGTAGCCTGCCTCCTCTCTGCACCAGGAGCTCTGAAGAAATCTCCCGTGGGTCGACGGAATCTTCCCCCTGCAACCGCAGGCACCAAAAGACTGCATCACTAGTCCTCTTGGTCCCCTCTCAGCACGACGAGCGTGGTCCCTGGAACTCGGCAACTCTGTTCAAGTGATTCCCACAGTCCAGTGACTCCTTAGTCCAAGTTTGGTGGAGGTAAGTCCTTGCCTCCCCACGCTAGACTGCATTGTTGGGTACCGCGTGATTTGCAGCTGCTCCGGCTCCTGTGCACTCTTCCAGGATTTCCTTCGTGCACAGCCAAGCCTGGGTCCCAGACACTCCTTCCTGCAGTGCACAACCTTCTGAGTTGTCCTCCGGCGTCGTGGGACTCCCTTTTGTGACTTCGGGTGGACTCCGGTTCACTTTCCTTCCAAGTGCCTGTTCAGGTACTTCTGCGGGTGCTGCCTGCTTCTGTGAGGGCTCCCTGACTTGCTGGGCGCCCCCTCTGGCTCCTCCTCCAAGTGGCGACATCCTGGTCCCTCCTGGGCCACAGCAGCACCCAAAAACCTCTACTGCAACCCTTGCAGCTAGCAAGGCTTGTTTGCGGTCTTTCTGCGTTGGAACACCTCTGCAAGCTTCATCGCGACGTGGGATATCCGTCCTCCAAAGAAGAAGTTCCTAGCTCTCTTCTTTCTTGCAGAACTCCAAGCTTCTTCCAACAGGTGGCAGCTTCCTTGCACCCTCAGCTGGCATTTACTGGGCTCCTGCCCACTCTCGACACTGTCGCGACTATTGGACTTGGTCCCCTTGTCTTACAGGTACTCAGGTCCGGAAATCCACTGTTGTTGCATTGCTGGTGTTTGTTCTTCCTGCAGAATCCCCTTATCACGACTTCTGTGCTCTCTGGGGGTAGTAGGTGCACTTTACACCTACCTTTCAGGGTCTTGGGGTGGGCTATTTTTCTAACCCTCACTGTTTTCTTACAGTCCCAGCGACCCTCTACAAGCTCACATAGTTTTGGGGGTCCATTCATGGTTCGCATTCCACTTTTGGAGTATATGGTTTGTGTTGCCCCTATACCTATGTGCTCCTATTGCAATCTACTGTAACTTTACATTGCTTGCATTACTTTTCTTGCTATTACCTGCATAATTTTGGTTTGTGTACATATATCTTGTGTATATAACTTATCCTCATACTGAGGGTACTCACTGAGATACTTTTGGCATATTGTCATAAAAATAAAGTACCTTTATTTTTAGTACTTCTGTGTATTGTGTTTTCTTATGATATTGTGCATATGACACCAGTGGTGTAGTAGGAGCTTTACATGTCTCCTAGTTCAGCCTAAGCTGCTTTGCCATAGCTACCTTCTATCAGCCTAAGCTGCTAGAAACACCTCTTCTACACTAATAAGGGATAACTGGACCTGGCACAAGGTGTAAGTACCTCTGGTACCCACTACAAGCCATACAGGGGGGAGAAAGAAAATAATGCATCACTGCAGTGCGGGCCAGTTTTGTTGCTGGGGACATGCTGGCCACGTTCCCACTAGCAGCGCTTTTAAATAAACAATGCAAAAACAAGTCAGTGAGATAATTTTGATGTTTGAGAAGTGGGTGTAAATTCTTTTGCATATGCTGGCAGCTTTGTAGCTGCTACGTAGTCTGGTGCTTTGAACAGGGTGTGGAGCGCTCGGAGGGACCAGAAGGGTGGTGTAAGATTCAATCACAGAACCTAGTGAACATAGGTTTAGACTTGATTTTTAATTTTTTGTACATGTCAGTTGTTTGGGTTGTGGTTTTACCATTTATGTATTGTCTTTGCTAGGTTGTGCGGTGCAGTGGTTGTAATCGTTATTGATAAGTCTATATGGGTGATGTTGATGGTTCAGTAATAGGTACGTTCACCCTGTAAATGTTTATGAGAGGTGTTACTTAGGTACCTTTGGGCTATATTTAGAATCTCAGTGGATGGAATACTCCGTCACAAATGTGACAGACATCCCGTCTGCCATATTTCGAACTCCATAGGGTTATAATGGGATCGTAATACGGCAGATGGGATATCCGTCACGTTTGTGGCAGAGTATTCCCGTCGGTCAAGATCTAAATCAGGCCCAAAGTCTTTAAGAGGTAATAGCTATAGATCGGATAAATGAGTGCTTATCTGGTATTCTGAAGGAGGAGAGGCAGAGTTTAGGGCCCTAGGCCCTCCGCATGCCATAACCGGTCCAATCAGGCAGTACCCATAAACAGGCACCATTTACCTGTGCACCTGGGCTTTACACACTAGAGCCTCAGTTTATAAGAGGGAGCTCTTGTGAACAGGTGACCATAATCAATGAGTACTCTACAAATTAAAACATTTTAAACCAGGTCAAAGTGACATGTTAAATTCTGTGTCTGCTTCTGGTGAAAATTATCTTGGTCAAAGCCATACTTTCCGCTCACTGAGGTGCTATGGATCACCAAAACTTTGTAGCTTATACTAGTTACAAATCACTAAATGCTTAGTCGAGCTATGCAGTGTTAGGTACCAGACATTACTGAACAGAGTTTGGTGAGACCCGAGTAGATGACAGGAGGCCTTTTTTGTCCACCCACACATACGCACAAATATACATAACTGCAATTATAGTACTTACCTGTCGGAGCCACTCTTTTCAGATATTCAGACCATGGTAGGACAATCCTTGACCTCTTGTTATAACATGCCATTGCCACTCTGCTCAGTGCTGACATTCCAAAAATCATAACTAGATGCACAAGAGTCATGAAGAGGGGAAAATGAAAACTCTGGGAATAAAACACAAAAGAACATATTTACCATTTGCCACGGCTCGAAAGTGCAGAGATTTCAGCTATCTTCCATAGTCATACCTCACCCTCTTCCCCCACCCTTACACTGCTTGGAAAACATGCAGGCGAAACCTGGTAAATTCTTTGTGGGCTGGTAGGGTGTACCTATTAAGCAACCAGATTGGCTCTTTTGCATGGGATACTTTAGAGTGTTCCACCCAAAAAATATTTCTCTTGGTTTGGTGGGTACAGTTTGGCATGCAGGTATGAAAAAAGCAGGAAAGCGACACACACTGGATGTGTGTTGGTGTCCAATAAGCATGATGCAAGTAATTAGACTGAGTTAACTGCAGCCTTTGCTTTCCTCAACACCTGCTTCACAAATCTCAAACACCACTCCCACGGCTTCTCTGGCAACTCACCCTCCTCCCTGGCCTCCCACTACTCTTTAGGCACCCCAGTACCTGGCTATGTACCCTGAAGCATGTCAATGTCTTAGAAGCAGTGTGTACATATTTCCTGCACCACTTGGCAGTAGCCAGCAGCACATAGTCCGTTTTCTTTGGTAGACGTGTACCTAGCTGCCATTCCAGCACACTGACTCTGCTCGTCATCCTTAATACCTCCCCTTTTCCAGGTCAATCCCCTCCCCTAGTCATTTCATCAGGCATTGTAATTGAGCAGCAGCGTAACACAGTTCATAATTAAGGTTCACCAGTCACAGGCGCATACAGCTTTTATAACACTATCCATCTACTACCATTGCCGCATATCAGTGATGAAAGGATAAACCTCAGTTATCTGAACAATGACGACTTAAAAATTACAGGGAGAGCTACAAAGAAATACAATAGTCTGGATAAGACTAACATTTTCAAGACCGCCTCTGCCAAATTGCCCTAGACAAGATCATTTTCTGTGAGGTAGATATGCACCTCCGAATATTTTATGGTGTCCTACTTCCACTGTAATTGCGTATCTGACAGCAGACATGTCTGTTCATTCCCTAAGGTTGACAGTTGGTACAAACGAGATTTGTCTCAGTAAACAGTTAGGCCTGCAACTTGACCAAATTAGTTTAAAAGCCACATCAAGGGACAGCCCCAGCTTCTGCTTTAAGGTAGATCACAAGTCTTCCACATATAGCAAGATTAGGTGGGTCTGCTCTTCTACTGTTATTCACCATGTTGGGCCTTTTGGACACAATAAACAGGCCAGTGTAAAGATTATAGGGGGAGGGGGACATCAGATACCAGTCTGCCCATACAGACCCTTGAAACTAGATTTCAATACATAAGATTTATAAATCCCAACCACTGCAGGCCCATACCCATCTTCCACAGTGCGGCCATGAGGTAGGGCCACCCAGCGTCAGAAATAATTTAATTTTCAAGAAGGCCACGCAGTTATGGCTCTCCCATTTAATAATGCTTCGGTTAAATTCTTAGCTGATAAGCACCTAAACTACCCTTCAATAGCGGACATAAAAAAAAGAGCTGCGACATCGACATCACAATATGCGTGGGTGGAGGATTCTATCGTCTCACAGTTTGGCCACCTGTATAACCTGGAGTTTACACATCCCATTGTGGCTGTGGTTAACAGTTCTAGAAAACTTGTTTTTGGTGTATATGTCCGGTTCGAGAAAGAGAGAAAGACTGAGCGAGAAAACATCACGTGAAGTGTCAGAGTAGACAGCAAAGGAAGACTTGAAGAATGAAGCAGTACTGAATCACTTAACGGTACAGAGAAGGTCACGATAAAGGTGCATGCACAAATATGCGGGGGCCCAAGTAGCAGGATGATACAGGGTTGCACTGTGTGGCTAAAAGCATGGAATGCAGCCGCTGAGCAGAGAATACTGTGGTACAATTAGGTTTTGACAAAAGTGTGGTTCTTTGACAATGCTGGCTCTAGCATCCGGCATTAGAAAGCACACTGTTAATAATGAGCTGTGTGTCATGCAAGTATTAAAAAAAAAAAAACAGTAACGCAATGCTTGGAAGGGGTGAAGTCCGGCTGAGTATATGTGAGGCACCATTGTAGATCTGAAAGCTGTTGCAAGTTCTTGAATAACATATTATGCAGGTATAGAACGTAAGGCAGAAGTGTTTAAATACCCTTCTGCTGGAGCAACAAAAGAATACACTGTACAGCATTTTGGTTCAATGGCAGAGGATAAAGTGCTCCATTTCTAGAAAAGCATAAGTTGAACATGTCACTGAATACATTTATGAATGTTGCTGCACTGGTAAAGAACTAAAGCTTTCTCCTTGGGTACCACAGCACCTTACAGGCAACTGCAGGCAGTGAGTAGGTACCTTCAGCAGCCATTTGTTGTAAAAGGTGATTCCAATGGAGAAGCAGTAGTAGAATAGAACCAATCCCAATGTCAAGATTGCCTTTCTCAGGAATCCGTAGCATAGTGCCTTTTTCCCCATCAGTAACGATCACTTCTGGAATCTTAGCTCCCTTCAGGTCACCGTAGCATGCAATCTCCGGAAACACAGTGCACCCTGGGTTCCCAGGTTCTCCGCTTGTGTGAAGGGGATAAACCAACAACCCTGAGCAGCTCCTTTGCCTGGTATTCGAGAAGGTTGAGACTGCTGTGTTATTGCTTAGTGCCTGCCTGCAAGCTATGGCTCTGGAATGATAGACAGGGATCCGCACTGTAAAGAAATATTGAAATATTAGTTTAGTTTGCATGTCCAGATCTTGTTTATACAGCTGCTTCATCAGCAAGTAAATAGTTCCTCCAGTTTTAATGGTGGAGTGCAAGGGAGATGATATAGCAATGTTTGGGTTCAGACGATTCAGAAGTACCTGGCATATAGTCTGCCAGAAAACACAGGTATAGCATGTGTCCACAATGCTGTAGGATGACGACCACAAGGTGCAGGTTCAGCTCTTTTCTGATGTGTAGCTATGCTGTTTGTGCTTGGACTGGAGTCGTTTGCTGCCACGTTGGTTTGGACCACTTGCAGAATGCCATGTGTGGAACACCATGAGCTGCCTCTTCTCAAAGCTCTAAAGGAAAAAATATATATATATATTTGTTAGTACCTCAGAGAAAAGGCTAACTTTCCTGGTTGATACATTGGTACAGTAAGAGTTAGTAAGAAATTATGCAGCAGAACACTCTGTAGGAGAGAATGAGCCAGTGTTATCCAGGGAGCAAAATTACTGCTCGTTTATGACTGAGAAATACTTAGCCCTTGTGATTGAAAAAAAGTTACAATACCAAAGTATAAAGAAATACACCGCATGCTTGCAATGTGTGCTTGCACACCTGACAGTAAAGGTGAGATAATCACTTTAAAAAAAGGCTCATCTATATTTCTCAAACATAGGTGTGCCTATTCTAAACAAAAACAAACAAGATCTCTCTCAGCCTTGCTTACTTCGCCAAGCCTCACTGTTGCAATTCTTCAATACAATTCTATTCACCGCCCCCACTTTAATCTCCTCGTCTTTCTAGTTCTTTCATTTCCCTTTACATTTATTCTCAACTCTCTTTGCCAACCCAGTCTTAATAATTCTAGTGGAATAATATAACTAGGGGTGTGCAAAATTCAACTATTTTCCTTTTGCATAATTGCACAAAAATTTTGGAAAAGTAAGCAAAATGCAAATCTGGCATTTAGTGCTACATTTCAGTACAAAATACGTTGTAACACATGCATTATAAGCTTAAAACAAAAGTGTTTCAAAAGTGTTTCCAACAACAGTCGTTTGCATTCTGTTCGTTCACATTGTTCCTGTGACTCCAAGATAGGTTATTTATCCAAACGGACTTGAACTTGCACAATATGTTGTAACTAAAACTTGGCTCAGACCTGGTAGTTATGCTATTGCTTTGAATGTATTTTAAGCAACTCGCTGAGTCTACGTGCTGGAACAGGGGCCACGAGCTCTTTTTAACAGACCTTGAAGCAATTGCACCATTAGTGGCAATTTTCTGTCTCATTTATTTCACTGCTCAATTTCTTGTTGCCTACTGCATGTGATATGGATCTTATTTCTTGCTCAGTGCAAGTCCACCTCATGAATCCCAAATGTCCTGGCCAGGGGAAGCTGTAACAAAAGACCATGGTCCATGAATCAGGACGTGGGGTCGCTGTAGTTCAAGCACATCTTAGCTTTGTGGCAAAAAGTTCTCACAGGCAATGTTATTTAGTTTTAAAAAAAACATGCCAAGCACACAGTCATTTAAAAGTATACTTTTAGTATACTTAAAAACATGTCAAGCACACAGTCATTTAAAAGTATACTTTTAGTATACTTCTTATGGCTTAAAGCAATTTAATTTGTTAGTTGCAGAGTCCTTTAAAAATTCTTGCTCGCTAGTGGTCAGTTCTGCCTTTTTCTGTTTCAGAGCAGTGACTAACTACTGTACTATCCCATGTTGCTTTCTGTATCTGCTGCTGTGATGGACACTGTTAGAAATGGGGTTTTTGGTTGGCAGTCAGGTTACCCTCTGTCCAAGCAAAAACCCTCACTCTAGTCAGGGTAAGTCACACACAATCCAAGGTTATCCTGTGCCCACCCTCTGGTAGCTTGACACGAGCAGTCTGGCTTAACTTAGAAGGCAATGTGTAAAGTATTTGTGCAATAAATCATACAATACCACCATATAGCACCACAAAAATACACCACACAGTGTTTAGAAAAATATATAATATTTATCTGGATAATTGCTGGTCAAAACGAATAAAGTTGCAATGTGAATTTGTAGAGATATCATTGAAAAGAGATATAAAGTGTCTTAAGTCTTTAAAAATTAAACAAAGTCTCTTTCAAGCACAAAGTACCTGGTTTGGAGTGGAAAATCTCCTCAGAGGGCCACAGAAGAAGAGATACGTGGATAAATGGTGTGTGCGTTGATTTCTCCCCAGCACACATGGACTTGCGTCGTTATTTTTCACGCGGGGAAGTCGTGCGTCGTTTTCAGGCGCGCGGACAGTCTCTTTCTGTGGATCGAGGGGATTACCAGATGTCCCGGGTCTGTGCGTGGATTCTCCTGCTTGTTTTCCAGCTGCGCGTCGTTCTGCGGGGCTGCGCGTCGAAGTTTCGCTCTCACGGCAGGCGTTGCGTCGATTTCTCCTCTGGAAGTCGGGCGGCGTTGTCCTTGCGAGGCCGTGCGTCGAAGTTCCGGTTGTCCCGAAGGCGTCGCGTCGATCAGCGTCGGTGTGCGGCGTTTTTCTCGCCGCAGAACAAGCTGTGCGTCGAAAATTTTGCCGCACGAAGCGTCCAAGTGAAAAAGAGAAGTCTTTTTGGTCCTGAGACTTCAGGGAACAGGAGGCAAGCTCTATCCAAGCCCTTGGAGAGCACTTTCACAGCCAGACAAGAGTTCAGCAAGGCAGCAGGGCAACAGCAAGGCAGCAGTCCTTTGCAGAAAGCAGCCAGGTGAGTCCTTTAGGCAGCCAGGCAGTTCTTCTTGGAAGGATGCAGGTTCTGGTTCAGGTTTCTTCTCCAGCAAGTGTCTGATGAGGTAGGGCAGAGGCCCTGTTTTATACCCAAATGTGCCTTTGAAGTGGGGGAGACTTCAAAGAGTGGCTAAGAAGTGCACCAGGTCCCCTTTCAGTTCAATCCTGTCTGCCAGGGCCCCAGTAGGGGGTGTGGCAGTCCTTTGTGTGAGAGCAGGCCCTCCACCCTCCCATCCCAGGAAGACCCATTCAAAATGCAGATGTATGCAAGTGAGGCTGAGTACCCTGTGTTTGGGGTGTGTCTGAGTGAATGCACAAGGAGCTGTCAACTAAGCCCAGCCAGACGTGGATTGTAAGGCACAGAAAGATTTAAGTGCAAAGAAATGCTCGCTTTCTAAAAGTGGCACTTCTAGAATAGTAATATTAAATCCAACTTCACCAGTCAGCAGGACTTGATATTACCATTCTGCCCATACTAAATATGACTTTCCTACTCCTTTCAGATCAGCAGCTACCACTACAATACTGTATGAGGGCAGCTCCAATGTTAGCCTATGAAGGGAGCAGGCCTCACAGTAGTGCAAAAACGAATTTAGGAGTTTTACACTACCAGGACATGTAAACTACACAGGTACATGTCCTGCCTTTCGCCCACACAGCACCCTGCTCTAGGGGTTACCTAGGGCACACATTAGAGGTGACTTATATGTGGAGAAAGGGGAGGTTTAGGCTTGGCAAGTACTTTTAAATGCCAAGTCGAGGTGACAGTGAAACTGCACACACAGGCCTTGCAATGGCAGGCCTGAGACAAGGAAAAGGGGCTACTTAAGTGGTTGGCACAACCAGTGCTGCAGGCCCACTAGTAGCATTTAATCTACAGGCCCTAGGCACATAGAGTGCACATTACTACAGACGTATAAGTAAATTAAATAGTCCAATCAGGTATGATTCAAGGTTACCATGTTTTAAGGGAGAGAGCATATGCACTTTAGCACTGGTTGGCAGTGCTAAAGTGCGCAGAGTCTAAAAGCCAGCAAAAGCAGTGTCCAAAAAGTGGAGGGAGGCAGGCAAAAAGTTAGGGATGACCACTCTAAGGCTGTCAGGTCTAACAGACACCTTTAGTCATTTCTTTGTTTCTGCCTTTTCGCTGTGGGTGTTTTAGGCTGGCAGGTGTCGGCGTTTTGCTGTAGCATTCCGTTCCACCCACGTTCCTGACATTTGGTTCAGGAAAGCTACAATATGCCCTTTCTCATAAAATGTAACTAAACCTAGAAGCAATTCCATTTGTTATCTTCATTTCACTCGGACTGTCACTGTGTAGAAGTTGTTATATCTGTCGCAATCGGTGCACTACTCATTATTAACCATCACTCTTCTTTTCCTGTGTATGTTTACATTCACACTCTTGGACTCGCCCACCCTCTGTAAGGTTCTGCTGCTTTTAGTATTTTTATGTTCACCTTTCTCCCCTCTGTCTCCGACTCTTTCTGACACACTTTCAACCTTTCCTTCATTATCTGTTACTTGATCTATTTCTGCTACAGCCCCCTCTCCATGCTCATTTTCCCTGCCACTGTTTACCATTCGCTATAATATGTTATGAGTAAATCTGCCATCCTACCTTTTATCCCATACCTTTCTGCTGAGTCCTTCTCAGACCTTTTCTCTGGCACATGTCATATGTGTAGCAAGCTGCCCATGCTTGTGAAACCCTCTACTAATAGAGACGCACTGTAGCCAGCTCTTTTCACTAAACACATTTCCTGCAGCTGGCAAGTTATTGCTTGCTGTTTATCTCGATATGAACTGCAGGTCACACATTTGAATCATGGTAACTTGCCCTTCGGAGGCTCGTAAGTACTCTTGAACTGGGTAACAGTAAAGCATATTTAGAGTGCTTTGAAATGTAGTATGAGGCGCTATATAAAAACATCCAGTTATTCAAGCGTATTTCCCTCAAATGCTGAAAGATTACTTTGTTAAACACCGTGTCCTCATTCTTAAATTTTCTCTGTTAAACAGAGAGGTATTCTTTTGCTTAGTGTCTCGGACTGCGTAGAGAGCTACATTCTATACTCATAATAAAGTTTTGCAGTGAATCCTAGTTTGTTTTAATGGGATACTTGCCTTTGACTTGCAGACTCGTGCCTCTGTCACCTAGTGACTTTTACCCTACTTAGCTTGCTCTGTTTTAGCACATTTATTTAATTACATCTTTCAAAATGGCTGCCTTGTTTTTAGTTAGGCCGATGTTTTAGTTTGCGTTATCAGTGCCACCGCGCTAAGGCGTCAATATCAAGCGGCATAGATAAACAAACTGTAGGTGTTCACATTAGGTACTTTCACATTAGGTACGCTGCTATCAATGCTGCACGTTGCCTTGACGCTGACCCAGTCTTCGTGTCCCTATGGAGTCTGAGCTAGAGATCTCATTCCAAGGTAACAAGGGTTAGAGGCTCTTCTCATGGACATGGCATTGGCAGATTAGGTTTAACACATCTAGTTCTCTTTTAGGTAGGATATATTTCACATCCCATGTCATTTCACGATATTGCAAGATTGTGGGGGCTTTGTATTAATAACTCTTGTCTTTACCATTCTGTCTCTTGCACTGTTCATTATCCTAATCATTGCAGCCCAAGCAACTTATTCCAGATTGCAGTTTTGCTAAATAAAACCTATTGAAGCTTTACTGCATCTTCTTCATTGCCTGTGTTTGATTGAGACATGGTGTTTATGTGAAAAAGGGGTAATCTCTGTTTAACCACAACACTTCCTGAGATGTCACACTCTTGAGTCCATGTGTAAAGGCTGCCACAAATCACCTTTTACTGTTTGGGTTTTTGGTGAGGTGCTGCTTGTGAGCTGGGAGGGTTGGGACGACAGTTGCAATTTGTTGTAGGATTGGCATAGTCGCCTACAAACATAAGTACTGTCATCCTTAAACCAGCAGTCTTGCCTAGAGAAAGAGTAAACATACGACAGTTTCACCCTTTAAATTCTAATACTTGTAGTTTTTGAATGTGAAAATACTGAGCTGAAATTTACAGAAAGTGAAGCCAAAAAATATTGCTGATATGGAATCCTGCAACCTGTACACAATTTAAAATGCATGGGAGAAAGCAGTTAAAGATTCTGGAGTAAGTACCTTATGAAATGCACCACTTTAGTTGTTTTTAAAAGCCACAACCACTTTAAATGTTTAAAAGTCCTGTGCGGTGGCCACTGGAATTGTGTCAAGAAAAGACAAAAATTATGAAGCAGGGTTGAGCAATTTGTGTGGCAAGAAAAGTCCTGTTATCAATTTACAACGCCAATAGCTCTAACTCAAGCAAATGTAGAACTCATTTCATTGCAAATGCTTGTACATCCAAGTTATACCTGCTGGGAGTACAAAAGTGCCTTTGTCATAATATATTTTTGTGGCAGGTATGGATGATGAGCTCAAGAAGAGTCCTTGAGGATCTCATAAATGTAAATCTGAAACCTTAATTGGTCCTAGTGCTTCGTTTAATCTTAAAGGAGTGTCAAGTATAGGTGGGCAAAACAATTCTGCTCCGCCAGCAGGGTTCTGAGTTTTGCTCATTCCACACTCCGCTTGGAGTTCTGGCAAAACTCAGCCAACCGCCGTGTGGCGGAGGTTCTCCTCGTGTACAACTCTCCAGCGTTAAGTTGCGGAGTGAGAATTTGCATCCCCTAAAGCGATTATTTATTACTAGAACCCCTCCCAGAGAGATTTCCCAATGCTGGTGTTTGCGGCAGGTCACAACGATTCACGTTGACAAAACTGCAGCTCAAGTACAAAATCTACACATCAGCAAAAAAGAAGCAGCCTCTTCTGGCACACTGAATGGTGCAGTTCTCACCGATCTTAACAGCATGGAACAAGCTCCTGGTTCTCAAAATCAGCACACATAGCTCGATATGCCCAAATTCCACCCACTCGCAGAACACCAAAAAGTTTTTATATAACTCCGCTGAATTTCACGGAATGAAACTCCACAAGTTCCACCCAGGACAAGTGTCAAGTTGCCAAACTCTTTGGTCATTTAAAAATTTAAAAAAATTAGGCCACATTGGTAAAATTGTGACAAGGGGGATAAATTCCAGTTTACTTATTCTTTACTCGCATATAATTAAATCAAGAGTATTTTTAGTACCCTTTATTTCCGACTAGTCAACATGTGTTCGCCCATTTCAGTTGTCCTTGTGAGTTACCGCCATTCTTTGAAAGAAGGACCCTTGCCATACACTGATTACTATTTCTCTAGCGTGAACTGTGTAAGAGTGTGTAGTGTGAAGGGAAAGAAAACATAGCTTTCCCTCAGGTTTAACACTGGTCACAGACACTGCAAGATCCACAGTGTGACTCTTGTTTCCTATTAAGGATGCTTCATGGATGGGGGACGGTGGTGAGGGTGAAGAGTCTGTGTGAACAAGATGGAGGCCGAAACGATCAGGTGGGGCGTGACCCACCTTCCTGGGCCTGGCTGCACCATGAGCTAGGCAGAGTCAGTTGTTCTACCATACCCCTAGCCCAGGCACATACAGGGTGCTGATGTCCCTCCAGACACTGCTTTAAATCAATGAGATTTAGCAGGAGGCCAGCAGACCGAGGGGGCCTGGAGCGGGTGGGTGCTCCAAGGATCAGGCACACCTCTCCCCCCCACCCCCCGGCGGCTCTCCCTTTCCCCTGACACAAGATACGACCTCGCTTTGCATGGGCCTGGAGGCCATCTAATAGTGCACCTGGGGACTGACGAGGTGGGAGGGGCGACTGGGGCACACCGCGGATAGCTTTTCCAGCTGATCCCTGCCAACTGTCAGCAGGGATACAACCCACCCGCTGACTACATGGATCATTCCAGTGGACAATCCTCTCCCCCTGCCAACTGAGAGCCCAGTAGGCACAACATAAATGAGTGGGTGAACTATGAGAGACTGTGCCAGCTCAGCTGTATACAGGACAGAGCTCTACCCCACCCTGCATCTCCAACACTGCCTAGATCTATGCTATTCCCGGATGAAGGACAGATGAATGAGGGGACCCTGAGTAGGTCAATACTCCGAGGCATTGACACACCTCTCCTAACTGCTTGGCTGCCCGAAGTGCAGCAAGGTCAGTCGGGAATGCCCCGGTGGCTCCCCCGCTTTTTGACCCATTCTTTATGGGAGCCCGGAGACCATTAACCAACGTGCTTGGGGACTGGAGCGGTGAGGACACCCCACAAATTACTCACTAGCTGCTCCACAGCTGCTGCCATCGACTGTTGAGCCCCCACCCCTTCCCCCTCAGACTACACCCATCATTCTTGAGCCCTCCCCTTCGCTCGGCGCCCTCATGCTGCAGCGGCTGCCAAGGCAGATCCTATCCAAGAGACAGGGCGACATGGGAAAACAGAGTGCTTCATGCTCCCGGCTGAAGCCACGAATAGTTGCACAACAACTTGTCTTCCCAGTCATCCAGATACAATCCTTCAATTACAGCTAAACATGCTCAGACTGGAAGGGAACAAAGCGCCCCAGGCCATGGACGACTGGGGAGACAGAGAGGGGAAAGACACTGCACCCTGCAATTGCGCAAATATTAACGAAGCATACAGAAAATTTAACAACATCCAAAAAGTTATAATGGACATCAAAGCAACTCTGGAACCCACACTAAATGCACTGGCGATGAATGCAGGCCTATTATAAGCAGATCATAAGAAATTAAAAGAGGGTGGGTGAGAGTGAATCCCCACTGGTGACCTTTTGCTCTCGGTGTAGGAAAAGTGCCCTTTTTGCCATGATCACCCTCACTTTTTACCACTGGGATTAAGGTTTTTCGACTGAAGGTGCACAAGGCGTAGTGCTACCACTTCCCCAGTGCTGGTACTCTTTTCCTAAAACAAGGTAAATTAATCTTACTGTAACCCAATTTGCTCACACTTTAGCACCCTTGTAAGTCGCTAGTAAAAGGCACCCCTGGTACCTAGGGTACGGATACTAAAGAGGGTTCCTAAGGGCTGCAGCATGTATTGTGCCACCCTAAAGGACGCCCATACAAACTGCAAATAGACTGACACTACAGACTGCAAGACATGTTGCAAACTATGAGTGAAAACACAACAGGGCACACTCCCTGTGTGCCATGCTGAGGTTACTGCATACAATATATATATGTTACCCCTAAAGCAGGCCTTTAAGCACTAGGGCAGGGTGCATTCTATTTTATGTGAGGACATAGCTGCATGAGCAGCTATGCCCTGTGGTGTCCAGTTCCATTGCTAGATATTGCAAATGGTC
Organism: Pleurodeles waltl; assembly: GCF_031143425.1. Lineage (NCBI taxonomy): Eukaryota > Metazoa > Chordata > Amphibia > Caudata > Salamandridae > Pleurodeles > Pleurodeles waltl. The sequence goes on along the minus strand of NC_090446.1, from coordinate 174,623,352 downwards.
GGGCCACCACTTTAAGGACATGTACTGGTCATCACGAGTGCCCTAGCTACAGGATGGCTGCATGGAAAATAATGGTGTTTGGTATCAAACACCTCATTTTGATAAATCCATACTGATGCCAGTATTGGATTTATTACAACATGCACCACAACGGCACCTTAGCAGTGCACCCTGAAAACCTATTAGTCCTCTAGTATGTTGGTTGACTGGAATCAACCAGCCTACCACCACAGACGAGGTACACACATCCTTCAGCAGGATGTCTAGTGAGTCTGCATACCAAGGCCTGGGACTACAAAGTCCCTCCAGACTTTGAAATGCAACCCCGGTTTGCTCCAGACCTGGGAGATGCCACCCCCTCCCCTGAGGGCTTCCTGATCAGCTCCAAGAAGAAACTGTTTTACCATTTTGTTTTTGGTAGATTTAGGAACTCTGGCACAGGGTTACGCCCACCCTTAACAGGAAGTGGTCATATAGGGGGGTGTAGTAACCCCAAAGGAAAGTAGCCCATTGGCTACTACCCTACACTCCCCTGAAACACTCACAAATTGATTATTTAGGTGGCCACTTACACCAGGAACTGAGATTCGACTGACTAAAGAAGACAAAGAGATATCTTACACAACAAATGTGAACTAATTGAGGACTTTGGAGCCAAAGCCGGCCTCCCTGCTCCAGTCCAGACAATTGCAAAGACCTGACTCGTCCTGCAGTTGTGCATCCTCCAAAATTCTCAGAGGCATGCCAGCACTTCGTCAAGCAGCCAGCATCTCCCTTGGAGTGGAGGCGCCACTTCCCTGCACCAGCTTGCAAGCACCCCAACTGTCTGGATCCTCATTTTGCTACGGGGTCCACCGTGGGAGCATCACACCAGGAAGAGGATCCACAGTGCCCAGGAGTCTAGCCCCCGATGACATCCAGTCTTCAGGCCTGCCCGGAGCCTCCCTGCACCAATACCTGGGGTACCTATGTCAGTTACAACCACCAAGGCTTGTTTGTGTTAAGCCAGAACATCAGCACAGCAAAATACTACCTGGAAGTCCAGGGGCTTCAACAGAGGCCAGCTCCATGCCAGGAGTCGTTCTGCCGTGTTTCTTTCCCCTCTTCTGTAGATGACCCAAGAACAGTGAATGCCTCTAACTCGCCGGATAAGACGCCTATGTACCTGAGCACCCCCAGTCTGGGGACCTTGAAATCGACAGCGTCTCTGCGGAGCAGAGAACCTCAAGACCAAAGCCCCCTATTGGGTTCAGCTGGAATGGTCACCCAGTCTCCACTCGCAGGCTTTTTCCTCACAGGTACTGCTCCCATTGACTGCAACACACAACGTCCGAGGCTACCACTGCTAGGAGCACCTCTGCACCAGGAAAAACCAGGGCAGGTAACCTGAAACTGCTGGTGGTTCTAAGGACCTTGGCCCTTACTTACCTTAAGTCCAGAAGAAAAGTCCTTTAAGTCGTTTGCAAGTAACCATGTGCAGTATATGATTTTGCCATAGGATTACATTCAAGACTCATGCCTCAGATTTGACAGTTGTTTGTACTGTAACTTTAAAAATCACTATCTTGAAAAGTACTTACCTTATCGCTCTTGGTATCTTAATTTGGTTAAAAATCAGTGCTATTTTTCTAAATTTGTCTTGAGTTTCTTCTTGAGTGTGTGTCTCATTTATTGATTCTGTGTTCAACCAATGGTACCGAGGCCCGTGGTAGCTCACCTCTTCAATTATTGTAATCGGGTCCACATCCTTCAATTTACCTACACTAAAGGCCCCTAGCAAGTAGAATACTGCAAAGTCAATATATACCCAGATGACAATGTTGAGGTCTAGAGGCACAGCGCATCCTACTACGAAGTGTAACAACATTTGCGCTGCCTGGGTCTCTGCTATGCTCTCATATACACTGCCATTCAGGACGACACCATCCTGTTCTTTCCTGCACCAGGGGAGGGCATAGCCTGGCTGATGAACAGGAGTGAAACACCCTCTGGAAAGCAAGGACTCAATTCTGAATGAGGTGGTGGCGGCGGATGGACAAACTGGCACAAACTAGTACAAGCAGCCATGGAACGAGCCCAAGTGGTAGCAGAAATTGACCAGTTTAGTCAATCATCTGCATTCTCCTCAAAACCAACACCAAAGACCCGCTCCTGTGCCATGATGTGTGGGCCTGGCCATAGCAGGCCGTACCATGGGGGAGGTGGGGATAACATTAACATTTGAACCAGCCGGATATGGGGTGATCTCTCCCACAGTCTAGTCATGAATCTACCCTTCCAATAGGTAAGCAACGCAAAGAAGGCAATCCCATACATACGCCACACAACTTACAAGTAGGTGGGCCATTGAGGGCACAGGCAGAGCACTCAACCCTGGATCAAACTGTGTACATCTTCGCCTACAACATCAGCCCCACACCTCCCCAGTGCCTCCCACAGCGGGCAGGGAGACAGATTAATGCAAGGCGGTATAAAGGATCGACCGCCCATTGACGGCCTGGGCAGGGACCCGAAGTTGGGGCGTTTTTGTTACAGGTTTCAACTCTCACTGTGTTTTTTGTTTTGGTCGACAATCCACACATTATAGCTGGATGCATATGCTGGGAGGGGCACACACCCTTGGTTCGGCACCACAACATCGGATTACGTTTTGTAGAAGAGACAGCATTAACACCAGGAACCACCACTATAATGACCTTCCTTGGAAAGCCAGGGGTATGACTAGTGCTGCTGAACATTACAAGATTCATCCCTATTTGAAACAATGCCATATACACATGGTGTGCGTACAAGAAACATGCCTCACACAAGCAGAACTGACAAAGCTATGCAATCGGGGGTGACGCACTGCCACCAGGACCACATATTTCAGCTACACTTGGCGAGTCTTGATGTAGATTGCGCCAGGGGTTCCCCTTACGATACAGTCCTCCACAATTGACCCAGAGGGGCACTACGTGATTTTAGAGGACACCTTACTCGCCGATTGGTAGGATATATTCACATTATTCCAGACTTCATGGAATTCATACCAGGACAGAGTTCATTTACTGCTATGCTGACCTGGGATGAACTTTGTTTCATCAGACCCCACCATTTCTTAAGCTAGACTTGGTGGGGGGTGGAATGGGGGGGTAGGGGTTTGGGGATGCTACCCACCTATAAATTAATGGTGTCTCCTGGTGATGGCACTTTGGGTGATCGTATATAAAGTGACCCTGGGGGACACAATTACTTTAGTGAAAACACTCGTACTGCCACTGATGCTCCTGTCGAATTGAAGGCATTTTAGGTGGTACTACATGGGTTGCCATTAAGGCAACCTATGGCAGTACTATGGGCTTTCAGAAACAGTTGACATCTTTAAAATCCAGGTTCTGAAAGCTGGAATAGCATTCTGTATTTGCCTCTTCCCTATAACTCAGCTCGTCCATGTGAAAATAGATCACACCAAGAGTCTAACTTGACAATCCCTCTTATACTACAGAGAATGCATAGTGGGGTGCCTCCTTGCCTGGCTTCTTCTCTCTGAAGTGCCTATACTCCTGCAGGGACAGATCATAAAAAAGAGAGACAAGTTAATCGCACATTCTGCGAGTACTACAGTACTCTGTACACAGGCCCCTGAGGCACCCCACATTGACACATAATTGGATACTCTCCACCTACCAATAATCATGCCCTTACAGCAGTTAGAATTAGAAGCAACACTTACAATAGAGGAGATCCAAATGGCAATTATACAGAGGGCCAGGGGTACAATTCTTCCCTCTGGAGTTTTATACTACATCCGCCCCACTTAGTCCCAAGATTACTGCAGGTGTATGAGGCAGCCAAACAAATTGGACAGCTTCTGTCTTCTGTAAGATAAGCTGTCCTTAAAATAGCCCTAAACCAGGTAGGGATCCATTTTTAGTAGGCTCATATCACACCTTATCTCTACTGAACAGAGACTATAAAATCCTAGTGAAAATGTTAGCAAACAGATTAGTGCTGTTGGCACAATCAATAGTGCACCTGGATCAGAATGGCCTCATCCAGGGACGCAATACTTCACTTAATTTGACCAGACTGTTTGATAATGGACTGGACTTGCACTAGAGACCTACGCCCCTGGGTAGCATCTCTGGACATTGAAAAGGTCTTCAACTACCTGTTAAAAGTACTCTGTAAATTAGGGCTGGGTCCAACAACTCTATTTTAGATAAACCTTCTTTGGACGGCTCCAACTACATGTGTGAAAACTGGGCACATAATCTCTGATCCACTCCTCAATGAGTGTGGCACCTACCAGAGGTGCCCACTGTCACCCATTCTCTTTGCTACAGCCACAGAATCTTTGGCATGTGCTGTACCAGCATAAGGACCTGAATGGGGTACACATCTTGAAGGACAGTGGGATATTAATTCTCTAAACACAGATGATGCCTTTATCCATCTCCATGACAACACAACACAACCATCATGGGTCATCCAGCTGCTCTTTTTGAGGAAGTGGTCAAGATATCAGGCTTGTGAATCATTTTGGGCAAATGAAATCTGGTCCCACTCACACCAGTACCAATACCACAGCAGCTAACATTCCTGACCACTCCCCTCATACATGCATACAACACTATTAAATAGTTAGGAGTCCAAATGTATCACAAGGAAGAAGACCTGATAACTTAGGGAAGGTGCTGACAAACATGAGGTCCTCAGTGACCTTTTGGTGCAGTCTACTGTTATAGACTATGGGACGGTGGCCATTACAAAGAGATTGGTTGTTCCTAGGCTACTTTACTTCTTCTCAGCTATACTAGTAGATGCAATAGAAGGTCCATCCATGAACTGCAGTCACAACTAATCACTCCGACATAGGGGGAGGGAGTAGACAGAATCTCTATTACAAACTATTTGCATCTCTAATTAAGGAGGGCTGGGAGCTACAAACTATGAACAATACTACATAGCTGCACAACTCCTATGGCCGGCACATTGGCTGACTGGGGACAACAGCTGGGAGATTGGGAGGAGGGGCTGCCTTCCGGACTCACTTCCTCACACCATTCTAGAATGGCTGCTGGGACAGATTCAAACAACCTCAGTGATCGAGGGCAATGAACTGACTGGAGTTGCCAGGCATAGTTGGAAGAGGGGCTTTCCCACTAGACTCTCGCTATGGGTGATGCCAGATCATCAGAACCTCCAGTGTAAATTTAACACCAGCCTATGAACGGAGGCTGGCCTCCTGACCTGGCGGGAATCTATTTTAGGACAGCCGGAAACAGTTTGACAACCTAGTCAGAGCAATTGAGCTGCACCCTGGGAATTTCCTCCCCTAAGCAGCACTTGCATGCACTAGGCACACCATCTGGAATAGAACTTGTACTACCATAACCTTCTCCCTACTGCTACAAGCAAACCTCATGCACGGACAGGCCAGACATGCAAAGTCATTCTTCTACACTACATTACATTACAATACAAGGCAGATCTACCACTTTCGGTCCTAAAGACATGCTAGGTACCTTAGAAGTCACAGTGCCATGTACCAGGCTGCCACAAATCACCTTTACTTTTGGGTTTTGGTGAGGTACTGCTAGCTAGCCAAAAGGGTGCGGCTGACAGCTACCACACTAAGTGGGGTAAGACTCAGTCTCCCACAAGAGGTGGTACTGCCGCCCAAAACCATCAGTCCCATGACAAGAGTCCTACAACAGATCCATCATACAAAATTTTACATTTTCTTATAGCGTACAGATGTACTTGAATAACAGTCAAAGTCTCAATTCACAACTGTACTTTTAAATTACAGGATTTGAACGCACTAACAGACAGTTTCTCTTTTTCTGGGTGACTATCACACCAGTCTATGGTTCTCCCGCCCTTGTCAGGGCCCTTTTCAATTTGTATTAAATAGGATGCTCCTTTTCTTGAAACTTCCCTCTTTGTGCTGTTTGATATCTGTCCTAGTCATGGGCAAAAATAGTGCTTCCACTTTTGCCCCATCAAGTTTCTCCTCATGTGCAACACTGAATCATCCATCTGCCAGTTCACAGAGGATTCCCCAAGAAAGTTAGAAGTGAGACTATCCGTTTGCTTGACTTTATCCATCTCTCAGCAGTGTTTCATAAGCGATAATGAGGTAATGTTCCCTGCCATATTCTCTTGCACAGAAAATCACAGTCAAGGCCTGGAGTCATTTTCCTCTAGCATTCAAAGCTTCATTCATGCAAACAGGAACGTCCTGAAAAACAAAACTCCCATGCATTGCTTCATCTTCGCACCTAAACTATTCAAACTATAAATGGACAAGATGATCAACATTAGTGGGGCAGGATCCTGTGTATGTCGGTAAGAGTACAACTATCTTTTCTTGAAGACCGAGTCAAACAACGGTCACATGTTTTTGTGCTGTTCATCACACTTTCACAAATTAAATTTAACAAAAAAAACAAAAACGAATTCTTAATCCTTTGTATTGGAAACATGTTCAAACATGTTTACAGCAAAAAATTCTTAACTGTTGGTACGCCTTTTCTAGCATCATCGTTGAGGCCCAAACACTTACGAAACCTTAAACGCAAAGCTCTTGTTCCTAAGGCTGCCAAATCTGGATGTATAGCTTCAAAAGATAACAAGCACTGGCAAAGCCAATAGGTCTCGCCAATACACAAGCTATTGGCTTGGCAATGTGTTTCTGCCATGTTGTACATCAGGATGGCTACTTTTCAGCATGGCTATAAGTTGGTGGCATGGAGTGTAAGAGTAGATTTGTTGAAGTAGAGTGTCAGAGTGGAGATGAGTAGAAGGGAGTAGTTTTCAGTGGCAGATAGTGTTGCAGAGTGGGCTAGAGTGGACCGGAATGCGGTGGAGTGGACCGAGGTAGTCTATCGGATTGGATTAGGGTGGAGTCAGGTGAATTGAAATCGTTTGAGGCAGATTGCACTGGAGTGGGGTAGATTGGTTTGAGTGGGGGTGGGTGGGCTGAACTGGAGTGATAGGACTGGGGTGAAATGGACTCGACTGGAGTGTGGTGGATTAGACTGGAGTGGCTTGGGGCCATTGCAGTGGTTTGGAGCCATTGGATTGGAGTGGCTTGGTCTACAGTGGACTGGACTGAAGTGGGATGGGTTAGACTGGGGTGTATTGGTGCGGAGTGGATTGGAGTGGGGTGAGGTTGAGTGGATTGGAGTGGGGTGAGGTCGACTGGATTGGAGGGGGGCAGACTGGATTGGACTGCAGTGGGGCAGACAGGGGTAGATTGTTTTGGACTGGAGTGGGTTTGATTGGAGTGGGACAGATTGGAGTGGGGCATTAACAATTTGCAATTTTGTTTGTCCTGCTGGGCACATTTTTGCCAGTCACACGCTTTCTGTTTGCAAGGTCCTAGAATTTTGGGGGGGAAAAAAGTACCAACTCAATCACGTCAGGTCAAGCACTTATTAAGTTGAATCAATCAGTGCAATCAGTGTTTGGTCTCTGCTCCACGGACAGGAACATAAATGATGCTAGGCTTGCAGTGAGCAATAACAAAGCCATAAAGAAGAGTACCAGGCAGGAAAACAAATGGTAAACAGACAGACTCCAAGCCCTTTTTAGTTAACAACAGAGTTTTGCATGCTCGGCCATAAAAAGATAGCTGCGTTCTCTTACTTTTGGACACATATACAATGTACAGTACTCAAAGTTAAAACTAACGCATGCACTGTTCTCAGGTCAGAGCGCTGGTTTTCTCCTGTCTTTGAACATAATGATTAGGTCTGCCTCTCGCACGGTTTTCCAACCAAAAAAAACTGACAAACTAATGCCTGTCCTTAGCAAATAAACCAACCAGATAATTCAATTGGGAAATGCATTTTGACCATTGACAACGCACAGAACAAACTAGAGTTAGAGAAAGCCATTTAATGAGGTGCCCACATGCATCTCTCACAATCAAGGCCCCTTGCGAACTGCATCTTTACTGGCAGACTTCAGTAAGGGACTCAAGACCTGGCTATTCGACAGAAACATTGCATCCCAGCGCCCAACTATCCTCAGGGGTGACAGTGACGCGCTATAGAAATGACTGATTAATTGAAGACACATGCAGAAAACAACACAGTTCATGTATGATGACTTACTGAATGCCTAAAACTCCTTGATGCCACAAAAGGCATTCAGATTAATAAACCAGACCTACTGCCGTTTTCCACAGACGGGGCAAAGTGGTTTATTTAACGGTTTTGAGTTTAAAATCACTACCATTTCTAAAATATATAGTTTCGCTTGCAATGCCAGGGTGTTTCGCTTGCAAACGCCAGCAAATCTCGGTGCCTTCTTGCTTATGATGTCTGGCAGATGATTGTCTCAGTCAATCAAATTCAGTCATTAGATTCAGATAACCTGAACCATAAAAGACAGTTAAAAAAAAAAAATTATATATATATATATATATATATATACACACACACACACACACACACACATTGTTAAAAATGCAGGATGCTTTACATTAACATTTCAAAATAAAACTAGCTAAATTACAGTTCGACCTACACATAAATCCAAACCCAATCAAGTATAAGCAAAGTATGGGGAAAGAATGACAGTTTCCGTGACCTGCTGTAGCATTTTTGTTTACATCAGAAAAGAGCTGAACCCTCCAAAGGCAGCTTTGGGCTATCTTTCCCCACTTCCAAATGTCTGCTCATCTGACAGACTTCTATTCACAGATGCCTTACCTTAGAATTTCCCCAGGAGTCAGGCAGGCATCAGGCTGGATCTGGAGATTTTTCTTGAGCAGTACCCGTGCTTGCCGTCACGTGGCGTCAGCCAGCTTCGCGTCCGTCATCGGCGTCATGCACACCAGAAATGACATCTCAGGTCCTATATGGAAGCCACCCCGGTGCTGTCAGTTTTTTTTCTTTCCACACCAGCCAGCGCTAATCCGAGAAGAGCTACCCCTCACTCACCTTTTGACTGGCCTTTTTTTTTAGTTTTTGTTGAAGTTTTTTAGTACTATCCACTCCCGGTGTGTCGAGGATGACTTCCTGTAAAACTAGGTTCAAGCCCTTCGGATCCTGTCATCGAGTCCTTTCCAAGACAGATTCTAACCTCATGTGCTTGTGGGTGTTTGGAGCGCAACCACAACCTCAAGTTGTGTTCTGTGTGCCGGGGCAAGAATCCTAAAGCTTTGAGGGAGTGGTCCCTAAAGCTTTTAACAGGCCAGTGCTCAGCTCTGCGTCACTACCATTCTCAGTCGAAAAGAGGGTCCAGAGAACGGTAGCAGAGCCCCCATTCATCATCGTCCCATTCCAAGTCCTCGGGATGGTTGGGTAAGTCGAACCATAAGAAGAAGTCGAAGAAGCACAAGTTTTCTTACACTTCACCCTGTTCGTCGGCCGATGTGATTAGGGAAAGGGAGTGTCATGACTCAAGGCCTCCATCCTCGGAGCATCCGTCTGAGCCGACTATGAATCTTCCCCAGTTTAAAGGAGCCAGAGCGACCCCTCCCAAACATAAGGAATTTTATGAGGCCTTGCGCCTAATCTTTGGGTGGTATGACTCTGCTGGAGCACCTGTGGGCCCGCAGGGTCAAAGGGTCCCCCTTGGGTTCCGCACCAGCGGCTTTGGCCTTGGCTCCTGGGGGCACCCATGGATCTGTTCCGGGATTCGAACCGGCTTCAGTCGTACCAACTGAACCTTCCCCAATGCTAGTTCCGTCATCGACGCTCCCGAACAACTCCAGCAGGGGCCTTGGCCCCTTATGTCGGATCTTGACCCTTTTTCCTATGGGTACGGGTATGCTGAGGGGGAAAGAAAAAACAAAACAAAAACAAAAAAAACACGTTGGACCCTTTAGAATACCAGCTAGAAGATTCCATGGATTGACAGACAAACCTGGGTGAGGCTAGTGGTTTGGACACTTCCCGACACTGGCATGCTTTTGCTCCCTACCTTGGCTTCAGAGGAGGGAGTGTCCTACACAATGGTGGTGCAAGGAGTGGTCGAGGTCCTTGGCCTCAAGCGGCCTTTGGGTGAAATCAGGACTAACTTCGTGACAAAGGTGTTTCAGACTGGGGCTTCCTTTTCTGAACCCCTTTTGCCATTTAATAAAGCCCTTACTGATGCCCTGCTGGGAAACTGGTCCAAACCAAGCACAGGGGCTCCTGTGAACCCAGGATTGTCCGCCGCCATAGACACACTCCAAATGACCCAGTGTTCCTGACACAACACCAAACACCTGAGAGCTTGGCTATCTAATTCTCCACGTCCCTGGGTGCATTCCCTTCCGCACCCCCGGATATGGAATCCCAGAGTTTGAACAAACTTGGAAAGAAGTGGTCTTCTTCCTCCAACATGGCACAGCAGTCCGTGTACACCATATGCCTTTTGAACCGTTACACCCATACTTTATGGGACACTGTTGCGCAAGGGCAGTAACAGGTCCCGAAGCTGTTGCTGATGGTAGAGATGCAGCAAAGTCAATGTGGGTGGGATACAACCAGCTCACTAGGCAGATTGGTTGCATCAAAGGAGGCCTTGAGGCGCTATGCCTGGTTGAGGACGTCTGGCTTTTCGGAGGATGTCCAATCCACCTTTATGGACATGCCCTTTGATGGCATCCGTGTAGGAAAGTAGCCTCTTTCTAGCCTTGCTACCCCCACTTTTGGCCTGTTTGTGAGTATATGTCAGGGTGTTTTCACTGTCTAACTGGGATCCTGCTAGCCAGGACCCCAGTGCTCATACGTTTGTGGCCTATATGGGTTCCCTGTGTGGTGCCTAACTGTCTCACTGAGGCTCTGCTAACCAGAACCTCAGTGGTTATGCTCTCTCTGCTTTCCAAATTTGTCACTAACAGGCTAGTGACTAAATTTACCAATTCACATTGGCATACTGGTACACCCATATAATTCCCTAGTATATGGTACTGAGGTACCCAGGGTATTGGGGTTCCAGGAGATCCCTATGGGCTGCAGCATTTCTTTTGCCACCCATAGGGAGCTCTGACAATTCTTACATAGGCCTGCCAGTGCAGCCTGAATGAAATAACGTCCATGTTATTTCACAGCCATTTACCACTGCACGTAAGTAACTTATAAGTCACCTATATGTCTAACCTTCACCTGGTCAAGGTTGGGTGCAAAGTTACTTAGTGTGTGGGCACCCTGGCACTAGCCAAGGTGCCCCCACATCGTTCAGGGCAAATTCCCCGGACTTTGTGAGTGCGGGGACACCATTACACGCGTGCACTATACATAGGTCACTACCTATGTATAGCGTCACAATGGTAACTCCAAACATGGCCATGTAACATGTCTAAGATCATGGAATTGTCACCTCAATACCATTCTGGCATTGGGGGGACAATTCCATGATCCCCGGGTCTCTAGCTCAGTACCCGGGTACTGTCAAACTGCCTTTCCGGAGTCACCACTGCAGCTGATGCCAACCCCTTGGAAAGGTTTCTGCCCTCCTGGGGTCCAGGCAGAACAAAGGATTTCCTCTGAGAGAGAGAGTGTTACACCCTCTCCCTTTGGAAATAGGTGTGAAGGCTGGGGAGGAGTAGCCTCCCCCAGCCTCTGGAAATGCTTTGATGGGCACAGATGGTGCCCATCTCTGCGTAAGCCAGTCTACACTGGTTCAGGGATTCCCCCAGCCCTGCTCTGGCGCGAAACTGGACGAAGGAAAGGGGAGTGCCACTCCCCTGACCTGCACCTCCCAAGGGAGGTGCCCAGAGCTCCTCCAGTGTGTCCCAGACCTCTGCCATCTTGGATTTAGAGGTGCTGGGGGCACACTGGACTGCTATGAGTGGCCAGTGCCAGCAGGTGACGTCAGAGACTCCTTCTGATAGGCTCTTACCTGTCCTGGTAGCCAATCCTCCTTTTCTGGCTATTTAGGGTCTCTGCTTTGGGGAATTCTTAAGATAACGAATGCAAGAGCTCATCAGAGTTCCTCTGCATCTCCCTCTTCACCTTCTACCGAAGGATCGACCGCTGACTGCTCAGAACGCCTGCAAAACCGCAACAAAGTAGCAAGACGACTATTAGCAACCTTGTATCGCCTCATCCTGCCGGCTTTCTCGACTGTTTCCAGGTGGTGCATGCTCTGGGGGTAGCCTGCCTTCACCCTGCACCAGAAGCTCCGAAGAAATCTCCCGTGGGTCGACGGAATCTTCCCCCTGCTAACGCAGGCACCAAAAGACTGCAACACTGGTCCTCTGGGTCCCCTCTCCTCCTGGCGAGCATGGTCCCTGGAACTCAGCAACTCTGTCCAAGTGACTCCCACAGTCCAGTGACTCTTCAGTCCAAGTTTGGTGGAGGTAAGTCCTTGCCTCCCCAGGCTAGACTGCATTGCTGGGTACCGCCTGATTTGCAGCTGCTCCAGCTCCTGTGCACTCTTCCAGGATTCCTTCGTGCACAGCCAAGCCTGGGTCCCCGACACTCTATCCTGCAGTGCACAACCTTCTGAGTTGTCCTCCGGCATCGTGGGACTCCCTTTTGTGACTTTGCGTGGACTCCGGTTCACTTTCCTTCCAAGTGCCTGTTCAGGTACTTCTGCGGGTGATGCCTGCTTCTGTGAGGGCTCCCTGAGTTGCTGGGCACCCCCTCTGTCTCCTCCTCCAAGTGGCGACATCCTGGTCCCTCCTGGGCCACAGCAGCACCCAAAAACCTCTATAGCGACCCTTGCAGCTAGCAAGGCTTGTTTGCGGTCTTTCTGCGTGGGAACACCTCTGCAAGCTTCATCGAGACATGGGACATCCATCCTCCAAAGGAGAAGTACCTAGTACTCTTCTTTCTTGCAGAACTCCAAGCTGCTTCCAACCGGTGGCAGCTTCCTTGCACCCTCGGCTGGCATTTCCTGGGCTCCTGCCCACTCTCGACACTGTTGTGACTATTGGACTTGGTCCCCTTGTCTTACAGGTACTCGGTCCGGAAATCCACTGTTGTTGCATTGCTGGTGTTTGTTCTTCCTGCAGAATACCCCCTATCACGACTTCTGTGCTCTCTGGGGGTAGTAGGTGCACTTTACACCTACTTTTCAGGGTCTTGGGGTGGGCTATTTTTCTAACCCTCACTGTTTTCTTACAGTCCCAGCGAACCTCTACAGGCTCACATAGGTCTGGGATCCATTCGTGGTTCACATTCCACTTTTGGAGTATATGGTTTGTGTTGCCCCTCTACCTATGTGCTCCTATTGCAATCTACTGTAATTCTACACTGTTTGCATTGTTTTTCTTGCTATTCTTTACCTAATTTTGGTTTGTGTACATATATCTTGTGTATATAATTTATCCTCATACTGAGGGTACTCACTGAGATGCTTTTGGCATATTGTCATAAAAATAAAGTACCTTTATTTTTAGTAACTCTGTGTATTGTGTTTTCTTATGATATTGTGCATATGACACCAGTGGTATAGTAGGAGCTTTACATGTCTCCTAGTTCAGCCTAAGCTGCCTTGCCATAGCTACCTTCTATCAGCCTAAGGTGCTAGAAACACCTCTTCTACAATAATAAGGGATAACTGGACCTGGCACAAGGTGTAAGTACCTCTGGTACCCACTACAAGCCAGGCCAGCCTCCTACAATCCGTCCCTCTGGAGACAATGTAGACTCGGCAATCAATCATGTTAAGGAGTCTCGGGCTATGGTCAGGTCCTTAGGCCCGCAGCTGCCCCTTGCCCACCTCATCCTGCTTTTGGCCCCTTTCGTAGCTACGGAAGGGACACCCAACCATGTCCATTCCCCTCCAGCCAACGTGCTTCACATACTGCCCAGACTCTACATGTCCGGGGACCCAACATCCTTGTGGATCAGGGAGTCAGTGGTCTAGCCAGTCCAAGGTAAGGGCGGCTCATCTGCACTGGTCAGTGGTTTCAGAGTTCCCCTACCTCAACGACTGACTGTTGAAGGCAGCTTTCTCCAGGTGGTCATCTCCCACCTCCATACTACAGTGACCCTCCTGCATTCGCTGGGGTTCACTACAAATGAGTCAAAGTCACACCTGACTCATTCTCAGATGCTACCTTTCAACAGAGCTGTTCTGCACGCAATGCAGTTTTGGGCTTATCCTCCCAAGCGGCGCGTCCATGATATTCAGGCTATGATATTGATGTTTCAGCCTCTATCCTGGATTTCAGTAACAATGACTGAGGCTGCTGGGCCTCATGACCTCCAGCATCCTGGGGGCGACACATGTGTAATGATATGAATGTTTTGACCACTGACTCCACGTTGCACTTAGCCTAGTACTACACTGTCACATTAGTGACCAACAACTTAATTCTGCCTACTGAATTTATCTTAGCATTAGACACTGCCATGTTAGAAGCTGCAAGTGATTTTCCACGTTGTACAATGTGCACAGGGACTATTGCAAAATGTGCAATTCCTAGGAATGGAGTGGAACCCAGCACATAGAGAGATGTTGTTACAGGCAAAACAAAAGATTTTGGAGTTTGCTACTTCTCGCACCAAGCACGAGACACTGCCTTTCATGAGATTGTTTGATTTTTTGAGACAGCTTGACCCTCATCTGAGTAAAATCTTAACCCTTTGGTACAAAGTGACAAGAAAAAAAAAACATGAGTTTGAATGGGGTGAAGTGCAGCATTGTGCTTTTGATTTGGCAAACAAAAGAATTCAACAGCTTTAGCCTTGTGGACAGTGCAGGAAGGAAACATTGTGCTGCATGTAACTATCCAGGGACATTTTGGAGATTGAAGCATCTGGCAAAAACGGAGAACTGGAGTGTCTCTGGGGTTTTGGATAAAAAAATGATCTGATGGGACTTTGAAAAAGTGGAGTGAGCACGTAAATGAAGTCTTCCAGATTCTGAATAACAGACCCTTGACAAATGCTGAAACAGCCCTGATGCAAATGTTAACCCCGATACAACCACATGTGGCCAAAAATACCATTGTGTACTGGGAAATAAAACCTAAAGCTTCAGCTCCTTACAGAGCCACACCAGAATCTGCAGGTCTTGTCATACAGGATTACAAAATTGCCCAACTTGTTAGAAGTCCAGTGTGGGGAGAATTGGTGAGGAAGGGGACTGCCCAAGCCCTTCTGACAGTATAAGGAAAATTAGGTTTTGGTTCAACTGACAAAAACCCTGATGCTAAGGTGTGGATGAAGTCCCCAAATGGCCCTCCAGAACCTGCAGAAATTATAGCCAAGGGCCCTAATAATTTCCTGCTGCTCATAAAACAAGGAAAGGAAAAAGGGGAGCACATTTCAGATGACAGATGTTATTCGCAAGAAAAATCATACTTGTTTCTCTGACAGATCATACTACGACTTGCCTCTGACCAGGAGTGTGCTGTGTGGTCTTCCTTCGGGTGTGTGCGGTCAGGGGAAGGCCAGCATCCCAACCTGAACCAGATTGATCAACCACGTTGCGCAACACCCCTGCTGCTTTTGAAGTGCAAAAACCTATGGATCCATTTGGCGCTAATTGTGCTTCACACATCAAAGGTCTGCATGGGAATAATGCAGAGTACCATAGATGTTCTATCAACATGTTTGACTGCAATTCTACTGGAACTCACACATGGCTTGTTATCACCTGATGACTGCTGCCAGTCACATTAAGCATGTTTAAAATTGCCAGTTGGCTGACTATTCTCGTATGGAAACCTCACTTTTACTTACATTCCCGCAAACGTTACAGGTGGACCGTGTACCTTTACATGATTAGGACTCATGAGTTTCCATCTAACTCTGTACCAACTCATTATCCTAGAGGCAGTTATTATCCCAATCAGAATATATAAGCTTCAGTCTTTTTATTGTAGGTGTGCCTGGTTTAACTGTTTATAATATAATGCGTTAATTCCACTTCCATTGCTTTATAGCGATTGCTCTTGTCATTTCATTATGTTGCTTTGCACAATGCATACCTGATTTGCTTTTAATTTTTTTTTAAGAAAAAAAAAAAAAGAAAGAAGTTGATTTTAGGATTATAAGGGATGAGTCAATGGTCAAAAGGGTGGAATGTAATGATATGCAAGTTTTGACCACTGACTCCACGTTGCGCTTAGCCTAGCACTACATTGTCACATTAGTGACCACAGCTTCATTCTGCATATTGACTTTATCTTAACAGACACTGCCATGTTAAAAGCTGCAAGTGATTTTCCATGTTGTACAATGTGCTGTCTTGTTTTCATGTATTTTTCCCACCAGGGCCATAGGCTGATAAGACAGCAGTGACGGACTTGTTTTGGATCGTCACCTTGGAATGTGGCCACGTCCCGACTTGTTATTTTCAAAGCAGGACGAAAGCAATCAGCATTTTTTTAATAGTAAACTTCTGCAGGGTTAGGGAATTTCTAGAATCTTCCTCTCTTGTTTGTTCAAAGCATAAGAGGCAGAGTCCAGGTGGACTGTGGACAGAGTGTTTGCAGGTCTCCGGCACATCCAGGACGCTGGAGTGTGTCATCCTTACCGTGAGGATAACTGATCTCTTTCTTCAATCGATTCTGGGATCTGGCGATTTGATGCTGATTAGGAGAGAGATGGAGATTTGCCCTTGCCTCATGGTAATGCATACTTTTTAATTCATTATTTGCTTTGCATTACAATATAGTTACATATATCTGCTGTGTATATTGCCAGTGGAGAATCATGTGTACATTAATGCTGTGACCATTTTTAAACGTGGGCTTTCAACATGCTAATCTCCTTTTAGGAACCTTGCGTAGTGAAATAATAAATGTCTTCTTTGGACTAAGAAGCGCATTTCAGAGATTTTTGTCAGTGCATGACTGTTTCAGCTTGGTCATTAGTGAAGCAAAACAACATGCCAGATGGCATTTGAGGGCTCTGCATTGGGGACCTGAAGTTCCAGTGGGTGCAGCATCAGGGGAACCTCTCCGACATGGTCCAGATCTCGAAGGGAACTGTTCAAGATCTGCTGTGGTGGCTTATGAACCGAGACTGGGTCAGAGGCAGACCCCTCTCCTTTCCCCAACCAGATCTGACAGTAGTGACAAATGCGTCACTCCTGGGATGGGGCAGCCACATGGGGGAAGGCAGAGATCACAGTCATCTGGTCT
Organism: Pleurodeles waltl; assembly: GCF_031143425.1. Classification (NCBI taxonomy): domain Eukaryota; kingdom Metazoa; phylum Chordata; class Amphibia; order Caudata; family Salamandridae; genus Pleurodeles; species Pleurodeles waltl. Next base: position 174,606,320 of record NC_090446.1, on the reverse strand, counting down.
CCAGAAGAACAGGGGCTCTACATCAATCTTTTGGAGCTCCAGGCACTCCAACTGGCATTGAAACCATTCCTACCCTCTCTCAAAGGGAAAGTAGTGTTCACAGCCAACACCGTCACCATGTGGTAATGCAAGATGCAGGACGGGGTGGAGTCATGGACCCTTTGTCAGGAGGCTCTGTGTCTCTGGACATGGCTAGAACATCAAGGCATTTCCTTGGTGGTTCAACATCTGGTGGGCTCTCTGAACACCAGGGGGGATGAACAGAGACAGCAATGCCTGGTTGATCACGAATGAAGTCTCCATCTGGAGGTGGTGCAAGGTCTTTTTCTGCAGTGGAGCGAGCCTTGGCTATATCTGTTCGCCTCCACAGAGAATATGCAATGGCAGCAGTTTTGCACATTGGAGTTTCCATGGCGGCACTCACTTGGTGACACTTTTCATCGGAAGTGGAGTGTAGGCCTCCTATGTGCCTTTCCGCCCGGAGTTCTCAAGAAAATCAATGATGACAAAGCCTGCGCAATCCTTGTGGCTCTAGAAGAGGAGTCTGGTAGCCCAAGCTGTTGAGCATGGCCATCTATCCTCATACCAAAAACTCAGTCATGTTAAAAAAAAAAATATATATATATATATATACACACATACATATCAGGAGGATCGGTGAGGAATCTACGGTTAGAGTCTAATCAGAAAAATCACAACCAAAAGGTAAGTAACTTTGTGCTTCTGATACATTTTTAACAGTAGATATCCCACCTTAGAACAAACAATGAACCAAAACCTCCCAAGGAGTGTCTGCAAACTAGCTCAAACCAAAAAGTCCTGGAGGACCCAACTGGCAAAATGGCAGCCTCAACTTGACCCGACTTTCCCAGCAATAGTGCTTGTGAACTTGTGAAGTGACACCAGAGTAGCAAAATGGCAGATGTCAAGAGAGGTACCGCGCGAGCTAACACAGCCTTGGTGGAATGGGCCTGCAAGCCCACAGGGGGCTGCTTATTAGCTAGTGTGTAGATGACAGAGTGAACACCACTCAACACACCTTAAACATGTACGAGCTGCTAAAGCATGTGTGGTATTGAATTGCTGTTTACTTTTTTGGTCCTCTTGAAAATAGACATCACCTGATGGTAGAAGTTGATTAATACTCTGTTTTCCCCTTGTTGAAGATCTCTCGTCTATCACACAAGAAAAAAAGTTATTGAGAGATCAGCCACTCTCTTTACGATATGGTGTGTTCCAGCAATCTTGAAGTCTGGCAATGGCCCACCTTTCAACAGTCAAGGGTTCTGAGATGTTTGCAGTCAGTTAAATGACAAGCACCAGAAGAACACACCTATGTGGCCTCAGGTCAATGGCCTTGTTAAATGATTCATGAACACATTAAAGAAAGCCCTTCAGCATGCTGGTTTCGAAAAGTTCAACTTCAAATCTATTCTGAATTCTGCCCTGTGAGCTTCTCATTCGCCTCCTCACTCTGCTACAGGTGAAAGTCCTGCAAAGTTGATGTGCAGGAGAGCTACGATGACCATGTTACCTCAATGGACCAACCAGCGCTCATGCTCTGAGAAAGAAGTACAGAGAAAAGACTTGAGTTGTGAGAAACAACTAGAGGGCTATGTGGATCTGTTCACTCCAGGAGTTTGAGCAATTGTCCGTCAGTCACGCAAGCATAAACAGATTGCATTGTGCCCAAGCACAGGCCTCATTTGTCATTGCACTCTTGCACAGGTTGTATGGCACCATAGCCAGGTCTCGTTCTGCCTGGCACCTACACCTCAGAGAGACTTTAGTGTAGCTGACTTTTAGAAGGATTACGTCTGCACTGGCAAATGCTGCAGATTATTATTTGTTGCTGTTTTTTCAATTTCTGTATTAAAAAGACATTTTTATTTGTGTGAAAGACATTAATAGTGAAGACTGGTTCTGTCATGTTTTATCCTTGCCAATACATTTACATTTAGAATAGAAAATTAGACAAGTGATGCGGATATTTGAGTGATATCTTATAGTTAAAAAAATAGTGTTTGTTCTGTTAATTTTGACTGGCTGTAAACCGTGAGTTATAAAAATCGGAATAGTTCGAAAAACACATCATGAAGTAGACCAGGAGACGGCTAGTATTATTGGGCAAAAGGGGTGTTGTCCTACCAATCGGGTAGAGGCAAGAAGAGAATTAAAACATTTCAAGCAGCTGAAAAGAAATTCCTACTTGCTGGCTGCGCTCTTACTTTTAATGAAAAAGAACAAATGATGGACAGAATGTGGAACAAATCAAACATTCACCCCCAGTCACAGATCTGGGTTTGGTGTGAACCAAGTAAAACAATTGAGCTCTTTTCTGGTCCAGGTAATGAAAACTATGCTCATCCTTGAAATAAGGAGGTGGGAAAAAAATGCAGGCAGATTTATACTCTGGCTCACATGAAAAGGGGGTGACAACCTTCGTTAGGAAGAAGGCACGAGTCCAAAAGAACCCATATGTCAGGGAAAAAGCTGCTTGAAAGGACAGTGGACTGAAAGTTTGAAGCTTGCTCACCCTCCTGGCCATTATAACAGCCTCTAAAAAGGCTGTTTTGAGAGTCGAGTGCCACAGAGGACATTGCTGTAGTGGCTGTAAAGGAAAACACATCAGACAACAAGCCTGAGGTCGCATTGGGCCGTGACAAATGAGGTGGGAGGGAACAATTGCTGTACACCTTTCAGGAAACAAGTCAACATGTGACAAATTGGGAATGTTTTTCAGGCAACTGTAGGAAAGCCAAAACGGCCGACAAGGAACCCTTAACAGTGAAAGTGCAAGGCACTTTCGGGCTAAAGATAAACAGTAAGACCTCCGACAGTGGCGCAGAAGGGGAAGGGGGCCAATACAATGTGAGGTGCGGCAGCCCACAAACTTATCCCAACAGCAGACATACACCGTTTTAGTAGAGGGACAACTGGCTGCCAGGATGACATCACAAACCTCATGAGGAAAATCAAAAACACTCAACTGCCACCACTTAATCTCCATGCATGAAGGTGGAACGTGCACAGGTTTGCGTGCAGGACCCTGCCCTGCTGATGCAACAGAAGATCCTCCTGAGGGGCAAGCCTGATCAGAGGACTAATGCTCATAAGGAGTTTGGAAATACCATAATCTCCGTACCCAATCCAGAGCAATTAAGAAGAGCTGAGCCTAGTTGGTGCTGACCTTCTTGTGAACTCTAGGTAGGATCAATTTTGGTAATAATGAGTACAGGAGTCTAGAGTTCCATTCAAAATGGAATGCATCTCCAAGAGAGACGCTTTTAGAAAATCCACAGCACAGAAGTGATGGTACTGTGTGTTCTCGGCAGTGGCGTACAGATTGAGCGAAGGTTCGCCTCAATCTTGGAAGAGACCGTGCGCCCTATCTGGGTGTAGTTGCCATTTGTGATTCATAAAGCATCAATGGCGGAGTTCGTCTACCCTGGCATTCAAGGAGCCAACCAAGTGCTGTACCACCAGAAAAATGTCCTGGTGCTCTAGCCAAGTCCAGAGGTGCAGAGCCTCCTGGCACAGGGTCCACAACCCAACGCCACCCAGTTTGTTGCAATACTACATGACTGTGGTGTGTTATACATACATATCTGAACCAGCCTCCATTTGATGGATGGAAGGCTTTCAATGCCAAGTCAATCACTTTCAGCTCCTGACTGATCTCAAGCTGAGATCCCGCCAGACACCAGAGTCCTCTGATTTCCATCTCTACCAAATGGCTGCCCCAGCTCAAAAGTGATGCATTGGTAACCACTGTCCGCTTTGGGTGGTGAAGAGAGAGAGGGGTCTGCCGCTGAACTAATCACAGTTTGTCAGCTGCCATGGCAGATCTTTTGCAGTTTCCTTTGAAATCTGGACCAGGTTAGAGAGGATCCTCTGGTGCTGAGCTCACTGGGATTTAGATTCCACTACAGAACCCGCATATAGCACTGCTGTGCTTTACCAACAAGATTCAGGAGGCCATAAGATCCAGCAGCCTCATAGCCAATTTCAGGAAAACCCAGGGTGGAGGATGAAACATTGGGATCATAGCTCCAATATCCTGGACTCCCTCCTCTGAAGGGTAGGTGTGGAGCTGCACTGTATCCAGAATAGCTCCGAAGAAAGGGAGTGATTCAGGAGTCAGGTGTGACTTTGGCAGATTGATAGTGAATTTAAACTACTGCAAAAGGTTTGCCTTAGTCTGGAGGTTGGTGACGATTGCATGGAGTGAGCACACCTTCAGCAGCCAGTGGTCGAGGTAGGGGAAGACTGGAAACCCGACTTCCGAAGATGAGCTGCATCCATGGTCATCAGTTTATTGAACACCTGAGGTGTGCTGGTGTGGCAGAAGTAAACAAAGCGAACAGACAATGCTCATAGCCTACCTTAGGTAACACCTACGAGCTCAACAGGAATATGAAAATAATCATACCACCAATCCAGTCTTCAGGATCCAAGGCAGACAAGACTTGACCCAAGGTGAGCATTTTGAATTTCTCTTTCCGCAGAAAGGAGCCGAAAGGGTGCGATCTAGGATAGGCCAAGTCCACCTTCCTTTCTCAGCACCAGAAAGTAGCGGGAATAGCAATCATGACCTGCTTCTGGCACTGGCACCCTGCACTTCCTGTTGGAACAAGTAGAGGGGGACTTCTGTCAGCTGTACTTGAGATGGTGGCAAGAGTGCAGAGGTTTCTACAAAACTGAGGGCATACCCCTTACACACAATTTGAAGCAGTTAGAGGTAATTGCAGGCCATTGTGGCAGGTGGTGCCTGATTCTAACACCATTGGAATGGCTGCGTTGGATGGAGGATGTACTATAGAGGCTGCAGCTGCCGGGAGGTGTGGGTGGTCTGGACAACTTGTTAGGCTTTGCTCCCGTATCCTCCCTGGGATCCGTGTCCCCGTCCACGAAAGGAGTGGGCAGTTTGATATACTGGCAGGTATAGTTGGTGTAGTAGATGCTCAAAGGGGCACAGATCATGCCGGCGGTAGGGACAAAATGATTGCTGCTGAAAGCAGGTAGATAGACAGAACCTGAGAGATCTGGTGGTGACCTGGCTCTCTTGAAAGAGCTCGAGCACCATGTCAGCTTTTTCTTCAAACAAGCAGGAGCCATCAAACGGCATGTCTATCAAGGATGCCTGGATATTGCCCCAGACCCCAGTGGGCCACAACAGGCATGACACTGCATAGTCACCGTAGAAGTCATGGCTCTACCTAGGGAGTCTGTTGAGACCACCGCATGCATAATAGTAAACTTTGCTGTATCCCAGCCATTCACAAGGGCTTGGCTAAGGATGTTGCATGCCTCCTCTGGAAGCAGTTGTGCAACCAAGTTTCACAATGCATGGGAGTAACTGCTCAAGAAGCATGCAGTGTTCATCAACCAGGTTAGGCTTGTGGGGATTTCACCCAGCTCCTCATCCTAGTTTTCAGCTGGACTTAGGTCCTTCAGCATGGGACCAAACCCTTCCTTCTCACCTCTTTCTTCAGCGAAGAAGGGACTACCTATTGGCAGTAAGTCCAGGGGTTGTAAGCAATTATGCTGAATGGCGACAGCTTTGAAGGGAAGAAGCTAGGGAAGCACCAGTGCCGGCATGCTATGGGTGGATCAAGACGTCCCACCTGGTGTTGGGATGGACCCATTGGCTGTAAACCAACCATGGCACGGTGCTGCTCCAGAGGGCCTGAAGGCACACCAGAGGGAGTTGGTGGACCAAAGATGGTGTGCATGGCATCATAAAATTATTTTAACTGAGTGGTCTTAGAGAGCAAAGACAACCATCTGCAGGAACTGCCAAGATCTGCCTCAGGATTGCAACTATGAATGAGAGCGGCACAGAGCCTTTTTCAGCTGTGCCGCCAAGGAGCTTCATCACACCCAGGAATTGCCTTGGGGTGCACTGACTTACACTCAGCACAGGCACTGGAGTCATGACTTGACCCAAAGCACTAGAGACAAATAAAGTTTGTCTCTGAAGTGATGGGAATCAGACACAGACATCTGTCTGACTTTCCCTGCAAGGTTTAAACCCTGTAGATTTCACAGGGGAGGTGTCACTAGCATACCTAAAAAATTATGGACAAAAACGCCCAAAAAAAAAAAAAAAAAAAAACACAACCTTTGTTAAAAAAAAAAAAAAAAAAAGGACCAAGATAGGACTCCAGATCCGTGCTGTTAGCACAGAAAGAAAGGAACTGGTATCAGCATGCCAGAGTTGAGCTTATACGAACGCTACAATGTCAATGTTACGAAGCCAAGTCTATGAATGCCAGAAACCGGCATGCAGAGGTACTGTTCAATATTTCCCAAGTCCAATCTGACACCTGGGGAATATACTAAGGTGAGGAACTTCCAGTTGGAAGTCTCTATCAGAAACCAAGTGCTTGATCATTCAGAAGAGCCTAATTATGCTGCTGCCGCCCTCTGCCCAACCACTACAGTTCCCACCTATCTTCTGTTCTTCAACAACCTACTTTTCTCCATGGCACCTCGTTTCACAAACATTACAGATGGTATGTTCTGCCAAATGTGCAGTATATACTCCCACATGAGAAATAAAACAACCAGTGAGAAACTAATACATTGGACAGCAATGCCAGAGTAGCTGGGCCTGTGAGTGAATTGGACAAAGTAATGGTTGGAGCTCTACCTACTACAGGAGACCGACACAGAACAATGATATTGCAGGCATTCTTAGGAAATTCACACACCACAGTAGTTAATGGAGAACAAACCTGGGAACGTGAAAGGAGAAGCAAATTTATAGTGAACTTCAAACCTATGTAGATCTTTAAAAAAAAAATCGTCCAAACTTGAGGCAGCCACTCTCAGGGTTTAGGGAGGAAATTCTAGACCTCAAATGGTGTCCACCGTGCAGCACAGAAAAGAGCTGGAAACCTGAGAAGCGGATGCAAAAAGTATGTCTTACTGGGAGAACATACACATTGTAAGCAGACAACAGAGATTGGAGCCCCTTATAAGTGGTTACTTCTAAGGACTGTTTTACTCAATCTAATGAATTTAAGAAGTTATCTCAGTTCTTTTCTTTTAAGAAGGATCACAGGTCATGGCCCTGGCGGCCCTTCAGTAATTCATCTACTGGACGTAATTGCTAGACTATGTTTTTAAAGAAACTGTAATCCTAACCAGGCTTCAAAATGAACAGAAGAGGCTGATTCCCTGCGTGAGCAAAACTGTTTGGTATCGTAAGACAATGTGAGAAACAGAAAACAACGGGGGGAAGAGGACATAAAAGGAAGAGAGAAAAAACAAAAATCAGCGCTGCCAACATTCCCCGCAGAAGAAGGGCCCACATTTGTGTAACATATAAAGTAAAACAGCCACAGCTGGACACTCAAGGGGAGGCATAGAAAGCTAGTCTTCTCAGTGTGCGCGGGCTGCAAGAAATGCCATGAAGGGGGCCTATATATCCCTCAGGCGGGAGCCCTCCGGCATCAGCTCCCGGTATACCGCCAACTGCTCCTGACAGTACGCAGCATCTTTCAGCCAGTCATTACAGCAAGGTATCCGCTTCCGTCCCCAGCACATCGCCACCTTGTGCTTAGCCAGCAGCAACATCAATCCCACCAACTGTCTGGATGCAGCTGGGATCTCCTCCACATATACCAGAAGCGCCATCTCAGGAGTATGCGACAACACAAGCCCAGTCATCTCATCAATCACATGCAACAACTCAGACCAGTAACTGCGCAGAGCCCCGCAGTCCCACGCCAAATGCAGAAAGTCCGCCTCCAAGGCTGGGCAACGTGCACAATTAGCATCCACTCTAAGAGCCATTTTCTTCAGTTTACTAGGTGTATAGTACAGCCGATGTAAAAAGTGAAAATGTATTGGGCGCAACCTGTAATTAGGGGAGAGCTCACGCATCTGAGCACAACAATAGCGCCACTTCTGCTCTAGGATGGGGGCGCCCAAGTCCGCCTCCCAATGCACCCTGGTCTTGGACTTGGGCAAGGGCTCCGTGGTCTGCAAGCAAGCATACAGGCAATCTTAGACCTATTTTTAGCATCACAACTGGACTACCGTCATGCAAACTCTAGTGCTAAATACCAAATGATGTGCTCCTACAACGGCTTGCATTGTTGCCATTGTGCTAGGTATGTCGCAATACTGACCATGAGAAAAGGAAAAAAAATATTCTGGATTTCAGTACAGATTGGTCATCCAGCTAAGACAAGACCAAAAGTCAGATGTAGTAAAGCAGGGTCCTCGGAGAAGACACGGAATGCAGGCATGGGAAGATCAAGGATCTGGCTGATGGACAGAAGGAGACAAAGGCGGTCATTCTGACCTTGGCGGACGGCGGAGGCCGTCCGCCAAGGTACCGCCGTCAGAACACCACACCGCGGTCGAAAGACCGCGGCGGTGATTCTGACATTTGCCCTGGGCTGGCGGGCGGCCGCCAAAATTCCGCCCGCCAGCCCAGGGCAAATCAACCTTCCCACTAGGATGCCGGCTCAGAATTGAGCCGGCGGAGTGGGAAGGTGCGACGGGTGCAGTTGCACCCGTCGCGTATTTCAGTGTCTGCTGGGCAGACACTGAAATACTTTTTGGGGCCCTCTTATGGGGGCCCCTGCCGTGCCCATGCCATTGGCATGGGCACGGCAGGGGCCCCGCGGCACCCCCTACCGCCATCCTGTTCCCGGCGGGAGAACCGCCAGGAACTGGATGGCGGTAGGGGGTGTCAGAATCCCCATGGCGGCGGATGGAGGATTCTCAAGGGCAGCGGAAAGTCGGCGGGACACCGCCGACTTTCCGTTTCTGGCCGCGGCTGAACCGCCGCGGTCAGAATGCCCAGCGGTGCACCGCCAGCCTGTTGGCGGTGCTACCGCCGACCTCCGCCATGGCGGTAATTACCGCCAGGGTCAGAATGACCCCCAAAATCTCCAATTGTTTTCATGATTGCCTCATGTTTTTGAGGTACCTGTTGTTGTCCTGTACCCAGTTGGTGCACGGTATGTACATTCTAATTCTTTCGAAGGAGCACATGTGAACAGGTAGACATCTATGGCTACTCATCAAGGAACAAGCATACATATACCCAAAGATTAAATTAACCCAAATTACTGATGAGCAAGTCAACAGAAAAACACAGACTCCAGGCTGTTTTCGAATCATCGAGACCAGGAATTCATGGTTCGCAGATCTGACAATGATACAAGCCAATACTAGTAGTACTACAGCACTATACAAGTCTCAGTCAATAAAACAAGCATTGGCAAAGCCAATAGATCTCATCTATGTGAGAGCTATTGGCTTTGGTGATGTTTTAGCCATGTTGTAGAGCAGTGTGGTTGCTGTGCAGCATGACTAAATGTTAAAAAGTGCTCTAAAAGTTTGTTTTTTTTAAAAAGCAATCTGATTCGGTTAGGTGTGAGGAAAACTTATAGAAATGAACGAGTTAACCTTTAAAGCACGGGGTGATATATTTCTTACCATTGAAACATCCCCTCATGGACATAGGTATTTGAGGGTCAAACTTAGTAATTTATTTTTGTAGCATGGATATACTCTCAAAGACCGTAGGTCTGTGGTTACGCAGGGAGAAGCAGGTATGCTCAAATGCAGTTCCTATGCATTAGCACATTGAAGTGCAACCTATTTGCTTTGCCAATGCTAGTTTAATATGCTATCATTTTATAGCGAACCCTAGACATATATTTCAACTACTTGCTGTGAGTGTACAGGTACATGCATGCCGAGTAACTTCAAATAGCAACAAAGCATGACAAGTCATGAATACAAACGGAACGTAGAGTCCTGCATATTTCAATTTAAACATTACTAATATTGAATGCTTCGTAATGTACATAGAGTTCAACGGACAGGATACTCTGTCACAAATGTGAAGTACAGCCTTTTGGCTGGACTAACCAATCAGGGGTGCTGGAAAGAAAAGTGATGCTGAAGCGCATAAATGGTAAGCAATGGGAGGACTCCAAATTCTTTTTGTCAAAAATAGTGTCTTGCAAGGGAGAGGCATGCACAATCTAGACCCTACAAATGCAGGCAGATTCATTGGGATCTTGGAGGATATCAAGAGAAAAAATTGCCTGCATATTTGCATATCTAGCAACGACAACACAGTACTTTTTACAAATGGCAGCACTCATTAGTTACCATATTTAGTCCACAGTTAATACGTTCTGGACAAAAGTAGGGATATCGCCAGATCTAGATCTACAAAGCTGGAGATGCCCATCAAAACCCAGTTGCTATGAATGCAGTTATAATTTGAAAGAAGCATGGCCACGCTACATATAAATTAAAAGAGTTCTTAACTCTGCAAAGAACGACGCACATTTCAGAACAGACCACTTTCATACAGACAATAAGTTCACTTACTTTAAAGGAACCAGAATGCAGCCAGTTAGTCGTCTGACGTGCCTTTCACAGTTTAATTCCAAATCGAGCCGTATATCAGTGGAATACCTATATAGATGCAGCAACCCAGGGCATTTCAAGACCCTCCTTTCAAAAGTGATGTAAGCATAGAGCTTAATTGAACATCTGTCAACTAGAATGCATGAGCAAGTTTAATTATAAACACTACATGGCTAGCGAGGGAAATAAAGAGGGCAGAGTTATGGCCTGGCTAGTTGATAGGGAAACGGGGGTACTGGAAAGGGAGCCTACTGTAGGCCTTTAAAATCAGACTCTGAACTAGGTCCATACTAGAGCCATACAGTCATGTCTGTTTAATCCACAATGTAAATAGGCAGGAGCGTTGGAAAGTCCAGGATGGTGTCTTTCAATAAATGCATGTACAATAAAAAAAAAAAAACTGGCAAAGGGGCTGACGAAAAAACAGCAATCGGAGGCAGGGAGGCGCTGTTGTCCGGTCCAAGGTACAGTCGGAGCGCCGTACCGGACAACAGTAGAAAAACCAAAGGGAGATCGCGTGCAGGAATGCATGAGGATTTTTCAAAAGAAAACACCCTGCGTACATAACAAGCGTCACAATACCACAATATCTTTACTTTTACAAGCAAAAACGCTTCTGCATTTCTTTAGCTTTTCATGCATCAGGACTGCTGTATAACATACAGTGAAATTGGTCTCCTCTAGGTGCCTGGGTATGCGACTGGGTGCTCAAGAAAGGGAACAGTGAGACAGATCTCTAGATCTGAGGATGAATGCAATACGGTTTTCTAACAGTGCTAGTCAATTGGTCAGAAAGGTGTTCAGACGACATACATACTCATCACATCTCTGGCTTATCTACAAAGCGCCTAGTGCAATGTTCACATGTGTTCCAAAAGTAATGAGAGTTTTATGTGTATCTGAAGGAGATGAGGGTTACCACGCGGACGATTTTCTACCGGCCCCACCAGTATTTTAATGTCCGGTTGGTACAAAAATAAGTAACATCACTTAAAGCTAGGATTTTAGGCCTTATCTGTACATACGACAAATGGTAAATCTAAATTAGAAAACACTTTTAAAATGTGTTCAAAAGCCGCGCTGACGAACACTAATATTTAAAGTAAACAAATGCCGAAAAGTCATTTTACAAATGAATAGATGCGCTTATATTTAGTATCATGTCCGAACTTTTTCATACTTGGAAAAAAGAATATAATGTCAGGCATTTTTATCTTGAAAGAGTAGCAATACTGAAGGAGGTGTACACAGCTGTTGAAATACTGACACTGCCAAAGGAAATGAAAATGCCATGTTTACAGAGAGAGTGTGTTTGCGCGATACAGTATAAGGTGAGTAGCAACTGGTACACAGAAACGCGCACATCTCTTAAGTTTATGCTTAAAAAAAATCCCTTAATAAATGCCATTCAATGCAATGACAGTCTGCTGTGCTAATGTGAAACGACTCCGTTTGTTTAAAAATCATTTTTTCTTGAATTCGAAGTCTCTTTATCATATTTTACATTAAGTTTGTTGCACTTTTTGCATGCCATCATTTTTAAGGTTCGGTTTATGGATGCGTTCTAAGAGCCAAGATAGACCCAAGCGGTGTTGTTAATTTTGCTGGTTAGCTCCCTTCTGGTGGGTTTTCACGTATGATACGTCAGCATGTCCTTTGCACTAACGCCACGTAGCCCCAAAGTCATTACAGTTAGAAAGGGACTAAATAAGGCTGTCCCTTTCCTGCACTAGTACTTGCCTCGGAGGCGGAACCAATTGCCAGTTCGATCAGCCAGAGAACTGTGTGCACCGCCTTTTCTTTACCGTCGGGAAAACTCCTGTATTCTACTTAACAACACACCCGATGAACTCAGTCTGATGTCCGTCATCCATTTTTGAGCACTGGAACTGACGTCATTTGTCCAAACCTTATTGGGCATGTAACAACCAATCGCACGGATGAACAGTCTTCTGTATCAGGGGCGGTACTGTTAACGTTTACGGTAACCTAAGATTGGAGAATTGTCGTCATTTTAGCCAATCCTGGTATGCCATACAGAATACAACATGCTGATTGCCTATTGAGTCCGCAATCGCCTTTGGCCGAGTTGTATTGCTATAGCGAAGTGGGTGGGCACACTTTGAAGTCGTGGTGGACGATGAAGGTTTATCTACGCTGAGAAATTCACTGACCGGAGTCCGTGCATGAAATGGAAAAATAAAAGTGCTTATTTCTGAGGAGTGTCGGTACTCTCCAATTAAAAGTATTACGTTTTTCTTGTGAACTGCAGGTACTCTCCCTCTCAAAATAAAAAAAGTGCCGGTATTCCGTACCGGACAGTGCCGGCCCATTTAAAGCACTGACCGGAATGGATTGGGAGGGCAAAGTGGAATACGGCACATAATGTCGGTCCTGTTCTAGATGGGCGGGCCAGGTCTGCAAAGCTACCCCTTGGCCCACCCAGACTTCTTTTATAATTGGAATATTGCCATAGTGTACTACTAAACAGGTAGTCACAAGTGCAGTTACTTTGTAGGCAGTAGAGTCATGATTTTAGTGGTGCAGCAGGTGCAGTGACACCGGGGCCAAAAGCTCTAGGAACCTCTCTATACACCAAATGTTGCTATATTGTGTTTCTAAACAGGCAGTCACCAGTGCAGTTACCTTGCAGGCAGTACGGTCACGATTTGAATTGTGCAACAGGTGCAGTGGCAAGGTGGTCACAGGTTGTCAGAACCCCTCTAAACACAGCTTATTGCTATATTTTACTACTAAATAGGCAGTCAAAAGTGCAGTTACCTTGCAGGCACCAGGGTCATTATTTGAATGGTGCAGCAGGTGAGGTGGCATCAGGCCCAAAAGTTGTCATAACTCAAAGCACCAAATATGCAGTTATTTTACTACTAAACAGGCAGTCACAATTTGAATGGTGCAGCAGGCGCGGTGGCACCAGGCGAAAAGTTCCTCTAAACACCGAATATTGCTGTATTTTACTACTAAACAGGCAGTCACAAACGTGGTTACCTTGCAGTTAAAAGGAGCATGATTTGAATGGTGTAGCAGGTGCAGTGGCCCTTTACTAACTACACATTTCAATACTGTTAATACAATGCCTTATTACAAAAAAGGTACAAATTATGAGTTTGGAACCCTAGGATATGAATTCAAAATATATCATAACATAAACAACTGTTAATGGTTTATCAAATTCAAAACAAACATTATTATAACCTTTTTCAAATATTTATAATCCAGTTACTAAAATAGAATGCAAAAGAAAAAACAACGCAAAACCTATGGGCATTGTCAATGTTTGTTCTTTTTTGTGCCCTCCCATGGAGATCTGACCAAGTAGTATGTAAATACGCTCCTCGCCATTTTAAGATCTGTTCTGGGGCTTTATAAATACACTGCTCACCATTTTAAGATCTTTTCAGGGACTTATATCTTTCATATGGCACACTGGAAAGGAGTTCTCATAATTTTTGAGCACTGCTGTAAACAGGGCTGTAAATCTTGTTTTCTTTGATCAGGGCCACGGCAGAATGGAGGAAGATGTTTTTTTTTTAGCCAATGCTTTCTACTACACACATAGATATTCCACGTCTTTGCCTCCCCCAAAATAGATTTGGTTAGAGCATTTATTTTGGTCACATTTGTCAGAGGGACTCATTTAAAGCTTCCAAGACGAGGAGTTCATTAATGGAGCAGGAACATGAAACTCTGTGTCCAGGGGTGTTGTGGTGGCAAGGAAGCCCTGACTGGGGGGATGGGAGCGGGCAGGCAGAGAGCTGGATGGGCCAGCTGATCAGGATGTGGGGGAAGAGAGCATGCACAAAAAAAGGGGGATTACTAAGGTTGCGTATGGAGCTGCAGGGGGAGGGGGCGCGCACATGTGTTTTGTAGCCAAGCAGTCCAACAGGGTGGACGCGGTAATCCAGCTTTGGGGTTTGATCCTTGGCGGGGCTGTGGCGAGGGGGAGTGGATCGACTCCCGGGGGATTATGCCATTGGCTCCAGGGAAGTGCTGCCTGCGAGGGATCCACCATTTTCTAGCTTATGCAACAACAATTTTCAATTCTATTAAGGACACGGAGGCGATGATTATGCTTCTCTTTCTTTACTGGCAAACACAGCAGCCAATAAAAAACTAAAACTACATTTCCCATGAGGCAACAGCCTAGGTATCACCTCCAATCAGGGTCTACCCCATCCTATATTTATCAAAGCCCTCCAAAGTTCATCCTCCATCTTTAATCGAGTAACTTCAAAAAAAATAACACCAACCATATCTTCTTCAGAATGGAGGAACAGAACAACCGGTGCAGAATGCCACCTTTCAAGGTCCATTCTCTGGAACACGTTCATGAAGTCTTCTCATCTGTAAACAGAATCATAGTGCCATAATCTTCTTGACTGAAGAAAAAAACGTATAAAGTTTCATAACATAGAGGGAGGGATACTCAACAATCTATACATTACATCACAAATACTCACTATATTATTCATATCCTGGGTGGGATAATCCTCGCCTCCGTGTCCTCAGTAGGATTGAAAATTCTTATCGTGTAAGCTAGAAAATTTTGGATTCTATGTCAGGACCGAAGCTTCTGATTAAGCTTGTTTAAAGCTGGTCTACGATTACAGAAGCTACATCCACAATAGGTTTATGATAAAACAGTTTAAATGTGGAATCGGAAGACCAATCTGCAGCTTTCATGATATCCTCCAATCTAGAACCCACATTAAATGATTTGGAGGCCATAGCCCCTCTAACAGAATGGCCTCCAAAGACTGAAGTGTCAATGCCCCCTTCTTGAAGCAACCATATGATCCACCTGGCCAGCATTGCAGCCGAAACAGGTCCATAGGGTTTTTGGAGAGAAATCAACAATTTTATTACAAGACCGGAGGCTCCTATTATGCAGTCTTTTCTTGCTTTAATTACGAACAGCAGCCAAGCAAGAACTACAGTATCCAGAAACAAAAGAACTACAAAATGACCTCATAGTGTAGTAACCAATGGGATATCACAATGCACCTCAGTGGTTATGCTCTCTCATTTCTTTCCAAATTGTCCTGGTAAAGGTTAGGTGCAAAGTTACTTAGTGTGAGGGCACCCTGGCACTAGCCAAGGTGCCCCCACATTGTTCAGAGCCAATTCACTGAACTTTGTGAGTGCGGGGACACCATTACACGCGTGCACTACATATAGGTCACTACCTATATGTAGCTTCACCATGGTAACTCCGAATATGGCCATGTAACATGTCTATGATCATGGAATTGCCCCCTCTATGCCATCCTGGCATTTTTGGTACAATTCCATGATCCCAGTGGTCTGTAGCACAGACCCTGGTACTGCCAGACTGCCCTTCCTGGGGTTTCACTGCAGCTGCTGCTGCTGCCAACCCCTCAGACAGGCAGCTGCCCTCCTGGGGTCCAGCCAGGCCTGGCCCAGGATGGCAGAACAAAGAACTTCCTCTGAGAGAGGGTGTGACACCCTCTCCCTTTGGAAAATGGTGTGAAGGCAGGGGAGGAGTAGCCTCCCCCAGCCTCTGGAAATGCTTTGTTGGGCACAGATGTGCCCAATTCTGCATAAGCCAGTCTACACCGGTTCAGGGACCCCTTTGCCCCTGCTCTGGCGCGAAACTGGACAAAGGAAAGGGGAGTGACCACTCCCCTGACCTGCACCTCCCCTGGGAGGTGTCCAGAGCTCCTCCAGTGTGCTCCAGACCTCTGCCATCTTGGAAACAGAGGTGCTGCTGGCACACTGGACTGCTCTGAGTGGCCAGTGCCACCAGGTGACGTCAGAGACTCCTGCTGATAGGCTCCTTCAGGTGTTAGTAGCCTTTCCTCTCTCCTAGGTAGCCAAACCCTCTTTTCTGGCTATTTAGGGTCTCTGTCTCTGGGGAAACTTTAGATAACGAATGCATGAGCTCAGCCGAGTTCCTCTGCATCTCCCTCTTCACCTTCTGATAAGGAATCGACCGCTGACCGCGCTGGAAGCCTGCAAACCTGCAACATAGTAGCAAAGACGACTACTGCAACTCTGTAACGCTGATCCTGCCGCCTTCTCGACTGTTTTCCTGCTTGTGCATGCTGTGGGGGTAGCCTGCCTCCTCTCTGCACCAGAAGCTCCGAAGAAATCTCCCGTGGGTCGACGGAATCTTCCCCCTGCAACCGCAGGCACCAAAAAGCTGCATCACCGGTCCCTTGGGTCTCCTCTCAGCACGACGAGCGAGGTCCATCGAATCCAGCGACACTGTCCAAGTGACCCCCACAGTCCAGTGACTCTTCAGCCCAAGTTTGGTGGAGGTAAGTCCTTGCCTCACCTCGCTGGGCTGCATTGCTGGGAACCGCGACTTTGCAGCTACTCCGGCCCCTGTGCACTTCCGGCGGAAATCCTTCGTGCACAGCCAAGCCTGGGTCCACGGCACTCTAACCTGCATTGCACGACTTTCTAAGTTGGTCTCCGGCGACGTGGGACTCCTTTGTGCAACTTCGGCGAGCACCGTTTCACGCATCCTCGTAGTGCCTGTTTCTGGCACTTCTCCGGGTGCTACCTGCTTCAGTGAGGGCTCTTTGTCTTGCTCGACGTCCCCTCTCTCTGCAGGTCCAATTTGCGACCTCCTGGTCCCTCCTGGGCCCCAGCAGCGTCCAAAAACGCCAAACGCACGTTTTGCGTGTAGCAAGGCTTGTTGGCGTCCTTCCGGCGGGAAAACACTTCTGCACGACTCTCCAAGGCGAGAGGGATCCGTCCACCAAAGGGGAAGTCTCTAGCCCTTTTCGTTCCTGCAGAAACCTCAGCTTCTTCTGTTCAGTCGAAGCTTCTTTGCACCCGCAGCTGGCATTTCCTGGGCATCTGCCCATCTCCGACTTGCTTGTGACTTTTGGGCTTGGTCCCCTTGTTCCACAGGTACCCTAGATTGGAAATCCACAGTTGTTGCATTGCTGGTTTGTGTCTTTCCTGCATTATTCCTCTAACACTACTCTTTTGTCCTTAGGGGAACTTTAGTGCACTTTGCACTCACTTTTCAGGGTCTTGGGGAGGGTTATTTTGCTAACTCTCACTATTTTCTAATAGTCCCAGCGACCCTCTACAAGGTCACATAGGTTTGGGGTCCATTCGTGGTTCGCATTCCACTTCTGGAGTATATGGTTTGTGTTGCCCCTATCCCTATGTTTCCCCATTGCATCCTATTGTAACTATACATTGTTTGCACTGTTTTCTAAGACTATACTGCATATTTTTGCTATTGTGTATATATATCTTGTGTATATTTCCTATCCTCTCACTGAGGGTACACTCTAAGATACTTTGGCATATTGTCATAAAAATAAAGTACCTTTATTTTTAGTATAACTGTGTATTGTGTTTTCTTATGATATTGTGCATATGACACTAAGTGGTACTGTAGTAGCTTCACACGTCTCCTAGTTCAGCCTAAGCTGCTCTGCTAAGCTACCATTATCTATCAGCCTAAGCTGCTAGACACCCTATACACTAATAAGGGATAACTGGGCCTGGTGCAAGGTGCAAGTACCCCTTGGTACTCACTACAAGCCAGTCCAGCCTCCTACATTGGTTGTGCAGTGGTGGGATAAGTGCTTGAGACTACTTACCACTCTTGTCATTGTACTTTTCATAAGAGAAAAATATACAAAACAAGGTCAGTGTATATACACATAGCCAAAAAGTTTTGCATTTCCTCTTTTCACTCTTTTCTAAGTGCTGAAAAGTACTTCTAAAACTTTCAAAAAGTTCTTAAAAGTTTAAAAAGTTTTTTCTGTCTTTCCAAAAAGTTCTGAAAACTTTTTTCTCTTTTTCTATCACTTTAACTCTCTCAAAAAAATGTCTGGCACAGGAAAAAATGTTGAACTGTCCAAACTTGCATATGATCACCTTAGCTGGAAAGGAGCAAGGAGTCTCTGCATAGAGAGAGGTTTGAGTGTAGGGAAGAATCCTTCCTTAGAACTGTTAATTAATATGCTTAGAGTACAGGATAAGGCCATAAGTGCCCAATCTGTAGAAAAAGTAGCTAATGGTTCTCAATCTGATCCAGGGACTCCCCCAGGAAAAGGTTCAGGAAAGAAACTTCTCAGCCTGCCCATTACTAGACAGTCTAGCATAGTTGGTACAGAGGTTGAATCACACCATACTGATGGTGTGCTCTCACATTATGCTGGTAGCCAAGCTGTTAGGGTGCCCTCTGTAAGGGACAGGTCTCCTTCTGTTCATTCCCATCATACCTCTGTATCTAGAAATGTCCCTCCCACCCACCCTGATGACAGATTGTTAGAAAGGGAGCTCAATAGATTGAGAGTGGAACAAACCAGACTGAAGCTCAAGAAGCAACAGCTGGATTTGGATAGACAGTCTTTAGAAATAGAGAGGGAAAGACAGAAGTTGGGTTTAGATACCCATGGTGGCAGCAGCAGTATTCCCCATAGTCATCCTGCAAAAGAGCATGATTCCAGGAATCTGCACAAGATAGTTCCCCCTTATAAGGAGGGGGATGACATTAACAAGTGGTTTGCTGCACTTGAGAGGGCCTGTGCTGTACAGGATGTCCCTCAAAAGCAGTGGGCTGCTATCCTATGGCTATCATTTAGTGGAAAAGGTAGGGATAGGCTCCTTACAGTGAAAGAAAATGATGCCAATAATTTCCAAGTTCTTAAGAATGCACTCCTGGATGGTTATGGCTTAACCACTGAACAGTACAGGATAAAGTTCAGAGAGACCAAAAAGGAGTCTTCACAAGACTGGGTTGATTTAATTGACCAGGCAGTGAAGGCCTTGGAGGGGTGGTTACATGGCAGTAAAGTTACTGATTATGACAGCCTGTATAACTTAATCCTGAGAGAGCATATTCTTAATAATTGTGTGTCTGATTTGTTGCACCAGTACTTGGTGGACTCTGATCTGACCTCTCCCCAAGAATTGGGAAAGAAGGCAGACAAATGGGTCAGAACAAGAGTGAACAGAAAAGTTCATACAGGGGGTGACAAAGATGGCAACAAAAAGAAGGATGGTAAGTCTTCTGACAAGGGTGGGGACAAATCTAAAAATGAGTCTTCATCAGGCCCACAAAAACACTCTGGTGGGGGTGGTGGGTCCAAATCCTCCTTTAATCAGAACAAGGAAAAGAAACCATGGTGCTATTTATGTAAAATAAAAGGCCATTGGACAACAGATCCCAGTTGTCCAAAGAAAGGCACCACAGCTCCTACCACTACAACCCCTACTGCTACACCTAGTGTCCCTACTAATAGCAGTGGTGGTGGGAGCAAACCTACTAATAGCCAATCCAAGGGAGTAGCTGGGCTCACTTTTGGTAATTTAGTTGGGGTTTGTCTGATTAGGGAGACCACAGAGGCTACTTTAGTCTCTGAAGGGGCTATTGATTTAGCCACTTTGGTTGCTTGCCCCCATAACTTGGAGAAGTACAAGCAACTAACCCTAATAAATGGTGTTGAGGTCCAGGCCTACAGGGACACAGGTGCCAGTGTCACAATGGTGATTGAGAAACTGGTGCACCCTGAACAACACATACTTGGACACCAGTACCAAGTAACCGATGCTCACAACATAACACAAAGCCACCCCATGGCTGTTGTAAATCTCAACTGGGGGGGGGGTAACTGGTCCAAAGAAAGTTGTGGTAGCTTCAGATTTACCTGTAGACTGTCTATTAGGGAATGATTTGGAGACATCAGCTTGGTCAGATGTGGAGTTGGAGGCCCATGCAGCAATGCTGGGCATCCCAGGGCATATTTTTGCTTTGACAAGGGCTCAGGCCAAAAAGCAAAAAGGACAGGGAAGCTTGGATCCTGGAACAATGGACCAAGTGCTCCCTAAAGCTAGGGCTAGTAGAAGCAAACCACTTCCTACTATCCCTCCCTCTACAGTGGATTCTAATTCTGAGGAAGAAGAATTCCCTCCCTGTGCAGAACCTACACCAGAGGAGCTGGAAGCAGACACTGCTGAGCTTTTGGGTGAAGGGGGGCCTGCCAGAGAGGAGCTGAGTGTGGCACAGCAAACCTGTCCCACATTAGAGGGTCTCAGACAGCAAGCTGTCAAACAGGCTAATGGGGATGTCAGTGACTCTCACAGAGTTTACTGGGAGGACAACCTCTTGTACACTGAGCATAGGGATCCTAAACCTGGAGCTGCCAGGAGATTAGTGATTCCTCAGGAGTACAGAAAGTTCCTCCTAACACTGGCACATGACATTCCCTTAGCTGGGCACCTGGGTCAAATGAAAACTTGGGACAGATTGGTACCATTGTTTCATTGGCCTAGGATGTCTGAGGACACAAAGGAATTTTGTAAGTCCTGTGAAACCTGTCAAGCCAGTGGCAAGACAGGTGGCACTCCAAAGGCACCCCTTATCCCACTGCCTGTGGTTGGGGTTCCCTTTGAAAGGGTAGGGGTTGACATAGTTGGCCCCCTTGACCCTCCTACTGCTTCAGGCAATAGGTTTATCTTAGTGGTAGTGGACCATGCCACAAGATATCCTGAAGCTATTCCTTTAAGGACCACTACAGCTCCTGCAGTGGCAAAGGCACTCCTGGGAATATTTTCCAGGGTGGGCTTCCCAAAGGAAGTAGTATCAGACAGAGGAAGCAATTTCATGTCTGCATACTTAAAGGCCATGTGGAAGGAGTGTGGTGTAACTTACAAGTTCACAACACCCTATCATCCACAAACAAATGGACTGGTGGAGAGATTTAATAAAACTCTCAAAGGCATGATTATGGGACTCCCTGAAAAACTCCGCAGGAGATGGGATATCCTTCTACCATGCCTCCTTTTTGCCTACAGGGAGGTACCCCAAAAAGGAGTGGGCTTCAGCCCCTTTGAACTTCTTTTTGGACACCCTGTTAGGGGTCCACTCACACTTGTAAAGGAGGGTTGGGAACAACCTTTAAAAGCTCCTAAACAGGATATTGTGGATTATGTACTGGGCCTCAGATCAAGGATGGCTGAGTACATGAAAAAGGCCAGTAAAAACCTTCAGGCCAGTCAAGAGCTCCAGAAGCAATGGCATGATCAGAAGGCTGTTTTGGTTCAGTACCAACCAGGGCAGAAAGTGTGGGTCTTGGAGCCTGTGGCCCCAAGAGCACTCCAAGATAAATGGAGTGGACCCCACACAATTGTTGAAAAGAAGGGTGAAGTCACCTACTTGGTTGACTTAGGCACTGCCAGGAGTCCCCTTAGGGTGCTCCATGTCAACCGCCTGAAACCCTACTATGACAGGGCTGATCTCACCCTGCTCATGGCAACAGATGAGGGACAGGAAGAAGACAGTGATCCTCTACCTGATCTCTTCTCTTCCACAGATCAAGATGCTCTTGTGGAAGGTGTAGTTTTGGCTGATTGTCTTACTGCTGAGCAGAAAGATAATTGCATAAATCTCCTAGGACAATTTTCAGAACTCTTCTCTACTGTGCCAGGCACCACTTCTTGGTGTGAGCACACTATAGATACTGGAGACAGTTTACCTGTCAAAAGTAAGATCTATAGGCAGCCTGACCATGTCAGGGACTGCATAAAGCAAGAAGTTCAGAAAATGTTGGAACTAGGAGTGGTTGAGCACTCTGACAGTCCATGGGCTTCTCCTGTGGTACTGGTACCAAAACCCAATTCTAAAGATGGAAAGAAGGAAATGAGGTTTTGTGTAGACTATAGAGGTCTCAACTTGGTAACCAAAACTGATGCTCACCCTATACCCAGGGCAGATGAGCTTATAGATACACTGGCATCTGCCAAGTATCTAAGCACTTTTGATTTGACTGCAGGGTATTGGCAGATCAAATTGTCAGAAGATGCTAAACCTAAGACTGCATTTTCTACCATTGGAGGACATTACCAGTTTACTGTAATGCCTTTTGGTTTGAAAAATGCACCTGCCACTTTTCAGAGGTTGGTGAACACAGTCCTGCAAGGGCTGGAAGCTTTCAGTGCAGCATATTTGGACGATATAGCTGTCTTTAGCTCCAGCTGGGATGATCACCTGGTCCACCTATGGAAAGTTTTGGAGGCTCTGCAAAAGGCAGGCCTCACTATCAAGGCTTCAAAGTGCCAGATAGGGCAGGGTAAGGTGGTTTATCTGGGACACCTTGTTGGTGGGGAACAGATTGCACCACTTCAGGGGAAAATCCAAACAATTATTGATTGGGTTCCCCCTACCACTCAGACTCAGGTGAGAGCCTTCCTAGGCCTCACTGGGTATTACAGGAGGTTCATTAAGAACATAGGCTCCATTGCAGCCCCTCTCAATGACCTCACTTCCAAAAAAATGCCTAAAAAGGTATTATGGACAGCAAGCTGTCAGAAAGCTTTTGAGGAGCTGAAGCAGGCCATGTGCTCTGCACCTGTCCTGAAAAGCCCTTGTTACTCTAAAAAATTCTATGTCCAAACTGATGCATCTGAATTAGGAGTAGGGGCAGTCCTATCACAACTTAATTCTGAGGGCCAGGATCAACCTGTTGCTTTTATTAGTAGGAGGTTGACCCCTAGAGAAAAGCGTTGGTCTGCCATTGAGAGGGAGGCCTTTGCTGTGGTCTGGGCTCTGAAGAAGTTGAGGCCATACCTGTTTGGCACTCACTTCATTGTTCAGACAGACCACAAACCTCTACTTTGGCTAAAACAAATGAAAGGTGAAAATCCTAAATTGTTGAGGTGGTCCATATCCCTACAGGGAATGGACTATACAGTGGAACATAGACCTGGGAGTAGCCACTCCAATGCAGATGGACTCTCCAGATATTTCCACTTAGACAATGAAGACTCATCAGGTAATGGCTAGTCTTATTGTCCTTCGTTTGGGGGGGGGTTGTGTAGGAAAGTACCATCTTGCCTGGCATGTTACCCCCATTTTTCACTGTATATATGTTGTTTTAGTTGTATGTGTCACTGGGACCCTGGTAACCCAGGGCCCCAGTGCTCATAAGTGTGCCTGAATGTGTTACCTGTGTAGTGACTAACTGTCTCACTGAGGCTCTGCTAATCAGAACCTCAGTGGTTATGCTC
This sequence comes from Pleurodeles waltl, assembly GCF_031143425.1. Classification (NCBI taxonomy): domain Eukaryota; kingdom Metazoa; phylum Chordata; class Amphibia; order Caudata; family Salamandridae; genus Pleurodeles; species Pleurodeles waltl. The sequence goes on along the minus strand of NC_090446.1, from coordinate 174,582,890 downwards.
TCTCATTTCTTTCCAAATTGTCACTGACAGGCTAGTGACCATTTTTACCAATTTACATTGGCTTACTGGAACACCCTTATAATTCCCTAGTATATGGTACTGAGGTACCCAGGGTATTGGGGTTCCAGGAGATCCCTATGGGCTGCAGCATTTCTTTTGCCACCCATAGGGAGCTCTGACAATTCTTACACAGGCCTGCCACTGCAGCCTGAGTGAAATAACGTCCACGTTATTTCACAGCCATTTTACACTGCACTTAAGTAACTTATAAGTCACCTATATGTCTAACCTTTACCTGGTAAAGGTTAGGTGCAAAGTTACTTAGTGTGAGGGCACCCTGGCACTAGCCAAGGTGCCCCCACATTGTTCAGAGCCAATTCACTGAACTTTGTGAGTGCGGGGACACCATTACATGTGTGCACTACATATAGGTCACTACCTATATGTAGCTTCACCATGGTAACTCCGAATATGGCCATGTAACATGTCTATGATCATGGAATTGCCCCCTCTATGCCATCCTGGCATTTTTGGTACAATTCCATGATCCCAGTGGTCTGTAGCACAGACCCTGGTACTGCCAGACTGCCCTTCCTGGGGTTTCACTGCAGCTGCTGCTGCTGCCAACCCCTCAGACAGGCAGCTGCCCTCCTGGGGTCCAGCCAGGCCTGGCCCAGGATGGCAGAACAAAGAACTTCCTCTGAGAGAGGGTGTGACACCCTCTCCCTTTGGAAAATGGTGTGAAGGCAGGGGAGGAGTAGCCTCCCCCAGCCTCTGGAAATGCTTTGTTGGGCACAGATGTGCCCAATTCTGCATAAGCCAGTCTACACCGGTTCAGGGACCCCTTAGCCCCTGCTCTGGCGCGAAACTGGACAAAGGAAAGGGGAGTGACCACTCCCCTGACCTGCACCTCCCCTGGGAGGTGTCCAGAGCTCCTCCAGTGTGCTCCAGACCTCTGCCATCTTGGAAACAGAGGTGCTGCTGGCACACTGGACTGCTCTGAGTGGCCAGTGCCACCAGGTGACGTCAGAGACTCCTGCTGATAGGCTCCTTCAGGTGTTAGTAGCCTTTCCTCTCTCCTAGGTAGCCAAACCCTCTTTTCTGGCTATTTAGGGTCTCTGTCTCTGGGGAAACTTTAGATAACGAATGCATGAGCTCAGCCGAGTTCCTCTGCATCTCCCTCTTCACCTTCTGATAAGGAATCGACCGCTGACCGCGCTGGAAGCCTGCAAACCTGCAACATAGTAGCAAAGACGACTACTGCAACTCTGTAACGCTGATCCTGCCGCCTTCTCGACTGTTTTCCTGCTTGTGCATGCTGTGGGGGTAGCCTGTCACCTCTCTGCACCAGAAGCTCCGAAGAAATCTCCCGTGGGTCGACGGAATCTTCCCCCTGCAACCGCAGGCACCAAAAAGCTGCATCACCGGTCCCTTGGGTCTCCTCTCAGCACGACGAGCGAGGTCCATCGAATCCAGCGACACTGTCCAAGTGACCCCCACAGTCCAGTGACTCTTCAGCCCAAGTTTGGTGGAGGTAAGTCCTTGCCTCACGTCGCTGGGCTGCATTGCTGGGAACCGCGACTTTGCAGCTACTCCGGCCCCTGTGCACTTCCGGCGGAAATCCTTCGTGCACAGCCAAGCCTGGGTCCACGGCACTCTAACCTGCATTGCACGACTTTCTAAGTTGGTCTCCGGCGACGTGGGACTCCTTTGTGCAACTTCGGCGAGCACCGTTTCACGCATCCTCGTAGTGCCTGTTTCTGGCACTTCTCCGGGTGCTACCTACTTCAGTGAGGGCTCTTTGTCTTGCTCGACGTCCCCTCTCTCTGCAGGTCCAATTTGCGACCTCCTGGTCCCTCCTGGGCCCCAGCAGCGTCCAAAAACGCCAAACGCACGTTTTGCGTGTAGCAAGGCTTGTTGGCGTCCTTCCGGCGGGAAAACACTTCTGCACGACTCTCCAAGGCGAGAGGGATCCGTCCACCAAAGGGGAAGTCTCTAGCCCTTTTCGTTCCTGCAGAAACCTCAGCTTCTTCTGTTCAGTCGAAGCTTCTTTGCACCCGCAGCTGGCATTTCCTGGGCATCTGCCCATCTCCGACTTGCTTGTGACTTTTGGGCTTGGTCCCCTTGTTCCACAGGTACCCTAGATTGGAAATCCACAGTTGTTGCATTGCTGGTTTGTGTCTTTCCTGCATTATTCCTCTAACACTACTCTTTTGTCCTTAGGGGAACTTTAGTGCACTTTGCACTCACTTTTCAGGGTCTTGGGGAGGGTTATTTTGCTAACTCTCACTATTTTCTAATAGTCCCAGCGACCCTCTACAAGGTCACATAGATTTGGGGTCCATTCGTGGTTCGCATTCCACTTCTGGAGTATATGGTTTGTGTTGCCCCTATCCCTATGTTTCCCCATTGCATCCTATTGTAACTATACATTGTTTGCACTGTTTTCTAAGACTATACTGCATATTTTTGCTATTGTGTATATATATCTTGTGTATATTTCCTATCCTCTCACTGAGGGTACACTCTAAGATACTTTGGCATATTGTCATAAAAATAAAGTACCTTTATTTTTAGTATAACTGTGTATTGTGTTTTCTTATGATATTGTGCATATGACACTAAGTGGTACTGTAGTAGCTTCACACGTCTCCTAGTTCAGCCTAAGCTGCTCTGCTAAGCTACCATTATCTATCAGCCTAAGCTGCTAGACACCCTATACACTAATAAGGGATAACTGGGCCTGGTGCAAGGTGCAAGTACCCCTTGGTACTCACTACAAGCCAGTCCAGCCTCCTACAATCAGTCAGAGCCAATTCGGTCAGTTTGGGATCAATGCGCAAAAGGAGGGATTTCCTGCGTTCCGTAGAAATGGCGCAGTTGGCATTCCCTAAAAGGCACATGGCTCATTGGGCCCATTCTAGTAAAACCTCAGGATCAATAGTCTCCTGTGACTCCTTGGCATGGACTGCCAAATCCAAAATCTTAGTAAGAGGGCCAGAAATATCTAGTAATTTGTCTTGGCAACCTCGCCAGGCTCTGGCGATACCTTTCTTGGGGTCTTTCGCGTACTTCTTTAAGAAAGTCAACATGTGTGGGTCTAATTCTGGCATCTCCACAACTTTGCCTGATAGCCCTGGACGAGGGCACTCAGAGCGGAGGATATTTCTGACATCTTTCTCAAAGCTTTTTTGCAATCTAGATTGCACATACTCCGCCACCTCCTGACTTGGAACCCATTCAGTGGAGCGGGGATGAATGATGGAATCAGGGTAAGATTGTAAGTTCTTTCCCACAACTGGTGTCTCGGGATCATCGGCATGGTGTGTCTTGCGTTTGCGTTTCCCTTGAACTGTGTCTTGAACAGGGGATTTATCTGAGGTAGAAGAGTCCGAGTCAGAATGTTGGCTAGTGCGGCCAGAGGGTGTTGAGAGAAGTTGAAAAGCCCCATATTCATGATCATTTAAGACCAAAATAACAGTCTGGTCAAGAAGGTTATCAGATGACTGGTCAGGCTCAGTAATATTGATCTCTACTGGGGTGGGGTTCCCCGAGCCCGCGCCAAAGCACCTGAAACCATAGTTAAAAATAGGTTGCGCAAAAGGACATAAGGCTTTGACTAATGCCTTGTTAACAGAGTCCTGCACATGGAAGTCAAGGGCTTCAACAAGGTGCTCCTCCATGTGTTGATCATATTGACCAGCATCATATTCCCCATATTGGTCATCATTAAATTGGGCCATATTGTTGTGCTATAATTTATTTGAGAGGTCCCAATGCACAGCAGTAGAGTGGGGGAAAAAAAACCAAGTGCCTTGTATTGAAAATAGGAATGTGCCGGAGAAATGAGGAGGAAGGCACTCTGAAGCAAGTTTTTTCCTGGAGCCAGGCTCTATAGTATTATTTCAGCCCCTCCGGGCATAGCTGAATCGATGCAGACAAGAGTTTCTGCTCCGGTGGGAAAAGGAACGCATCTTCTCGCTGGGAAACACACGCTCGCACAGAAGCATTTGTGCGCATGCGCACGTTACCGCGAGAGATGTGATTCACAGAAAAGGACCTGCACGCTTCAGGCCTCCTCACCGGCAGGGCTATGAAAGGAAAAAAGCACAAGGGATCGGCGATCGAGTGAAACATGAGTAAATCAATGAAAAATGTGGGCAAAGGCAACATGCGTACAGGCGCCATAGCCCGATAAACACCCTGCTGAGTTATACCACTGTCAAAGGCCTGAAATAACAATGCGCAGGGGCGCATTAGCCCGACACACATCCTGACGATCAAAGCAGCAAATTATAAGCAAACAGAAGTATAAAGAAAGAAAAGGAATAAGGCGCTTGCAGGCACTGGGCTGCCCTCGAGTCAATAATATACTTTTAGAAAAATAGGAAAGGCTGTAATGACTTAACTTTGCTGCAGCAGCTAAGAAAGAGGACGGACTCTGGAGGACTATGATATATATAGGATGGGGTAGACCCTGATTGGGGGTGATGCCTAGGCTGTTGCCTCATGGGAAATCTAGTTTTAGTTTTTTATTGGCTGCTGTGTTTGACAGTAAAGAAAGAGAAGCATAATCAGAAGCCTCCTGTCCTGACATAGAATTTCCAGATGCTGGGGCTCCCTTTCCTCTCTCACCAGACTTTCTGGTGCTGATTGGAATGAGATGCCGAACTGACCCGATCTGAGCTCGGTGCCATGCGTGCTTTCAAGCACTGTTCTGTCAGTAAGCAGTAGATAATTTTGTAGAAGATAAATTTGTTGTAGCATAGACGCTCCAAATGTATGGGGTACTTCTGTAAGGGTGATAGAGTGTGTCAGTCCAGGAAGCCAATAGGACTATTTATTCGGTTCAGCAATAGGCTACTGCACTTTGTAGTTTATTTGCATATTTACCTTCCACACCTTTACACTGCATTGTTCGCTCGGTATTAGCACATACACACTGTATGAGGCAAGCGCCTCAGATAGCCCACTTCCGAGAAATGGTGCTCCAAATTAATTTAAGATTGAAAATTGTGTGCCTCATAAATGTTTCGAAGTGCAAAACATGTATTATTTAATAGCTGTATAAAATATGACAAACAGCGGCACAATTACCACTTCAATTGCCTCAGTAATATAGTTGTCATATAAAGAGTTCACATGGCTTCTTGGTGTTAGGGGAGAAAAGTCCAGAGTGAGCACGACCCGGGTTCGTCACAAGTGGGTTTCACAAGTCCGTGCAAAAGTGTGAAAGGCTTTGGAACAACTTAACATACGGGCTTCAAAATTGAAAAGTTTTCTGCTGTTTGTGGCTGCATGCACATCATCAGAAATCAGCCCCTTTTAAATTTCAGGTCGTTTTTCTAAGATTACAATTCTGCTGCACCATAAAATTGAATCGAAATGTATTCCACTCGCTAATATTTTTGTGGCCAGGGATAAAGGCGAGACCAACATGCTGATTGGATCCTGAAGAGTAACTAGAGAGCTGCATTTCTTTCAAAAAGAGCAGCATCCATGAAATTGCAAATACTGGTTTTCTTTTTGAATGTGGTTCAGATCTACCTGTGGCGTAGTTGGAGAGAGAGTTTAGAAGTTGTTTGTGAGTTGTACCTGCTGACCATAAATCACAAATTAAATATTTGTCAGACATACAATTTGCATTTAACTTCTACTCGCAGTGTGTAAAGTAAATAATTGCATGCTTTATTTAGAATGCAACTGTGTCATTTTTTTTCAGCAGCCATGAAACTAGTCATATCTTTTCGTTACACGCTTGAACAGATGAAGTGCAGGAACACTAGAGTTTGCGCACGTCTGCCCCTTATTTGAGGCATTCCCTCAAGACAATGACCGTTTTTTTTGTTGAGGAAATATCAATTTTTATTGTTTATTTTAATGCTTGGAGACTATCGTATTCTGTATTGTTGGTGTTATCCAAGCCTACAGTAGACGCAAAACACAATTCTTTCATAGTATCTTCTATTTTTTTTAAATCTACAGAATTTTACTGAAGTAAGCCGACATTATACCCGATAAAGTAAAATTAAAAATATTCAGTGCATCAATGGGGGATACTTTCTGTACTCTAGCCACATTTTCACAGTGCTGATTCATGATCTGCACCCACTTCTTAGCACGTGTGTTGTCAGAAGGTGGTAAGCACTTGAGCGGGGAAGTTGGTATCTTCAGGCGAGTTGGAATGTGTATCAGGGTACATTTTTTCTCACCAGGAGGAGAAGTTTGCTTCTCTTTTGATGTTCTTGTATTTTCGCTTACATCTGGCCGTAGGAATTCTGGATGAAAAAATGTGTAGCTTTTTATTATGTGCTAAAAGGTAATGTTAAAATTCGGAAAAGATTAATAAGTACATGACTCGCCAAGATCACTGACGCTTTTAACAGCCCCATTTGAGTCAGGAGCAAGCCAACTCTTTTAATACATCTTTGCATCAATGTATTTTTAAAGAAAATAAGGTAATACACTGAAAGTTTAAGACATTTTTAATGCTTCTTATGAACTGCCATATGGTATGTGGACAGTCTAAGGTCTGCCACATTAGCCCTTCAAAATCCTGTGCCAGAAAATAAAATACCAACTGAACTCTTTCATCTGTATTCCATAGAGATATGTAACTTCTGCAAACAAAAACAAAAAAATACCTGTTATTGGGGAGTTTCAAATTACAGCCCAAAATTCAATAATTCTCAATTTCTAGATTTGACAAACTAACCTGTCAAAATGTTGCTGTTGACATCATCATTATCAGGTTATATAGGCTTATTTTGTAAACTGACCCCCTTTTATGACGCAGCTGTTGAGCTCACAATATTTCTGATGTTAGTTAACAACAGTTAATTATATTTTCTAATTTCCCTTTTGTAACAGTCTTCTACTTGACATGTTAATCTCTTCGGTACTGAGGACGGAACAGTTCCTTCCTCTCCACCGGCTCTCGTGTGCTGAGGAAGGAACCGTTCTGTCCTCATCACATGAGGTCCAAATCCCTCTGCTGTTTTCAGCAGAGGGATTTGGTTATCCTAAAAACAGCCTTGGGGGCTGGGAAAGTGCTTTTCCTGCTCCAGAGATTGTTTTTGGTTTTCAGTGAGATAATGAGCAGTGCGCACAGCGGGCTGACGTCATTTCAATTAAAACAAACGTGAAATGAGCTAATCCGCTCATTTCACTTTCACTGCCTAGGTGCTCAGGAGACTATCTCAGGGGCATATGAGAGAGGTATCAATGGAAAGGGGAGAATCACCCCTTTCCAATGGTGAACTTCCCTGTTGGATCTCTGCTTGGGGATCACTGCAGGAGGGCGATCCCCAACCATGGATCCACCAACTAGACAGCAGGGAGGAGGAAGCGGCCCCTTGGGCAAGGGTTTCCCTCCTCACCCCCCACATTTCCTGACCCATTCAGTCTTTCTGCCCTAACTGAGGGGCAAATGGGGGCAATTTCCCCCAATATGCAAGCCAACTAGGCACCAAGGACTTTATTTTATCACATGAGGGTGGGGGATTACCAAAATGGGCATGCCCATGCCCCCTCAAACACTAATAACAGTTTTTCTGCCCCACCAGGGAGGCAGATGAGGTTTATTCTCCCTGATCTGGCTCCTGGGATCAGAGGGGGCAGAATGCCCACTTGAAACTAGGGATTTTGTGTTTTTTTGTAAAAAGAGAGGAATTGGCTACTCAAAACGGGCATGCTAATGCCCCCATCCCCAACACACAAATAAGAACAGTCTTTGTGCCTCCTCCCCCCACCGTGAGGCAGACAGGTTTTTTACTTCTGATCTGCCCCTGGACACTAGTGCTTTTTTTTTTTTTTTTTTTTTTTTTTTATCAAAGAGGGGTTGGGGCAGACACAAATGGGAACAGTTTTTCTGACCCCCCCTGGGAGGCACACACCAGGTACTTTTTATATACATAAAAGAGGGGTAGGGGTCTACCCACAATGAGCATGCCACTGCCCCTCAGACACAAATGGGAACATTCTTTCTCCCCCCGGTTGGCAGATGGGGCAATTAACCTCATCTGCCCCCCTCGTGGGTATTTGAGGTAGAAAGCCCATTGGACACTAGAGATTAGTTTTTTTCTGTTTGTATCAGTGAGGGCTGCCCAGCATGGGCATGGCCATTAACCCCCACCAAAAAGATAGGAAAACAGACATTCTGCCACCCTTGAAAGCCCTCTGGACACCAGGGATTACTTTTTTTATTTTAACCTTTAGCTGTGCCGGTTGCCCAACATGGGCATGTCCATGCCCCAGCCCAAAAAGAGAAGCAGTCTTTCTGACCCCACTACCTCCTGGTGATGCAGACGTCCACTAGAGATCAGGGATTACTTTTGTTGTAGGGGTGATTAAAACATTTAACCCCTGTTAAAAATTGAGTCTCTAGTTGGCAGTAAGATTACACCTTGTCCAAGAAGGGACCCTCACTCTAGTCAGGGTAAGGGAGATACACAGCTCAGATAATCCCTGCTCCCTCCCGTGGTAGCTTGGCACAAATAGTCAGGCTTATCTCAGAGGCAATGTGTAAAGTGTTTGCACAAACACACACAGTAACACAGAGAAAACTCCACAAAAGGACTCCACACTATTATGGAAAAATAGCCAATATTTATCTAAATTAAACAAGACCAAAACGACAAAAATTCAACATAAACAAACAAAGATATACATTTTTAAAGTAAAAATAGTCCTAATCCATAGAAATCAATGGATGCGTTGTTTTTACACAAAGTATCTGGTATGTGTAAAAAATAAAGCTGCATGGGCGACCATGCTTTGGAAAAGCCAGCAATGCATCAATTCCTTATCCGCAAGTGAGGCCGTGCGTTGGATCTTTCTCCGTCGGGTAAGCAATGCCTTAGTTTCTGGACAAGCAGCCTCTTGTCCACGCGGTGATGTTGAAGATTGTGACACCCAGGGATGATGCATGGAAAATCCAGACACACGGCAACGATGAATCCGCACTGAGCTGGCGATGCATCTATTTCGCAGGTGCTGCATCGATTTTACAGCTGCGCTACAGGCTCTGTGTTGATTTGTCTGCTGCTTGGCTCTGGTGTGTGGACTTTCACTCTGGTTCTGCCAGCTTCTCCTTCTAGGGGTCCAGAGACTGGATGTGACACCACTTGGCAAGTCAGGGGGTCTCAGCAAGAGGGCCCAGGTGCAGGCAGATGAAGTATTTGATGTCCCTGAGAGTTCTTAAAAGGAGGCAAGCTCAGTCCTTCCCTTGGAGAATCTTCACAAGCAGGATACACAGCAAGGTTCATGTCTTTGTCCTCTCAAAGGCAGAAGCAGCATCTGCAGACCAGCCCAACAATGCACACACAGCGAAGAGGCAGTACTCCTCTAAAAGTGTTATAAAGTTGTGGTGTCATCAGTGCAATACTTATACTAATTTCTGCCTTTTAAGTAGGCCAACTTTAAAGGAAAGTCTTTGTAGTGCACAAGACCCGGCCTCTTCCTTGCCCTGCCCCAGACACACACTAGGGGGTTTGAGAGTGTATTGTGAGGGGACAGACACAGGCCTTTCAAGTGCAGGTTACAGCTCCTTCCCCCCACTCTAGCCCAGGAAGACTCATGAGGAAATGCAGGACACACCTCATCTCCCTTTCTGTCACTGTCTATAGGAAATTCACAAACAGCCCAACTGTCAGTCTGATCCAGACGTGTATTCAGTAGCCAGGCAGAAGCAGAGAGTGGTTAAGCAAGAAAATGCCTACTTTCTAAAAGTGGCATTTTCAAACACACAATCTAAAAACCAACTTTACCAAAATATGTATTTTTAAATTGTAAATTCAGAGACCCCAAGTTCCACATCTCTATCTACTCCCAAAGGGAAACTGAATTTAAAGGATATTTAAAGGTAATCCCCATGTTAACCTACAGGAGAGATAGGCCTTACAAAAGTGAAAAACGAATTTAGCATTATTTCACTACCAGGACATGTAAAAGCACACCAGTACATGTCCTGTCTTTTAGATACACTGTACCCTGCCCATAGGGCTACATAAGGCCTACTTTAAGGGTGACTTATAGGTAGTAAAAGGGAAGGTATGGGCTTAGCATGTGGGTACACTTGCAAGGTCGAATTGGCAGTACAAAACTGCACATACAGACACTGCAGTGGCAGGTCTGAGACATGTTTACAGGGCTACTCGTGGGTGGCACAATCAGTGCTGCAGGCCCTCTAGTAGCATTTGATTTACATGCCCTGGGCATCTCTAGTGCACTTTACTTGGGCCTTACTAGTAAATCAGATATGCCAATCACAGATAACCAATCATAATCACAATGTACACAGGGAGCTCTTGCACCTTAGTACTGGCCAGCAGTGGTAAAGTGCCCAGAGTACCAAAAACCATTAAAAATGAAATCCAGCACACAACCAAAAATACAGAAAACAAAGACAAAAAGACAGGGGAAACCACACCAAGTTTGCCAGGTCTAATAACCTTTGCCCCTAGCTGAAAGTGGGGAGAACTACCCAACCTCATGGGAGTTCTCATCACTAAAGAGGAAGAATCTGGACAGACCCTCAGCATTGGCGTGTTCTGTACCAGGGATGTGTTCCACCGTAAAGTCTATTCCCTGTAGGAGATAGACCACCTCAACAGTTTTGGGTTCTCACCCCTTATCTCCATTACCCATCTGAGGGGCCTGTGGTGTGTCTGAACCCGGAAGTGAGTCCCAAACAAGTAGGGTCGTAGCTTCTTCATCTCCTAGGCCACATCTCAATTGCGCTCCACTTCTCTTCCCTTGGGGGTACCCTCCTACTAATGAAGGCTACAGGCTGGTCTAGGCCCTCTTCATTTAGCTGTGCTAACACTGCCCTCACACCATGCTCTGAAGCATCAGTCTGCACAACAAATTCCTGGGAGAAGTTGGGTGCCTTCAGCACGGGTGCTGGTCACATTGCTGCCTTCAAGGCATCAAAAGTGGTCTAAAAAGTCAAAGTCCAGATCACTTTCTTGGGCTGCTTCTTGGAAGTCAGCTCTGTCAAGGGGCAACAATGGTGCCATACCCATTGACAAATCTCTTGTAGTAGCCAGTTAGACCTAAGAAGGCTCTCACCTCTGTCTGGGTCTTGGGAGGTTCCCTAGACAGAATGGCATCCATTTTGGATTGTAGGGAGACCACCTGGACACTCCCCACCCAGTGTCCCAGGTAATCCACAGATCCCTTCCCTATTTGGTATTTACTAGTCGTCATAGTGAGGCCTTTACAGAGATGATGCAGGCGATCCTCCCAGCTGGAGTTCAACACTGCAATGTCGTCTAAGTAGGTGGTGCTGAAACCCTCCAGTCCAGCCAAAACCTGGTTGACCAACCTCTTAAAGGTGGCAGGGGCATTTTTCAATTGAAAGGGCATGACCTTGAACTGGTAGTGCCCCTCTGGTGTTGAAAATGCTGACATCTCTTTGGCCCCATAGGTCAAGGCAATCTGCCAGTACCCAGACGTTAAGTCAAACATGCTAAGGAACGTGGCAGCTCCTAGTTGATCTATGGGTTCATCAGCTTGAGGGTTGGAGTGAGCGTCAGTCTTAACGATGACGTTGAGTCCACGGTAGTCAACCCAGAACCCAAGTTCAGGAGTGGCACCAGGGGCAGCATCCTTTGGGACCAAGAGCACTGGGCTGGCCCAAGGACGGTTGGAGAACCTCTAAGGCTATCATCTTGGAAGCCTCATCCTTGATGCTGGCTCTATCTTTTTCAGTCACCCTGTAGATCTTATGCTTCACATCTGGACTGTCCCCAGTGTCCACAACATGTGTACAGAAATGAGTGACCCCTGGGGTCAAGGAAAACAGAGAGGCAAACTGTGCCAGCAACTGGTGACAGTCCCTCTGCTGTTCCAGAGTCAGTGTTGGGGGGAGGGTCACACCCTCCACAGACCCATCTTTTTCTTTGGCAGACAGGAGGTCAGGAAGAGGTTCACTCTCCTCCACCCCATCATCTGGTGCCAAGAGCATGGTCAATTCAGACCTCTCAAAATGTGGTTTGAGGTGGTTCACATATAGGACCCTCAAAGGGTTCCTGGGAGTATGCAAGTTCACTAGATAGGTGACATTACTCTTCCCCTCCACTACCTCAAAAGGCCCAGCCCACTTGTCCTGGAAAGCACAAGACTCCACTGGGGCCCATGACCCGCACTTTATGGCCAGGCTGAAAATCAATCAACCAGAGTGGCATTCTGGCCATACCACAGTTTTATGTCCTGGATGGCTTCTAGGTTTGCCTGAAGCATGCAGTCTGGTTTCTTAAGGCCAGTACATAGCTAAATACATCCAGGGGGCCTACTGGGAGCTTTCTCCCAGCCTTCTTTCACCAGACTCAGAGGTCTCTCAGGGTGCCCTTACAGCTGCTCAAAGGGGCTAAAACCAAGTCCATTCTGCGGTATCTCCTTGTATGCAAAGAAGGCATGGCAAGTGGACGTCCACTTACGCCACATGGGTTCTGACAGATCCATAATCATGCCTTTCAGAGTGCGGCTAATCTCTCAACCAACCCATTTCTTCAGGGTGGTAAGGAGTGGTTAACTTGTAGGTTACCCCATACTCCTTCCACAAAGACTTCATGTATGTAGATATGAAGTTGATAGCCCAGTCAGATACCACCTTCTTGGGGAACACCAAGTAGGTAAAAATACCCATCAATGCCCAGCCCAACACGGGGTTGTCACTGACCTTAGAGGGGTGGCCTCCAGGTACTGTGTGGCATGTTCCATCAAGACCAGGATGAGCCTGTTGCTCATAGCTTCCTTGGAGTCGAGGGGCCCCACAATCTCAATTCCCACCCTCTCAAAAGGGGTGCTTACAACATGTACTGGTTGGAAGGGAGCCTTGCATCTCCCCCCACTCTTGCCACTTGCCTGACAAGTCTGGCAAGACCTACAATTTGCATCAGAGTGCCTACGCATTTGGGGCCAGTAAAAGTGGGTGAAAATCCTCTCAAAAGTTTTATCCTACCCTAAATGTCCTGCTAAAGGCACATCATGAGCCAGACCCAGTAGGAAGGTTCTGAAGTACTCAGGTACCACCAGCACTCTTGCTGCCCCAGGCTCAGCAACCTTAGGCTCACTATAGAGGAGGCCATCCTCCCAAGAAATCCAGTATGATCCAGACTCCTTGCCAGCCACTTGGTCTGCAGCCTGCCACCGCACACCCTCAAGAGAAGGGCATGTCTTCTGTGCCTCACAGAACTCCTCCCTGGAGGGACCCCCTTCTTGCTGCCAATGGGTCAGCTGAGGCACATCCTCATGTTCAGCCACTTGTTCCCCTGTAGGTTCTGGGGTGTCCCCCTCAAGTTCAGCCTCCTCCCCGACCGTGGGAACTTCTGGGGCAGGTTTCCCACACCCCCTCCCCCTCCTCTTCCTGGCAGGCATCTGGGCCACTCTTTCAGGCTCAGGTCCTCCTGATCACCCTGACTGGCTGCCATAGACCAGTTGATCACACATGCCCACCCAGGCAGACCCAACATCTCTTATGGCACCCGGCGTTCCACCTAACACCATGGGGAATCCTCTAGGTCTTTACCTAGCAGACAATCAACCGACATGGTTGGACTCGCAACTACCCTCAAGGAACCTGAGACCACCCCCCAGTCAAAGGGAACCTGTGCTGCCTTACCAATGTGCTCAGTGTTGTCTGCAGTAACTACTTGGTGAAGTACATTGGAGACCACCTGCTCTTCAGACACCAGGTGATACTTGACAGTAGTCACACTGGCTTCAGTGTGTCTCAGAGCCTGCACCCTCTGTCCATTGATGGTCACCCACTGCATGTACTTCTTAGTGTTCTCAGGCACGATGGTCCTCTGGACTTTCTCACTGTCCCCTGGTGAGATATGGGTCATCTCAGCGGGCTCCCACCCTTCTCCTGGAACCAACTCCTCCCCAAGCACAACACTGGCCAAACCCTGTGACTGTGCTCCAGTGGGTGCTGGTATCCGCTTGGGATCCTCCCCTTATGTGACCCTCCTGATCACATGCATAAGACTTGCGGGGACCTTTCTCTGCAGGTTTCCCTGTAAAAAACAAAGGCTTCTTCTCACCTGGGTGATGGAAATCCTTACCCTGGGAACTAGGTTGTGGCCCTTTGGAGAACTCCCCCTTTTTACACTTGCCTCTCACTTCTGATGGGGACCCTGCCCACCCTTGGCTGAGTCTCCCCATACCTCTTTTAGACCCTGGTACCCTCCCAAAGGTCCGCCTTCTGGGCAAGCTTCCTGGGGTCAGTCAGCCTGCTGTCAATAAGGTGCTGGTGCAGCTCTGGAAAACAAAGACTACACAAATGCTTCCATGCAATCAAATTGTACAGCCCCTCATAAGTTGTTACACTGGTGCCTTTCACCCACTCATCCAGTGCTCTTTAAAAAGAATTAACACATTCCAACCAAGTTTGAAAATCACCCCTCTTGTAAAACCAAAACCTTGTCTTGTTCTGCTCTGGAGTGAGACGATTCCTAGTGAGTAGAGGGGCCTTCATTGTAGAGTAGGCGAGCCCCTGAGGATCCCCTAGGTCTGTCAAGGTGTCCCTCCCCTCTGTTTCAAAGGGCTTCCACAGACCTGCCCCCCCCAGTGTAACTCAGGGAGCATGTTCCTGTGAAGAGCTTCCTCATACCCCTTGAACGACAAGCATATGTAATCCTCCTTCCTAAAATGCTTCACTAGACCTTTGAGAATGTGCACCCTCCTTTCAGATTGCACTGTGGTAATGCTGCCACTATCTGTGCTGGACCTGCCCTTCAGATCCAGCTCCTTCAAGCTCAGCTCATGACCTAACAACATTTGTCTCTCCTCCATGGCCAGTGCCATTTTCTTTGTGTTTGCCTCTCTCTCCATTTTAGACACTTCAAGCTTGAGCTTCTCAAGCTCCAAATGATGCATTATCTCTTGCTTGTCTGTCCCTCAGTTCCTCTGTGGTCAGTTCTTTAGAAGAAACACTGCTGTCTGCCCTGGAGGCCCTCCTCCAGGCAGGTCTAGGTTATCCACCAAATCACAATGCATGATCTGCACCTCCTCATCCACAGCAATATTCTCCTCTGCTGTGTGCTGCACAGTCTCTTTTACTGCCAGCCAGGCCCCAAGTGCCTTTTTGAAGTTCATCCTTCTTCGTGGAGATTTTACTGGACATTTGAACTCTATTCAAACTGCTTGAACTGGACTACTATGTAACCCTCCAACTTATCCAGCAAACACCACATTTGTAGCAACTGCTGACGGCTCCCAAGACTGAGACATGTTTGTGGATAAGGCTCAACAAAGGTGGAAGGTTTCAAAAGCAGAGAGATCCCAAAAAGGACAAAAAAGGAAAAGTGAAAAAATCCAAGAGAAAAACAGTATGTGTTTGTGTAATGGTCTGCAATGAAACAGTAGTGCACACCAATTACTGTATGTCAAGTATAAATACAAGTCCTATCCTCGCCGCTGATCACCAGTGTTAGAAATGGAGTCTCTAGTTGGCAGCCAGTTTACATCCTGTCCATGTAGGGACCCTCACTCTAGTTGGGGTAAGGGAGATACACAGCTCAGATAACCCCTTCCCCCTCCCCCTTGGTAGCTTGGCACAAGCAGTCAGGATTATCTCAGAGGCAATGTGTACAGTATTTGCACAAACAGATACAGTATATAGAGGGAATTGCCAAACAGCCCAACTGTCAGTCTGACCCAGACGCGTATGCAGTAGCTAGGCAGAGTCACAAAATGGTTAAGCAAGAAAATGCCCACTATCTAAAAGCAGCATTTTCAAACAGACAATGTAAAAACTAACTTTAGCAAAAGATGTATTTTTAAATTGTGAGTTCAGAGACTTCAAACTCCATATCTCGTATCTGCTCCCAATGGGAAACTGCACTTAAAAGATATTTCAAGGGAATCCCCATGTTAAACTATGGGAGGTATAGCCTTGCAATAGCGAAAAACAAATCTGGCAGGATTTCACTACCAAGACAGTACATGTCCTGCCTTTTAAATACACTGCACCCTGCCCATGGGGCTACCTAAGGCCTAACTTAGTTGTGACCTACATGTAGTAAAAGGGAGTGTTTGGGCCTGGCAAGTGAGTACGCTTGCTAGATTGAATTGGAAGTGCAAAACTGCAGTGGCAGGTCTGAGACATGTTTACAGGGCTACTCATTTGGGTGGCACAATCAGTGCGGCAGATCCAATAGTAGTACTTGATTTACAGGCCCTGGCACCTCTAGTGCACTTTACGAGGGACTTACTAGTAACTCAAAAACGCCAATCAGGGTTAACCAATCATAATCACAATTTACACAGGGAGATCCTGCACCTTAGCACTGGTCAGCATTGGAAAAGTGGTTAGAGTACCAAAAACCAGCAAAAACGAAATCCAGCACACAGTCAAAAATACAGGAAGCAGAGTCAAAAATGTAGGGGAAACCATCCCAAGGATGCCAGGTCTAACATACCCAATGACAAGCAAGAGGATATTTGATTTTGTTGGGTGTTGTTTTTGAACATTAGGCCAGGTGAGTTTGGCTAACTCCCCTTATCGTCCCACTTGCAATGGTGAATAGCTACACTTTTTGGGCTTTGGTAGGCTGCCAACTATAAAAACCTAGCAGACCCAGGCAGTTCTGAAAACTAGACATCTGGGGGAATCCAGGGTGGTGTGCTTCTCATCAGTCCCACCAGGGGTGACTGGTGTTAACATGCATGAGGGATGTCGACTCCCTACACCCTCGGGGAGAAAATAAAGGATTAGAAACACTGAGCAGCTGTGAAAATGAATGTTACTTGCTGCTCCATGACAACGTTAAGCTAAATCTGTCTTTTTAGAGTAGGGGAGGTGTTATAGCCTGGAATCTGGCCTCATTGTCAGTGCATATGATTTGTTTGGGCAAGGCCTCCCTCGCCCTTGAGCCCTTTGCCAGGACAGTGACGACACATTAGTGGGTGTGTTGTAATTCATTGCATGGAACAGGGCTCTGTTTGGGGCGTTATTTGAAATGACGGAGGGCAGGATTAGCAAAGCTTATTGAACAAAATAGCCTGGGGCGGTGCAGGCCGATGTGGATAATGTTGGAGTGGGTGTGACAGTGACCTGTACCACCCAACTGCTGCAGTTCTTTAGCATGAAGGAGGTGGGCCTCAGGGACAAGTCTTACAGCTTTCTTCCACAATAATGAAGCTGCGACAGTAGTTATAAATCTCTGAGGCTTGTACTTAAATTGCCTGTGCTGTGCCCCTGCCACAGAGTCACTGCCTCACGGATCAAGGTTTAGGCCAGCAGTGAAGAAATAAGTACATTACAGGGAAGAACGGAATGCACGGATCTCAACTTAAAAGGTTAGTGCTGAGACCAGACCTTAGGAGAGGTGTTGGGGAAGAGGGTTTAAGCAAAGTGGTTGCTAATGCTTTCGTTTCAACAGCCTTAAATGCATCTCGGCCAGAAGCGCATTTTATGTCTTTTTTCTAAAAGACTTGAAATACAACTATGGGCGAGAAATATTAAAGGCAGCTGAAACAATTTTGAGCCATTCATTTATTCACATCTGATCATGCAGGTCTTCGTGGGGAGTGGACTTTGCTATTGTGAGGGTAGATGGGATGGAAACGGCAAGGAGATTTGTTTGGAGGGGTGAAGTCTGTTTCTTGTATCCAAGAGGAGGGAACCCTGGTATGAGGTGCCTGGGATTGTCGACCCAGGGTTGGGCGTGTTTCGTTGTGGTACGAGGGTTGGAGAATGAGGCAGGCACTTGTTTTGAAGTTTGAGGGTTTTAGTTGAATATTTATGGGGGTGCTTGTTTAGAAATTGAATGTTTTTCATCTATGTTCTTCATCTGTGTTCTTCTGTCTCCTCTGCACCCCGTCCTTCGTGTTCTTTCTTCTTTCTTCATCCTTGTTCTTCATCTGTGTTCTTCATCTGTGTTTTTCATCTGTGTTCTTCATATGTGCTCTTCTCTGCACCACGTCCTGCGTGTTCTTCTCCTCCTCTGTACTTTTCTCTGCGTGTTCCTTTTCTTCCTCTGTGGCCTCTCCTTTTCTTCTGGACGCTTCCCCTCTGCCTCTCAGGTCTCTCCTCTTCTGCCTGACTCTTCTTCTTGACTCCTCTCTCTTCTCTCTTGACTCTTCTCTCCTCTTCTTCTTTACTCTTCTCTCTTCTGTTCTTGACTCTTCTCTCTTCTGTTCTTGACTCTTCTCTTTTCTCCTCTTCTGTTTCTTCCTTACTCCCCTCCACCTCTGTAACCCCCCTCCCCTATCTTTTCTCCCCTCCCCTCCACCTGACCCCCCCCACCCTCCGCTTTCCCGCCGCCACCTCCTGCTCTGCCCCGCCCCCCCCTGCTCCCATTCGTTGCCCCCCTCCTGCCCCCCGCCCACAGCTGACCCCTCCTACCCCCCTCCTCCCTCTTATGGCGGCCGCTGTGCGGCCGTGCCGAAGGCGCGCCAAAGGCAAGCCCGTCCGTGCCTGGACCGCACCCAGCGCCATGACCCCTGGCCCCCAGCACCCCCAAACCCCACAGCACCGCTACGACCCCAACACCCACCACGCCCTCAACCCAGGGCGCTCCAGTACCTGCTTCCAAGCCAACCCTAAAAGCACCCATGGACCCTTCACATGCCTCACCTGCAAACTCACCTTCCACAGCGAAACCACCCCGCCCGCCAGCCCACGTGCCAACAACCACCTCAAATGCATCCTGATCAACGCACGCACCGTCCACAAGCACGCCGTTGAACTATGGGACCTCCTGGACTCCACCGCACCGGACGTCGCCTTTATCACTGAGACCTGGATGAACGCCTCATCCGGCCCCCGACATCGCCATCACCATCCCCGACGGCTACAAGATCTCCAGGAGAGACCGCTCCAACCAAGTCGGTGGAGGAATCGCCATCGTCTTCAAGAACTCCATCAACGTCACCACCTCCACCGAAGACACCCCCCTCGCCGCCGAACACCTGCACTTCCAGATCCACACCGATCCCAGGACCACCCTCAGAGGAACTCTCATCTACAGACCCCCTGGACCACGCGCCCTCTTCAGCGACTCTATCACTGACTTCATCTCCGCGCACGCCCTTGCCTCGCCGGACTACATCCTCCTCGGCGACCTCAACTTCCACCTGGAACAGAACAACGACCCCAACACCACCGCCCTGCTCGACAACCTCGCCAACCTCGTCTCAAGCAACTGGTGAACACCCCCACCCACATCGCCGGACACACGCTCGACCCCATCTTCTCCGCCAGCAACCACGTATCCTTCAACCACTCCTACGTAATACAGTGGACCGACCACAGATGTGTCCACTTCACCTTCCGACGAGAGACGCGCCACCTCCGCACACAACCCATCACACGCAGACATTGGAACAAAATCCCTGCGGAACAGCTTCTCTCCACTCTCAGCGACAACCAACCCACCTTCTCCACCGACCCCAACGACGCAGCCCTCAGCCTCACAAATTGGATCACCAACTGCGCAGACAACCTCGCACCCCTCAGACGTCTTCCAAGGCAGACCAACACCAGGAAACCTCTTTGGTTCACAGACACCCTCAAGGAATCTAAAAAAAAATGCCGCACCCTCGAGAAAGCCGGGCGCAAGGACCACACTGCAGAAAACATGTCTGCCCTCAAAAACGCCACCAGCGAACACCACCAACTGATCCGCGCCACCAAAAGAACTTCCTTCACAGACAGACTGGACAAGAACACCCACAACAGCAAAGAACTTTTCAACATTGTCAA
The DNA here is from genome assembly GCF_031143425.1 of Pleurodeles waltl. Taxonomy (NCBI): domain Eukaryota; kingdom Metazoa; phylum Chordata; class Amphibia; order Caudata; family Salamandridae; genus Pleurodeles; species Pleurodeles waltl. The sequence continues at coordinate 174,563,176 of NC_090446.1, read as the reverse complement.
AGAGCTCTCCAATCCTAACGCCAACGCCAACGCCATCACGCCCTCACAAGAACTCTGCAACTCCCTCGCCACCTTCTTCCATCGTAAGATCACCGACCTACACGACAGCTTCGGACACCAGACACAGCCAACCACCACAGAACCTACAACCCCAGCTATCACCCTCAACGCCTGGACTCACATCAGCACGGAAGAGACCAAAGCTACCATGAACTCCATCCACTCCGGTGCCCCCTCGGACCCCTGCCCACACTTCATCTTCAACAAAGCCGACGACATCATCGCCCCGCATCTCCAGAACATCATCAACAGCTCGTTTGCTTCTGCCACCTTCCACGAGAGCTGGAAACACGCGGAAGTCAACGCCCTACTGAAGAAACCTACGGCGGACCCCAGCGACCTGAAAAACTTCCGCCCCATCTCGCTCCTCCCCTTCCCTGCCAAAGTCATAGAGAAGACCGTCAACAAGCAACTCACCAACTTCCTTGAAGACAACAACCTACTCGACCCCTCTCAGTCCGGATTCCGAGCCAATCACAGCACAGAAACCGCCCTCATCTCAGTCACAGACGACATCAGAACTCTGATGGACAACGGAGAAACAGTCGCCCTCATCCTCCTCGACCTCTCGGCTGCCTTCGACACTGTCTGCCACCGAACCCTAATATCCCGCCTCCGCTCCACCGGTATCCAAGGACAGGCCCTGGACTGGATCACCTCCTTCCTCTCCAACCGCTCCCAAAGAATCTACCTCCCACCGTTCCGCTCAGACCCCACCGAGATCATCTGCGGCGTCCCACAAGGCTCCTCGCTCAGCCCGACTCTCTTCAATGTCTACATGAGCCCCCTCACCGACATCGTACGCAAACACAACATCAACATCACCTCCTATGCCGACAACACTCAGCTGATACTTTCCCTCACCAAGGACCCCACCAGCGCCAAGACCAACCTTCAAGATGGAATGAAAGACGTTGCAGAATGGATGAAACTCAGCCGTCTGAAACTGAACTCAGACAAAACGGAAGTCCTCATTCTTGGAAACACCCCATCCGCCTGGGACGACTCCTGGTGGCCCACGGCCCTTGGCACCGCACCAACCCCCTCAGACCACGCACGCAACCTCGGATTCATCCTGGCCCCACTTCTCACCATGACCAAACAAGTCAACGCCGTATCATCTTCCTGCTTCCTCACCCTCCGCATGCTCCGAAAGATCTTCCGTTGGATCCCCGCCAACACCAGAAAGACTGTGACCCACGCCCTCGTCACGAGCCGCCTGGACTACGGTAACACCCTATACGCAGGAACCACCGCTAAACTCCAGAAACGTCTGCAGCGAATACAAAACGCCTCCGCCCGCCTCGTCCTCGACGTACCCCGCAACAGCCACATCTCCGCCCACCTGAGACACCTGCACTGGCTTCCCGTCAACAAAAGGAGCACCTTCCGGCTCCTCACCCACGCACACAAAGCCCTCCACAACAAGGGACCCGATTACCTCAACCGTCGCCTCAGTTTCTACACACCCACCCGCCAACTTCGCTCCGCCAACCTCTCTCTCGCCGCCGTCCCTCGCATCCGCTGCACCACGGCAGGTGGGACATCCTTCTCCTACCTGGCAGCAAAGAGATGGAATTCCCTCCCCACCAACCTCAGGACCACCCAGGACCACCTCGCATTCCGGAGGCAACTCAAGACCTGGCTCTTCGAGCAGCAGTAATCCCCCTCCCCCTAGCGCCTTGAGACCCTCACGGGTGAGTAGCGCGCTTTATAAATGTTGTTGATTTGATTTGGATTTGATTTGGGGTTCCAAAGCACACAGAAATGTGTGAGCTTGCTGAAAAAAATAGTCCTGTGCTGCAGATGCTTAAGAAGTCCCTGCCCTCACAACCACACCCCAGCTACTTTTCCCCTTATGCCTCCAGATCTTCTGATTGACACTGACACATGACTCTGTCATCTGATTGTGTACTGACACTGATATTATGGCACAAAGACATCTGATTGCACACTGACTGTCAGTGTATGGCGGAAGAAGAACTTAGCTAAAGAAAGCCCTGACACATTTGCATGGTATTGATTGTGGGCAGCTCAGCGGTGCATACACATTGCGCTTCACCATTAGTGCACTGGCAGTTTTTCACTGTTGTGCATGGATAATGGCACAGGGCATCTGGTTGTGCACTGAATCTCCCTGGCATAAGGTGAGTGCAGTTCTTAAGGGGAAAGTAGTGATATCTTCACTGATTAGAACCGGAGTGAACAAGCACAATGTACAATTGCATTTACAGACAGACACATTTTACAGGGCTATGAGGGGCTGCGGAATGGAACAGTCACGTGGACCTATTTGTGTACTTCCACTTTTCATTTATTTATGATGCATTTTCTAAGGTATTGCAGGTTACTCATTGGTTAATTCAGAACGCTAATTGCTGAACATAGTACACAAGCAGTTCATTTACTACTGACGTCCTGTGTTGCATGGAGGAATATCATTGACTGCATGGGGGTGGAGACTGAGTATGCACAATGCTGAGAGTGGCAGCCGGGTGTGCGTTACTGGACAGGGTCGTTAATTATGAACACGCACTGGGATCTGAATGTCTGTGCACAGACGACTGAAATTGGCAGTTGATTAGGCAGAGTGACCTACCCAGTTCAGGAGCAATCAGTGCTAACTGTGCACGGAGGTACTGTATGCATGGGCATTGTGACTGGTGATTGTGCAGCCAGACTGGATGTCACAGTGGCAGCTAAATATATAGGGACCTACTATACACGATGCAGTGTTCTGAAATGCTAAGGGAGTTAAATCAATAGGCACGCTGTAAAGAATAAAACCATCAGTATGTGCACTTTTACAGCTGATGAAGTACTAGCCTAACAGCATAATTCTACAGACCCACAGTTATTTAAATGAGCCAGTCCTGTCCCGTACTGACTGCCTGCACTTCTTTAGTTTGAGACGGAAAATACCTAAATCCATGGACGACCCCTACCAGTTAAGGAACGTTAACTGGCCTAATGAAAAAGCAGATTTTATTACAAGACCGGAGGCTCCTATTATGCAGTCTTTTCTTGCTTTAATTACGAACAGCAGCCAAGCAAGAACTACAGTATCCAGAAACAAAAGAACTACAAAATGACCTCATAGTGTAGTAACCAATGGGATATCACAATGCACTACTAATATCTTAACTGCGAGCAACAAGTCCTCTTTTCTTGCTGCTCGCAATCAAGATAAGTACCTGCATTACTTGCTCGGTTATTTATTGTGCTTTTCTATATTACCATTGCATTGTGAAACTTGTGTGTTTAGCGTGCGGTTATTATAAGGGAACGCGCGTCCTTTTCTCTGTCCTTCCGACACAGCGTCTCTCAACGGCCGTCTTCGGCCGTTGAGGACGCGCGCTCGAGCGCGTCGCATTCCTTTCAGCGCGTGCGTAGCATTCCTCACCTTCTTTGGGCCGGCATACCTTGTCAGCTGATACTCGCGTCGCGTCTTTATTTCCGACCGGGTTTGCTTGCTATTTGAGCATAATTGGCTCACTTTGTCTCGTTTGGCATTCTCAACTCCTGCCCACGTCTGGCAGTCGACTTCGACTGCATTGAACCGCCTCCCTTGGCTCGGTCCCGCCCCTTCAGACACTCCTTTTTTCTTTTTCCTCAAAAAATTAACCCTTCGGTGACCAGTGTTTTTAAATTATGGCTGGGGAAGAGGATTCCCAGGTGTTTCAGGAGAGTTTGAAGTCCTTCATAAGGGACTCTGTACAGCAGGCAGTCTCAGTTTCCATGTCTGAGGTTACTAAAAATTTTGAAGCCTCGGTTTCAAAGATGATGTCTTCTTCCAAGTTGCCTCTTAATAAGAGCAGGAAACGTGCGACCACTATCCCAATGACGTCCAAAGGCGTTTCCTCTGGTCCTTCCACCCGAGAGGTCTATAAATCGGGTCCCCCTCCTTCTCCTTTATATATTTCGCAGTTAAGAGACACGGATGACGATGATAATGTTTCCAGCCATGAGGGCGATGTGGACGGATCAGAAGATCCAGTTTCTTATGGGCCTCTGGAGAAAAGGCGTAGAATTTCTCCTCCTGACGGTGGTGACGTACACCTAGTGTCTCACGATTTAGTCGACCATGCTGGTGAACCCTTATTTGATCCCTCCTTCATGGTCCATCCAAATTCAAAGGAGTGGTACCCATCAGAGCATGTGGCGGATTATGTTTCTTTCTTTTTACGTCACCCTCTGGATAAGGCCGCTCGTAATAAACTCAAGTCAGAGTGTCCTCGTCCCTCTCTTCCGGATAATATAACAGCAACTCCGGTAATTGATCCTAACATGCTGATGTTCTTCTCAAAATTCGGCAAGGATCCCAAAAAGGGCGTGGATAGAGCCTGGTCGGGTTGCCAGGACAAGCTTCTTGATTTGGTGGGCCCTCTCACCAGAATTTTTGATTTGGCGGAAGAAGCAAAAATGGATAGTAACCCTATTGATCCGGAGGTCCTTTCAAACTGGGCGCAACGTGCTATTTGTATGCTGGGGAACGCCAACACTCAACTTTCGATTGAAAGGAGGAAGAGTCTGCTTTTAAAGATCGATCCCAAATTAACTTCTCTGGCCTCAAAAGATGAGGGTCCTTTGGCCAAAGGCCTGTTATTTGGAGATTCTTTTATTAAAGATTTGGGCAAATATGTGTCCACCTTTGCCTCTCTGGATAAGGCCCAGCTTTCGATGAAGAATTTTTTTTCGTCTCGGGTTTTTGCCAGGGCCGGCAGAGCAGGAGTCGCTTTGCCGGCCGCTCCATCAGGAATCAATATTCCAACAGAGACTCCTTCAACCAGCAATCTCAACCTGAATCTTATTCAGGATACAAACCGAAGTTCTATCCCCGTCGTTCAAGAGGCTACCGGTCCAGAGGTTACTCCAGCAGGGGAGACCAAACCTCCGGTAAGTATTTCCGCTTCTGGCCTTCCTCCTGTAGGGGGCAGATTAGCTCTGTGTCTCGATTCATGGCGTTCTCTCACCTCAGATCCCTGGGTGATTCAATCTGTTCAAGGGTACCAGTTAGAATTCTATCAGATGCCAGTTCAGAGTCGCGTCCCTATACCCCTAGTTTTTTCCCAAGAGCAAAACGAGCTTTTGCGCGTCGAAATCCAATCTCTCCTGGCCAAGTGCGCAATAGAGCCTGTTCAATTCGACTCTTCGGGCTTCCTCAGCACCATCTTTCTAGTTCAGAAGAAGAATCACAAATTTCGTCTGGTGTTGAATCTCAAGGCTTTCAACAATTTTATAATCTATCGTCACTTCAAGATGGAGACTATTCTCCATCTCAGGGACATTCTGCTTCACCGAGATTGGCTAGTCAGACTGGATCTGCAAGACGCCTATCTCACAGTCCCAATTCATCATTCACACAGGAAGTTTCTTCAATTCCAATGGCAGGACTCTTTTTACCGCTTTCGAGTTCTTCCTTTCGGCCTTTCTTCCGCTCCTTGGTGTTTCACCAAGATTCTCAAACCCGTCGCAGCCTTTCTCCGGTCTCACGGGGTGCGTTTAATTCTCTATTTGGACGACTTCCTTTTGATGGCACAGGACAAAAATCTACTTCTAGATCATCTTCAACTGTGTCTAAACCTCCTTCGCGATTTAGGTTTTCTCATCAATGTACAAAAGTCGGTTTTAGTTCCGACTCAATCTTTGGAGTTTCTCGGTTTTCGAATAGATACCACTCTATCGGTGTTGCAGCTCCCGCAACACAAGGTTTCATTGATCAAGAAAGAGATTCGTCACTCCCTTTCCCTTCCGCAGATCTCTCTCAGAAATCTGGCACGCCTGGTAGGTCTGTTAGCTTCTTCCATTCAGGCAATCTTCCCAGGTCCTTTACATTATCGAGCCCTGCAACGGCTCAAAATACGTCATCTTCACAAGGGTCTCGCTTATTCGGATCCCTTGGTCTTAGATGCCGAATCCAAAGAAGAGCTTCAGTGGTGGCTAACCCATCTAGATGCCTGGAACGGCAGAACTATCTTCTCTGCCGCCCCAGATCTTGTATTAGAATCCGATGCAAGTCGGACGGGTTGGGGCGCGAGATGTGGTCAGTTCTCGACTGGGGGCGCATGGTCTCTGAAGGAGTCCTTCTTGCACATCAACAGTTTAGAGATGCTTGCAGGTTCCTTTGCCATCCGCACTTTTGCAAAGAACAGGGTAAGTTGCACCATCCTTCTCAGGATGGACAATTTGTCCGCGGTCAGATACATCAATCACCTAGGAGGTACCAGGTCAAAGATACTCTCCTCTCTGGCAAAACATCTTTGGGAATATTGTCTGCCTCGTCGGATTTCAGTCAAGGCGGTTTTCCTGCCAGGCAGATTCAATACAGTAGCGGATTGGTATTCCAGACACCTTCACGATTCCAGCGATTGGCAACTGCACCCTTCTGTGTTCAGTCACCTTTCTTTTGTCTTTGGAGAAATGTCTATAGATCTGTTTGCTTCTCGCCTCAATTCTCACCTTCCTTCATATTTCAGTTGGAGGCCAGATCCACAAGCCCTGGCCACAGATGCTTTTCTTCAGATTTGGCCGACTTCCCTTCTATATGCTTTTCCCCCTTTCCTTCTCATCCCCAGAGTCCTCGCTCAGGTGCGCAGGCAACGGTCTATTCTGGTGATTGTAACTCCTTTCTGGCAGACCCAACCGTGGTATCCGACTTTATTGGAGCTGGCGATCGCTCCGCCTCTTTGGCTGCCCCAATTTCCCGATCTCCTCTTGAATCCTCAGGGCCATCAACATCAGTTGATTCTCGACGGATCCCTGTTCCTCATAGCTTGGAAAGTTTCGGGTCGTCCTGGGGAGTCCCAGGAATTTCGGAGGACGCTGTTAAATTTATCCAGCAGGCCAGAGCCCCGGGAACTTCCAGGGCCTATAAGTCAGCTTGGTCCCTTTGGTGCAGCTGGTGCCTGGACAGGAATTCAGATCCCTTTTCAGCGAATGTAGTATTAATTATAAATTTTTTGGCTTCTTTGGCTTCTCAAGGTAAGGCATATCGCACTATTAATTTGTATAGATCTGCCATTTCTGCGGAGCATCAAAGAGTTGATGGTAGGCCAGTTGGAGAGCATCCCCTGGTCTGTCAATTGTTAAAGGGAGTAAGATACGTTAATACACCGTCTCCTAAATATAATGTTATGTGGGATGTTACTCTGGTGTTGCGTTTTCTTACCTCGTGGCCTGATAATGAATTATTATCTCTCAAACAGCTTTCGGCTAAGTTAACCATGCTTTTATGTTTAGTTTCTATCAAGCGGATCTCAGATGTTAGAGCACTGGATGTTACTTCCTTTTTCTTTTCTCCCCTTGGTGTTTCGTTTCAGATCAAAAAACGTACGAAAACCAACTTGTCTAGTATTAATTATCCATATTTTCCCTCTCAACCCAATATATGTGTTGCAAATTGTTTAAAAACTTATGTAACCCGTACTGCAGATTTGAGATCGTCCTCTTCATCCCAACTACTTATTTCCTTTCAGAAACCTCACCTTCCTGTGTCTTCCCCTACCCTGGCTCGTTGGGTTAAATGGGTTATGTCCCTTGCTGGCATTGATATTAGTGCCTTTGGTGCCCATTCGGCCAGGGGGGCTATGGCCTCTCGTGCTTTTTGGGCAGGTTCCTCTTTACAGGATATTCTCAGATCTGCAGACTGGTCGAATGAAAATACGTTTAGAACTTTTTATTGTAAACCGATTTCTCATGTCTCAGATTCTGTGATTGCAATGCTTTGAACATGCATAATAGGAGCCTCCGGTCTTGTAATAAAATTGAGATTTTCCTAGCCTTGGTGTCTGAAAGGCTAGATTTTATTAAAGACACGGAGGCGAGTATTATCCCACCACGATTTAACCCGCCCTGTTTCTCTCTTTCAGTACCAACTCCCTCTTCCGGTGTTGGCTCAGCGTGATACACACCAACGTCTCTTACCAAGCTTGGATTTGTGCGACATCGACTATGCCTTCCAGTCGTCCTTCGGTCTCCGTCATCTTCGAGATGGTTGCATGGACTTTATGACTTTGGTTTTTATGTTCTATGTGATTGTTTTGGTTACTTCTCCTCTTTAGTTCGCATCAAGAAAAGAGGACTTGTTGCTCGCAGTTAAGATATTAGTAGTGCATTGTGATATCCCATTGGTTACTACACTATGAGGTCATTTTGTAGTTCTTTTGTTTCTGGATACTGTAGTTCTTGCTTGGCTGCTGTTCGTAATTAAAGCAAGAAAAGACTGCATAATACTCGCCTCCGTGTCTTTAATAAAATCTAGCCTTTCAGACACCAAGGCTAGGAAAATCTCAATTTCATATAATGGCTAAAATAAAATAAACAAGTATTTACAATGCAGTAGGGTCTCGCATTTGTCGGTGTTACAGCTGTTGTAAACTTCCAACCGGATTTCTCCTGCATCAAAAGAAAAAAAACAGCACGATCGCGCTGTACAGTTCACAAAAAGTGCAATTATGAACTTAACGGCAAAAGTGCAATTAACGAAGCGCTCGACTTCTGCCCAACGAGATCGCTCTCCAAAAACAGAGAAAAAGTAGTCCACAACCACAGCGAGCCTCGCATGTTTTCCGTACTTGGTCACTGCACTCGAGGAGGGCTAACCACGGAAAAAGCATGACGTATGCGTGCCTTCCACTAATCAAAAGAAGCAGATTGTAACAGGCAAGCCAACTTGCCAATGAAAGACACTGACGTGACGTCGACGGGGCTCCGAGCCCTTTTCTGATACCTAAAGTGTCTCGATAGCGATACGCATGCGTGAGCGCATGCAACGCAGGCTCGACCCTAAAAAACGTGGCACACGGACTGGATCGTTTTTGGGGGAGGTTGAAGATTTCTATGCACAGCTGTTCTGCTGATGCCTAGATTGTGGGGTGAAACACGTCAATAAAGGGCTTCAGGGGGTCAGATTATAACCAGTCGTGTCACTTTTCCTCTACATGTTAAGCAGGTGTTGGAGGGAGTCCGTTTGTTGCAGGGACCACACAAGCGGGGCTTTGCTTCTAGATACTTCTCTAGTTTGAACAAATGGATGTCGTGTTCCACCTGTGGGCCAAGGGTGGCCTTTGCTGTTCATCTGAAGGGGGTCTGGCTGTTGTCCTCAGTCCCTGGTGAGCTGAGGGGACCTCGCTTCTTCCCTCACGGGTGGATGCACAGCACTACACAAAGGAGCAGCAGAGGCCTGGAGTCAGGTGGGGGGCGCTGTCACAGTTACATCAGCTTTGTTGTTCACAAGTAGTCCTTTGGTGGGAACATGTGCAGATTGTGGACCTGTCCTAATTCCCACCGCACTGCTCTACATCACTGTTAGAAATCACCGTGGTAATAACCTCTTATTGACCATTGCTGATACATGATAACAGCAAGGTACTGATTCCCCTACAACCCAAACTGGTTTAAATATGTTGTTTTGAAAATTGAGAGTTCAGAGAGGCTTGAAAGTGAAAGGTGTCTCCTGTGCTGTGTTGCACGTGAGTTCTGTGGTCATAACCTATCGTGAACCTCTCACAAGCTGGCAGAAGTGCGTAGAGAGTTAAATGCTCACTACCAGTACATGTGGTGATCTGACAGTCGAGAGTTTAAAGGCCAGTTAGGCACTTGAATCATTATAGGTTTGGAAAATTAAGAACCATTACAGTGGGTAAAGGTAAAGGTAACACCTGATTTTTAGTGACAGTGAGTCAAAACGTCAGCCAAGTGTTAATGATGTTCTATACAAAGCAAGTTATTATTGCAATAGAATAAAATATGCAACTTATATGGTGTGATGTGGCACTAAGCGTTGACCTGCCAACCTGTAAACCCACAGCAGGAGAGGCTGAAGTGCTCTCAAACTCAGTCCTGTTTCTATAGCTTTGCAGCACTAATTGTAGACAATTTAATGTCCTCTCTTGTCATCCTGCCTCCTCGGTGCTGAATGTAGGGGGCATTCACTCATAGACTGGCCTGAACGAGGACAGTCTATAAAGAGAGGGAACGCCCCTGAACTCAAAGTCAACCTGGATAATCATTTTTTTTAAATTGACAGTAAATATATGCTTTAAAATCCACCATTAGAATGTTTTGGTTTTTTTTGGCTAAATTTTCATGCAGGCGAGCACCTTGCTGCACCAGTAATTTCCTGTTCATACTTGTACGCTCATATATTTTGCTCAAAAATGTACAGCCCACTGCATTTAAAATCCACCAGCCACCACACCATTTTGTTACCCACAATGCCCTTCAAACCTCAAATGTTGACTGAAAAGATACATTTTCCTCACATGGAAATTTAAGAATCCGCAGGAATGCACAAAATTCCTACCACCCAGCATTGACCCACTTCTGCTGATAAAAATGCTATGCCACCTGTGTGGTTGGGCCCGGTGCCAGCGACAGGAACAGATCCAAACCAATATCAATAGGAGTCGCCACACATGGGCTCCTATTGTCCTTGGTTTGATAAGTTCCTGTCACTGGCACTAAGCCCAGCCATACAACAGCACAATATTGGGGTCAATTGAGCAAGTGGGTCAATGCTCAGTGGTTTCTGGTGGATTCTGAAAGTTTCCATCACAGAAATGTAAGGAAAATGCGTGATTTCAGGCAACGGTTGAGGTTTACAGGGCATTGTGAGTAAAAAAAAAAAATCATGGGATCCAAGAAAGTCCCCCCTCCTTGGATTTCCCTAAGTGTCTAGGTTTCAGAAATGTAGAGGTTTGCTAGGTTTACCTAGGTGTTGGTTGAGGTTGGGCCCAAAACCAAAGCTATCCACTTTGCAGAAAAAAACGGGTCGGTTTTGGTTTGAAACATTTGATGTACCCATGTTCCGTTTTGGGACATTTCCTGTCCTGGGCACGACGCCTACCCATACAAGTGAGGTACCATTTGTATTGGGAGACTTAGGGGAACAGCGAATAGTGGAACAAGTGTCATTACCAATTGTATTTGCCTGAATTTGCACCTTCCAAATGTAAGACAATGTATAAGAAAGAACCAATTTTGAGAAATACCCTCTGATTCACATGCTAGTATGGGTACCCACAAATTCAGTGATGTGCACATAACCCCTGCTTCTAAACTTCATATCTTGTGCCCATTTCAGAAATACATTAGTTTCCTTGATACCTACTTTTCACTACCTATATTTTATCACATGAACTGCTATATACCCGGTACACAATGAAAAACCATCATAAGGTGCAGGTCAGTTATTGGCACTGGTTACCTCAGGTTCTTGGTGAACCTACAAGCCCTATATATTCCTGCAACCAGAAGGGTCCAGCAGACTTAACTGTATATTGCTTTCGAAAATCTGCCAAAGTTAGAAAAAGTTACAGATGAAAATGTAGACACAAATGACTGTTTTTTTCAACTCAATTTCAAAATGTTATAATTTCAGCTGTTAATTTCCATAAGAAAACCTTGCCGGATCTACACAAATGACTTTTTGCTGAATTCAGAATTTTGTCTACTCTTGAGAAATGTAGAACTTTCTGGGATCCACCACTGGTTTCACACCGATTTCTGTTACTAACTGGAAGGATGTTGAAAGCACAAAAAATAGGAAACCAGACTATGTCCCAGTAAAATGCCACAACTGTGTTGAACATTGTGTGTTTCTGATTCAAGTCTTTCTGTTCCTGAAAGCTGAGAAGATGGTGATTTTAGCACAGCAAACCCTTTGTTGATGCTGTTTGCAGTGAAAAGCAGACGCTTTCTTCTGCAGCACTTTTCCCGCATTTTAACCCCCAAAAACTCAAAATGTAGCTATATTTTTCCCATTTTCTCTGTCCTCTCCATGGGAACCCACAAACCCTGGGTACCCCTAGAATCGCCTAGATGTTGGAAAAATAAAGACATACATTTGGCGTGGATAGCTTATGTGGACAAAACGTTATGGGGGCCTAAGCGTGAACTATTTCAAATAGCCCAAAAAAAGGCTTAGCATGGGTGAGGGTGTGGGTAGTGGGGTTCAGATGGGGGAGGAGTGGGTAAGGCCTAGCAGTGAAGGGGTTAAATTAAATTGTCCCCTTTGTTTATTTTCTGCTTGATGGTTTGAGGCTGCAGTCATGTACACTTGGATTAGTGAGCAAATAAACAAGACATTGGCTACATTAGTGGCTCAGCAACCAAGTGAGACACTGAAGGAATAGGTGAATGAGTGGCTTGATTAGTGGGTGAGTGAGAGAGAATTTGAATGTGCAATTAGGTCATAGAAAGTTGGTGAGAAATATATATAGCAGCTCGTGTGCGTAGTGGATAAATGTTCCATCTTTTACTTACATATTTAGAGTTGAGTCTCCGAGTGCTTGCGCTAGCGCATGCATCTCACTTGCAAGACTCTGTTGTGTTCAGTAAGGGGCTTGGAGCCCACCTGTCACTTACAATTTGTTCGGTTGTGTGGCACTCTGCTTTACAGCCTCCTAATTTTTCACTGTAGGTCTGGAATAATTTTTGTTCCTCTGTGTGAAGCAAGGACCGAGCGCTGATTGATTCAACTTAATCAGTGCCCATCCGCTGCTCCCGACGTGATTGAGGTACTATTTTGTTATTTTTCAATTCTAGTGCCTTGAAACAGGACAAATAGAATTGCAAAGTTTTATTTTTTATAGCTAACTTCCTTCTATTTTACCAACTCGTCTTTTCTCACTTTGCATGTTTTCTTTTGTCTTTGCTCATGGGCGCTATTCCTAAAAGATGATGATTATCTTGTCCTAAATATTGCAAAGTGACATTGTTACTTTTTTATATGTAATCTGAAATTATGCTTTAGAATATAATCGTGCAGTACACTCAAATCCACCACACTACAATCTACCCTAATCCACCCCACCTGACCCCACATCAATCCACCCTTCTCCAATCCAGATGGCTCACCCCAATCCAATCCACTCCAACCCACCCCAATCCAAATTCAGTCCAATCCACCCCAATACAAATTCAGTCTAACCCATGCCAATTTAATCTGCCCCACTCCAATCCAAACCAATCTGCACTACTGTAAAACAATTCGCTCCACTCCAATCCAAAACAATATGTCCCACTCCCTTCTACCACACTGCATTCTGGCCCACTCCAATCCAGAACAATCTGGTCCACTCCAATATGCCAAGTCCAAAACAATCTGCACCACAGCAATCTGTTGCCCTCCAGTCCAAAACAACCTGTCCCACTCCAATCTATCCCACTGCACACTAAAACAATCTGCAACACTCCAGCCCAAACCAATCTGTCCTACTTCAATATGCCTGACTCCAGTCTGCCCCACTTTAATCCAAAACAATCTGGACTGGAGCGAATTGAAGTGGGGCAGATTGTTTTGGGTTAAAGTGGGACAGATTGGAGTGGGGACGATTGGAGTGGGGTAATCTGCTCCACTCCAATCCAAAACAATCTGTTCCATTCAAATCTTCCCCACTCCAATCCAAAACAGTCTGCCCAACTCCAATCCGCCCCACTCCTGTCTGCCCCATTCAGTCCAAAACAATGTGTCCCACTCCAATGTGTCCCACTCCAATCCAAAACAATATGCCCCACTTCAATCTAATCCACCCCACTCCATCACAATCCACTCCAACCTGTCCCACACTGATCCAAAACAATCTGTCCCACTCCGATCCACCCCAATCCAATCCAAATCGATCTGTCTCACTCCAATCCAATCTCCCCCACTCCAGTTCAAAGCAATCTGTCCCACTCCAATCCAAAACAATCTGCCTCCCTCCAATGTGCCCCACTCCAATCCAAAACAATCTGTCCCACTACAATCCGCCCATAACAATCCAAAATAATTGGCCCCACTCCAGTTCAAAACAATCTGCCATTCCAATCCAAAACAATCTTCCCAACTTTTAACCAAAGCTATCTGTCCTAATCCAGTTTGACCCATTCCAATTCTAAGCAACCCACTCTAATCCAAAACAATCTGCCCTACTCTTATTTGCCCCGTTCCAGTCCAGTCCACCTCACCCCAATCCACCCCACTCCATCCAAATTCACCCACTACATTACAGTCCACCCCACACCAATCCAATCCTCCCGAATCCAACCCAGTCTAATCTACCTCAACCCAATCCAATACACCTCACTCCAGTTCAATACACCTCACCCCAATCCCATCCACCCCAATCCATTCCAGTCCAGCCCCCTCACTCCAGTCTAACCCATGCCAATTTAACCCACCCCACTCCAATCCATCCCATCCCACCCCACTCCAAGCCAAATCAACCCAATCCACCTACTCTAGTCCACCCCAATCCAATCAAGTCTACTGCTACCCAATCCACCTCACTCTAATTCAATCCACCCACACCACCCCAATCCATCCCACGCAAGTACAATCCACTTTAATCCACCCTACTCCAGTCCAATCCACCTCACTCCAAACCCTCTTAATCCACACCACTCCAAACCAATCCATCCCACTCCAATCCACTCCTGTCCACCCCACCTCAATCCAATCCATCCCACTCAGTCCAATCCACACCACCCCACTCAATCCACTCCACCCCAGGTACCCCTGTCCACCCCACATTCCCCTGTCCACCGCACTCACCACTGTCCACCCCCACTCACTCCAGTCTACCCCACACATTCCAGTCCAACCCACTCTAGTCCACCCCATTCAAACCCACCCCACTTCACCCCATTTAACCCAATCCACTCCACTCCAATCATCCTACCCTACTCCAATCCACCCCAATCTACCCCACTGTACTCCAGTCCACTCCACTCTACCCCAATCCACCCCACCCCATCCAAGGTCAGTCCACCACACTCCAATCCAATCCATCCTGCCTACCCCTCTCCAATCCAATCCACGCCACTCCAACACACCCTACCCCAAGCCAGTCCATCCCACGGCAATCCAGTTTGCTCCAATCCAGCCCATCCTGTCCCCGTTCAGTCCACCCCACTTCAATCCTTCAATCCAATCAGTCCACCCCACTCAATCCACCTCACTCCAATTCACTCCAATCCAATCCACCACAATCCAATGCAACACATCCCACTCCAGTCTAATCCATCCCACTCTAATCCAATCCATCCCACTGCAGCCCAACACAGTCCCATCCTCCCCACTCAATTTCAGTCCACACCACTCCAGTCCACCACACTCACTCCAGTCTACCACACTAACTCCAGTCCACCCCAATCTACTCCAATCCACCCCACTCTATCCCATTACTCCCCATCCCAGTTCAGTCCACCCCAATCCAATCCATCCTGTTCACCCTTCTGCAATCCACCCCACTCCAATCCATCCCACCCAGTCCAGTCCACCCCAATCCAACACACTCCAATCCAATCCACCCTACTCTATCCCAATATGCCCCATCCCAGTTCAGTCCCTCCCACTCCAGTCCAGTCCATTCACCCCACCTCTCTGCAATCCACCCCAATTCAATCCAGTCCCCCCCGGCCCACCCCACCCCAATGCAATCCACCCCACTCCAATCGAACACACTCCAATTCAGTCCATCACACTCCAGTCTACCCCCTCCAATCCAGTGAATACAGTCTATCCCACTCGAATCCACTCCACTCCAGTCCACCACACCCCAATCCACCCTCCCCAAGCCAACCCACCCACTCCAATTCACCTGTCAGTCAATTCCACTCTACCCCACCCCATTTTAATCAAGTCCACCACACTCCGGTCACCCCGCCAACTTCAATCAACCCCACTCTATTCCAATCCACCTCCTGTAGTCCAGTTCACCCACTCTACTCTATTCCACCCCACTGTACTCTAATCTACCCCACTCCACTTTGGTCCACCCCACTTTACTCCAGTCCACCCCACTGTTTTCCAATCCACTCCACCCCATCTGAGGTCAGACCACCACGCTCCAATCCAATCCATCCAGCCTACCCCTCTCCATTCCACCCCACCCCCAGTCAGTCCATCCCACCCCAATCCAATCCACCCCATCCTGTCCCATTTCAGTCCACCCCACCCCACTCCAATCCATCCACCCCATCCAAATCCACCCCACTCCAGTCCACCCCACCTCAATACAATCCACCCCAGTCCAATTTAATCCACCCCAATTCAATGCATCACGCCCCACTACAGTCCAATCCACCCTGCTCCGATCCAGTGTATCCCACTGCAGCCCACCACAATCTAATACACTCCACCCCATTTCAGTCATCACACTCCAACCCAATCCACCCCACTCCAATCCAACACACTCACTCCAGTCTACCACACTGTATTCAAATCCATCCCACTCTACTCCAACCCACCCCATTCTATCCCACTACACCCCACCCAGTCCCAGTTCAGTCCACCCATCTCCAATCCATTCATCCAGCCCATCCTCTCCGATCCACCCCACCCCAATTCAGTGCACCCCAATCAAATCTACCCCACTCAATCCAACACACTCCAATCCAGTCCACCCCACTCCAATCTAATCCATCCCACCCCAGTCCAGTGAATCCAGTATACCACACTCAAATCCAATCCAACTCACTCCTGTCCAATCTAATCCACCCAGCTCCAATACAGTCCATCCCCACCCCAATCCAACCCAGCCCTATCACTCCAATCCAAACCACCCACCCCAATCCAATCTAATCCAACCCACTCAAATCCATCCCAATCCAATCCACCTCACACCATTTCAATCCACCCCACTCCAATCTAATCCACCCCACAACAATTTACCCTGCTCCCCTCAGTCCAAACCACTCTACCCCAATCCAATCCACCCCACTGTACTCCAATCCAATCCACACCACTGCGTCTATCCACTCCAACCCACTCCACCCTATTCGACCCCACTCCATAACACTCTCTGGGAATGAGCTCTTCCATCTAACTCAACTCTACTCCACTTGCTCCACTCTACCACTCTACCATACTCAGACACATCCACTCTTCAGCACTTTATTTCCCCACTCCACTCTGACATTCCACGCTGCTAACCTTCAGCCATGCTGAACAGAAGCCACATTGGTGTGCAACATGGCAAAACACATTGCCAAAGCCAATAATTCTTGTATAGGCGAGAACTATTAACTTTGCCAATGCTTATTTCTGTATATAATCTCTTCAACTGTTTACTAACCAGCAGTGACGATGTTTTCACCTTACCAATGATAGTACTTAAAAAAAGAGAACAGAAGTGCCTTTACTTAGTAGTCGAGTTGTGTTTTTGTTTTCCAGTTGTAAGTATATTTTCAACTGATGGTACTTTAGGAAAAAAAGTCAAACTAAAAGTTGAAAATAGAATGTTGTGCAGGTTAAATTAACGTATTATTCACAATGTATTATTCTACATATTTCACACAGTATTTATATGAATGTAGATGGATGTACGTATAATGCCTACGGCATCGATTTTTCTGTTCTTGCTAAGACACTGGTTTCAAACTCCCCAGCGAAATTTCAACATTTCATCCTTATTTGATACTGAGTGGATTAATAGGAAAACATGATTACAATCCCTCAAATGCTGCAAACTATGCTGGAGCACTACCATGTGACATAGCTCCACATTTTCTTAATAAAAAAACTAATGTTTCAGTGGAAGATATAGTTAACATGTGTCTTACTCATTAAAAGTCACAGTAGTGAAACTACTTGGTTAATGTGTATCATAGCACTGTACAGATACCATAACTTATCCTGAGTAATGCAGAGTTTCATGTCTCAGATTACTGGAGCTCATTCTGGAAAAGTTAGAGATTTTCTGTACTATAATTATGTTATTTCCAAGACAGTTAACTGTGTGTGATATATTTTTAAGTGTTGCAGCATACACTCACATGCCATGAATTTCCGATGTGGGAGATTTTGGAGAACAATTCTGGGAATTGTATTTTCCCCAATGATTTATACTGAAGGAGCTGCAATTTTAGCAGCAAACCCCTGAAATAGCGCCCCTTGTGGCTTGAAAATTGTAAGTCTGCCATCTGAATCAGGTCTATTGGTATGTTTGCACTCATTGTAACATTAATGAAGGTTAAAAACGTTGGAGCCAGATCACAGAAAAATAGTAAATCTACACTCACCTGTACACTTACGTCTACACTCAGATGCAGACCTGGCAAGGCACATGGTGCCACCATGGGACACATGATATTTGGGCCCCTCACATGGTCACACAGTGAGGAGTCAATATCACATGGGGACAGGAAAAACGAGTGGCTTTCAGCTTGTTTTCGGGGGCTTTCAACTGTCAATGTCCATTAATAGGTATGAAACACCCCAGGGCATCGGCAACAGCCTCAGCAAGCCTGCTTTTTGTTCTTTTTTTTAAGGGTTTTGGACCGGGGTGTGAGCCAAAGTGCTTTTTAGGTGCTTTTTGCCACAAGGCCACGCCCCCTCCAAGGTCCTGACGCCTCCTCACTCTGTGAGGGTTTTTGTGAAGTTGACAGGTCTGCTGATGCTACTTTACTGCTTTTTGAGATTTACAAAACATTCATACAAGTGCTATTGAAAAGCTGCACAAAGTGCAGTTTTCCAGGTAAACATCAAGAATGTCACCTCTGATTAGCCCTCCTGTTTTGAGTTCTACATAGCAGAGATGTCTACATGGGAATTTGGAGACCTCCATACAAATGCACAGTGTTTTTCTCTGATGGATAATATATTTCCCTGTGGGGAAAGCCCTTTCCTAACACCCACACTAAATGTGGGACTGAGTCGCTTCTCTTCCCATCCCGAAATGGGAGTAAGGCCAGCCTTTTGAGGGAGTACATTTTTGACTCTTTACCGGATGGAAGGGGGTCTAATTGCCTTTTGGGGATCCCCAAAACCTGTGTGAATTGTTTATGAATAAATATACGCTTTCTCTGCATGTATGTACATTCTTCAAGTGATTGTACATTCGATAAGACTCAGTTGTGTTTGTTCCAAATAGGTCATATAGACCCTTCTTACGAGTAATGTGTTAAAAATCCTCTGATTACATTTTGTTTACTGGGGGTCTCAGTAAATTTCGGTATGGAGGAATAATGAAGATTATGAGTTTTGTGGAATAGCATTTAGGAGTTGGGTTTACAATGCATATTTCTGCATTTTTGTTCCACAGTAGTCTACCCAGAAACTTCATCCGCTTGCTGGAGGTAAAATCTCTGGCTAGAATACCATTGATTAGCAGTGTTCTCATAAACTTTATCCTTATGGGCATGGTAAACCTTTTACCAGGCCCTGGGAATAAATGGGCCATTTGTACACAGTCGACTTCCATGTTCTCTGAGAAATGTCCCTTTCATTTTGACCAGATGGCAACCTGCCCTGTAGAACTTGAATTTGTGATTTGTTGCCATCATAATATTTTTTCAAATACTATTTGAATATGAACATGGTCTTTCTGTGCATGCCTATCTGTGTATTGAACACATTTAAACAAATGTAACACATGTTGGGGGCTTAACATTAATGTACAGTAGATGTGGGTCTAGAAAATTATATGCAAATATCACATTTGGTAAAATTTGATGCAAACAGTATTGAGAAACTTGGCTTTATTTTTAAAAGTGCTAACTATGAAATCCAAAGTTCACCAAAGTTTATGTCTGTAACTGTTGGAGAAAATATATATATCTGTGTTTGTACTACATATATAATAATATAGTTCAAATTCTCATACGCACTGTCTCAACCCACTCAGCAGACCACTTCTTCCTGCATGAGCAGGCTCCGGAGTGCTCTCCCCTTCACCGAGGGCTGTCCCCCTCCTTCACAGATCGTATTCCAGCCCTGAAACAAGGCTTCCACTCTGACCACGCCTGACATTTCAACAGCTGCACAAAGTCCAATTAGAGGTCTCTTATATTTTCCTGCCTTTAATATTAGTTTAGCCATACCTAATATGGTGGCCCATGTCTGGCGCTGTGTCCTTTTGGATGTGCTTATGTTGCATTTCTGTACTGTATATATGCCCCAAAAACTAGACATTTGGGAATGAAGGATACTGAGAGTACCACTGTGTGCACCGTTTTCTTCCTTGCTGGCCAACAAGCATGGGTACCTAAAAATACATTTTATCTTTTCCTGAGCAATTGCTATGTTTTCCCTTTCGTTGCTCCGGGGAAGGTTGCAATATGTTTTCCATCCAGTAACCACATATGCATCCCAATAAGTTATTTGTCAATTGGTGAACTGTATTTAAAGATTTCAAAACTGTATATATGTAAATGAATCGGTTAGGAGGTCCACAATCAAAAGCCGCAGCGGACTTAGCAAAGAGTTTATGTGTAGATCAGACTATCATGATTCAGGCTCAACACATTCCAGGGCTCAGCAATTCTGCAGCAGATTGGAATTTGACGAATCTGTGGGATTAGAGAGATTGGATGCTGAACAGGGAGGTGTTCAAAGACTTAAAGAACAGATGGAGTCCATTTCAAATGGATCTCTTTGGAGCAGACAGAATGCTCAGCTTCCACTGTTTTGCAGCTCAAAACTGGACCCAGAAGCAAGAGCAGTAGATGCTTTCCTGAAGCAGTGGGGGCAAATGCACAATTATGTGTTTCCTCCATTCTCCATGATTCAATGAGTATTGATAAAGGAAAGAAGAGGCAGAACATTGTTGATAACTCCATTTTGGCCCTCTCAAGTGTGGTTTCCAGATGTAGTGAGTTTGCTGATGAACGATCCAATACTTCTGACACGTTCTGTAAAGTTGTTGGAAAGCTCAGCAGGGAATTGTAACAATTTGATACAGAATGGTCAAAGGCATGGATGATTTCAGGAGAATATGACAGGTGTCTATCGTCGGAGGCTACAAATCTTATCAAAGGCTCATGAGCTCAGGGCACACCGAAGTCATACAGATTGGCATGGAGGAGATAGATATGTTGGTGTCATGAGAGGGATTTGGATCGCATTTAACCACCCATGGTGAATGTTGCAAATTATTTAACTGAAGTATTTTTGAGAGGAAGTTCTTATAGTTCCAGTAATTCATGTAGGTCAGCATTTTCTGCAGGACATAAGTTGATGAATCATTTATCTGTAGGATAATTGGATGTTGTAAAAAGATTGATAAGAAGTGTGCAGTTGAAAGTTCCTCCAGGTCTGAAGTATACCAATATGGCATGTTGTTAGAAATAGGGTTCCTGGTTGGCTGTGGTAGGTGTAGGAGGCTGGACTGGCTTGTAGTGAGTACCAAGGGGTACTTGCACCTTGCACCAGGCCCAGTTATCCCTTATTAGTGTATAGGGTGTCTAGCAGCTTAGGCTGATAGATAATGGTAGCTTAGCAGAGCAGCTTAGGCTGAACTAGGAGACGTGTGAAGCTACTACAGTACCACAAGTGTCACTTGCACAATATCATAAGAAAACACAATACACAGTTATACTAAAAATAAAGGTACTTTATTTTTATGACAATATGCCAAAGTATCTTAGAGTGTACCCTCAGTGAGAGGATAGGAAATATACACAAGATATATATACACAATAGCAAAAATATGCAGTATAGTCTTAGAAAACAGTGCAAACAATGTATAGTTACAATAGGATGCAATGGGGACACATAGGGATAGGGGCAACACAAACCATATACTCCAAAAGTGGAATGCGAACCACGAATGGACCCCAAACCTATGTGACCTTGTAGAGGGTCGCTGGGACTATTAGAAAATAGAGAGAGTTAGAAAATTAGCCCTCCCCAAGACCCTGAAAAGTGAGTGCAAAGTGCACTAAAGTTCCCCTAAGGACAAAGAAGTCGTGTTAGAGGAATAATGCAGGAAAGACACAAACCAACAATGCAACAACTGTGGATTTCCAATCTAGGGTACCTGTGGAACAAGGGGACCAAGTCCAAAAGTCACAAGCAAGTCGGAGATGGGCAGATGCCCAGGAAATGCCAGCTGCGGGTGCAAAGAAGCTTCTACTGGACAGAAGAAGCTGAGGTTTCTGCAGGAACGAAAAGGGCTAGAGACTTCCCATTTGGTGGACAGATCCCTCTCGCCGTGGAGAGTCGTGCAGAAGTCTTTTCCCGCCGAAAGAACGCCAACAAGCCTTGCTAGCTGCAAATCGTGCGGTTAGCGTTTTTGGACGCTGCTGTGGCCCTGGAGGGACCAGGAGGTCGCAAATTGGACCAGGAGAGAGAGGGGACGTCGAGCAAGACAATGAGCCCTCTCAGCAGCAGGTAGCACCCGGAGAAGTGCCAGAAACAAGCACTACGAGGATGTGTGAAACGGTGCTCACCCGAAGTCGCACAAAGGAGTCCCACGTTGCCGGAGACCAACTTAGAAAGTCGTGCAATGCAGGTTAGAGTGCCGTGGACCCAGGCTTGGCTGTGCACAAAGGATTTCCACCGGAAGTGCACAGGGGCCGGAGTAGCTGCAAAAGTCGCGGTTCCCAGCAATGCAGCCCAGCGAGGTGAGGCAAGGACTTACCTCCACCAAACTTGGACTGAAGAGTCACTGGACTGTGGGGGTCACCTGGACAGAGTCGCTGGATTCGAGGGACCTCGCTCGTCGTGCTGAGAGGAGACCCAAGGGACCGGTAATGCAGCTTTTTGGTGCCTGCGGTTGCAGGGGGAAGATTCCGTCGACCCACGGGAGATTTCTTCTGAGCTTCTGGTGCAGAGAGGAGGCAGACTACCCCCACAGCATGCACAAGCAGGAAAACAGTCGAGAAGGCGGCAGGATCAGCGTTACAGAGTTGCAGTAGTCGTCTTTGCTACTATGTTGCAGTTTTGCAGGCTTCCAGCGCGGTCAGCAGTCGATTCCTTATCAGAAGCTGAAGAGAGAGATGCAGAGGAACTCGGCTGAGCTCTTGCATTCGTTATCTAAAGTTTCCCCAGAGACAGAGACACTAAATAGCCAGAAAAGAGGGTTTGGCTACTTAGGAGAGAGGATAGGCTAGCAACACCTGAAGGAGCCTATCACAAGGAGTCTCTGACGTCATCTGGTGGCACTGGCCACTCAGAGCAGTCCAGTGTGCCAGCAGCACCTCTGTTTCCAAGATGGCAGAGGTCTGGAGCACACTGGAGGAGCTCTGGACACCTCCCAGGGGAGGTGCAGGTCAGGGGAGTGGTCACTCCCCTTTCCTTTGACCAGTTTCGCGCCAGAGCAGGGCTAAGGGGTCCCTGAACCGGTGTAGACTGGCTTATGCAGAATTGGGCACATCTGTGCCCAAGAAAGCATTTCCAGAGGCTGGGGGAGGCTACTCCTCCCCTGCCTTCATACCATTTTCCAAAGGAAGAGGGTGTCACACCCTCTCTCAGAGGAAGTCCTTTGTTCTGCCATCCTGGGCCAGGCCTGGCTGGACCCCAGGAGGGCAGCTGCCTGTCTGAGGGGCTGGCAGCAGCTTCAGTGAAACCCCAGGAAGGGCAGTTTGGCAGTACCAGGGTCTGTGCTACAGACCACTGGGATCATGGGATTGTGCCAACTATGCCAGGATGGTATAGAGGGGGCAATTCCATGATCATAGACATGTTACATGGCCATATTCGGAGTTACCATTGTGAAGCTACATATAGGTAGTGACCTATATGTAGTGCACACGTGTAATGGTGTCCCCGCACTCACAAAGTTCAGGGATTTGGCTCTGAACAATGTGGGGGCACCTTGGCTAGTGCCAGGGTGCCCTCACACTAAGTAACTTTGCACCCAACCTTTACCAGGTAAAGGTTAGACATATAGGTGACTTATAAGTTACTTAAGTGCAGTGTAAAATGGCTGTGAAATAACGTGTGCGTTATTTCACTCAGGCTGCAGTGGCAGGCCTGTGTAAGAATTGTCAGAGCTCCCTATGGGTGGCAAAAGAAATGCTGCAGCCCATAGGGATCTCCTGGAACCCCAATACCCTGGGTACCTCAGTACCATATACTAGGGAATTATAAGGGTGTTCCAGTAAGCCAATGTAAATTGGTAAAATTGGTCACTAGCCTGTTAGTGACAATTTGTAAGAAATGAGAGAGCATAACCACTGAGGTTCTGATTAGCAGAGCCTCAGTGAGACAGTTAGGCACTACACAGGGAACACATACATATAGGCCACAAACTTATGAGCACTGGGGTCCTGACTAGCAGGGTCCCAGTGACACATAACAAACATACTGAAAACATACGGTTTTCACTATGAGCACTGGGCCCTGGCTAGCAGGATCCCAGTGAGACAGTGAAAACACCCTGACATACACTCACAAACAGGCCAAATGTGGGGGTAACAAGGCTAGAAAGAGGCTACGTTCTCACAGTAGGCACCTTAGTCGGACAGGAACCACCACTCTAATCAGGGCAAGAGAGCTACATACCCAAGATAAGCTCAGCTCACCCCCTTGGTAGCTTGGCACAATAAGTCAGGCGTATCCCAGACGCAATATGTAAAGTGTTTGCACAACCCACTCAACCCGGTGACACAATAAAT
The DNA here is from genome assembly GCF_031143425.1 of Pleurodeles waltl. NCBI lineage: Eukaryota > Metazoa > Chordata > Amphibia > Caudata > Salamandridae > Pleurodeles > Pleurodeles waltl. Next base: position 174,538,792 of record NC_090446.1, on the reverse strand, counting down.
ACACCACAAAGAAAACTCCACAACAAGTTATATGAAAATAAACTGTATTACATAAACACAAAACACCATAGACTAAAATGACATAAATCAGCTATACTCTGCAAAGCAAGCAGTAATCAGATCATCATCATTATGAATGGACATAGAGAGAAACATTTCCATATTGCATATGTCATAATCAATTACCTTCCCTAGCACATATCAGATAGATCCTGGAAATATGCACATCACCAAACAAGGAACGAACAACATATCACATAACATCAGGTCATGGAATGCAGGGAAAACACTGAGGGCAAAACGTATCCTGGTGATAGGAGAAATCATATAGGTAATCACCCCACTCCCCCTTCTGCATGAAAACCAAAGCTTGTGTGCCCTTGTTTTATATGAGATGCGGTAACCAGGATGCACTCAGTCCAGACAGGATCCCCTGCGCTCCTATTACTCCAGATATGCTATTACTCCTCCATCCGGAACAGGGCCTTCGCCCAGGTTCCATCCTGTCCCGCTAATGCTAGAAAGAGGAAAGTGCCCCCAACCACAGATATGCCGCTAGGATCGGTGGGGGCCCACATGGCCATGAATGATGTGGGGAACCCTCCTTGGGCTCTTTCCGCCGTGACCTGAAAGTAAATCACAGGACTTCTCCCGCAGTTTGTCTCAAGACAGTGGGAGGAATCACACTCTGCTGCCCTGTGGGGCTTGGGGGGGGGACCTTGCTCTATTTCCCACCCCGCACGCGTTCAGGAATGCAGCAGCCCTCCAAGGCATGGAAGGATTCACACTCCCTCCAAGCACAGGAGATCTGGACTGGTCCCCCCGCTCACACGTAGAACATCAGCTGCCAGCAAACTTGCAATGCAGCTGCTTCCTACCTGCGGCTCAGTTTCCTCATGCAGCTCACCCTCTCCTCCAGTGCTGCGGCTCTCGGGTGGAGGGACTCTGCAGGGGGATTCCCTCTAGCAATGGCAGAGCAACATCAGGGAGCAGGTGCTCCTCTCCGTACTCCTGCTCTAAAGCCTATCTGATTAACATAAAGAGGAGCGCTCAGTCATGCTTCCTTCCAGTCCCCAGCACTCAGCACGCGCTGCTCAGTGTGCACATAATACTGTAAGGGCCTGGCTCCTCCATTGCTCAAGTCGGGGCTGCGGCAGTGATTGCACCACAATCTGCTTGTGGCCCAGGAGCACTCAAGAGAGTGCAACTCATCCGCACCAAGTAGAGGCTGCCGGCGGGCTACTCTCTGATTCCAGACACCACACAACACTCACCCCACTCTTCCCAAAGGCAGGCGACACGCCACTCGTGCCCAACTTGCAGAACAACAACAGGAAATGTAGGAGAGCTGAGGGGGCACACTGCCGAGCCCCTGGAGACAGCTGTGGTGGCACAAAACTGCAGGGCCCAGGCAAGCAGACCATCACAAGGGTCCAGAGAAAAACAGTGTCAGTCCCTCTTATGACCTAGCAGGTCACAGGTCAGTCCAACAGCAGAGCAGCCCCAAGGCAGCTCCTGGCGAGTCCCTTCCGCAGCATCTAGTGTCCAGTCCATACAGTGTCCATCAGTGTCTACTACTGTCTACAAAACATGGGAAACAACCCCTACACTTATACTCCTTTTGCCCAGCTTCTAGAAGTGGGAAGAAGGTTCCAACCAGCTCTAACCAGTTCCAGGAATGTCCCTTCTCCTCCACACTGGTGTCAGTGTTAACGCGTCCCTTTATGATAATTTATTACACATCACGACTCGTTTTTAGGCCAATTAAACTTTTGACCCAGTTGAAAGACACCTTAGGACGAGATAGCTAATCTATATGTCAATCAATACATCAATAATGTCAATATTTATTATCACAATACATTTCACTTTAGTCAAAGTCATTAATCAGTTCAAGACACTACCATGACCTTACAGTCATGAATAACCACACCAGTTTTAGTAGAAATTTATGAATTTTATTCCCTATTAGTTACAATTCTAAAAGTAGATGTGTTCATCTCAAAACCAAGAAACATAATAGTATAGTCACGATATGGCAACTTTGATAAGATTTCATTAAGGCGAGAATCACAAACATCAAAACGTAACACGGCGTAAACATAGATCAATTTAGCAGAGTGTCAATAACGCGTCAGTTCGACAAAGCATGGATTCAGTCATTTGTCTATTTGCGTCAATTTTAGTGAACACCTGTCCTAACCACTAATTAGCATTGGGATGTTGGGCTTCATGCAAAACAATTTAGAACACCAATTTGGAAAACATCTAGCCATGGTCTCTGTCAAAAGTAAGCAGTTGGTAACTAGAAAGGAAAAGCAAACAGACAAATCACAATTTCATTGTCATAGTTACCCTCCAATATTTAGGTCAGCACTCAGGTTCAGTCTTCGTCCTCAGGACATCAGTCAAACCGCCATCAGTCAGAACTCAGCTCCGGGGCAAAAAGGGGCACTTCCCTCATTAGGAGGCAAAGTGTAAAACGGCAATCTAAGAAAAGGATGGTTTAAGTAAAACCAAAGTAAGTCACCAAACAGAGTGACAAAGTTTCTGGATAAAATCTAAAGAATTCCCTACCTAATTCTAAATGGCTCCCCGTGTCATGGGTTTTTATCCCTTTTTCGTTGTACATTCCCCTAAAATTTCATTGGTCATTGGTTATACCCCACTATCTTTACCCAGTTAGAAAACGGATTATGTCATTAATCTTTCACCCCATATTATTTTACAGGCTTTTTATTGGTCCACATGATTAATCTCTTCAGAGGTAGCACGTCCGGTATGATTTCATCCCTCTGTAATTCTTTGCACATCTTTTGGTCAGTAGCTCCATTGTCTTCACCGGTTTGAACGACCTTGTACATTACATTAATCTACACTGTTTCATTTTGTCTAATATTTTCTACAAGCAATGTGGATTTCATGGGAACGGATCTACTATGGTTACATTCAGCTTCCAGTTTGAAGAAAAACAAAGGGTCATGTCCTTTTGCGAGTCAGCACACTGCAGGATAGGAAAAATACATTTAATATGAGAGCCAGGCAGCTAAGCTTCGGCTCATGCTAACTTAAGGCCTACAAGGAATTCAGCACAAATTCAATAACCCAATCATTAATAATTAGTATAAAACTTATTCTTTTATAGCAATTCATAACATTAGTCATTTTTATTAGTCCACGTATACATTGGCGGCCACTCTCCGTGGTCACATTTCAAGTGCACGTTTAAGCAGAAATTCGTTACTACAGTTTCTATGCGGCATTATTACACATTAATTCATAAACATTTCATGTTAATATAGATTATATAAGCTATGCTCTCTCATTAGATATCAGTAGATGGTAACTGAGCCTTTTGTGTCAGAGCAGGAAACAACCTATACCAATGTAAGTGTGCCCTGCCCTTTACCTCTCCCAGTTCAGGGAGACCACTCCGTATGCAGATGTACTCCTATCACACCTCCACCCTCCCTGTGTGATGGCTGTCTGAAAAGTATGCACAAAGCCCAGCTGTCACTCTGCCCCAAAAGTGGGTTGGAGTCAAGCTGCAAAAGCACCAGAGTTATAAGCACAGAGAAATACCTGCTTTATAAAAGTGGCATTTCTATAATGGTAATAACAAATCCATCTACAGCAGTAAGCAGCATTTCTCACTACCATTTCATCCATACCAAACATGCCCATGCAACCCCTCATAGATCAGAAATTACCACTTATCCATATGAAAGAGCATTTCCAATGCAATCCTATGAGAGAGGCAGCACTCATAGCAGTGAGAAACCAAATAGGCTGTTTGCCACTATTATGACAGGCCACACAGCCAATCACATGTCCTACCTCTTACCTACACAGCACCCTGCACATAGGGCTGCCAGGAGCCTACCTTAGGGGTAACTTATATGTAGCAAAAGCTATGCTGTGAGGTGTGGTATAATACAACCAAGGTGATGACTAAACATAATACCTAATACTTGCAATGTTCGTCCATAGTACTCAGTGGTAATCGGACTCATGTCACAGATCCGCCGGGAGGGGGATGTGCTTCTAGTCACACATTCATCAAAGCAACATTCCTCCTCTGCACCTAATGCTCACCTCCCCGCGGTCTGACACCTTAGTTAGGTGTATTATACCACACCACATAGCATGTAATATTAATGCTCTTAAAAGTGGTAGTCAGGAAGTCAACTCTGGTCCTGAAGAAGAGCCTAGGGGTAAGGCTCCGAAACATGTAGACCGAGAAGCAGGGTACATAACACACCCCACTTCTGATGCCCCCTTTTAATCATACCGTCTTTGTAAGATCTATTAAATCATCGTAATCACTAAGAGGCAGGTATTTTTTAACTCCCCTGAGACCCCACCACTCCAGTCCCTCTTATGATTCACATTGATGAGACTACAACAGTGCTCCAATGTAATTCGTTGGTTGCAGAATGTCCTGCTCCATAGCGAAACGGAAAGACACCCACTAATGAAGCATGTCACCAATGGGTAACCCTGGTGGGTGAGGGTTTTTCTAATAAAAAATGTTCTTTCTTTCCCTGTCCATCCTGTGGTTTTTCTTTGGGCTGGTTATTTTAGTAATGTTACATAGGCTTTAAGGAGGACAGACTCAGCCCAAGCACCTCCTTCTCCCCTTTTTTTCATATGAATATTGAAACCACAGAGTATATTTATGATCCTAAACATAAAAACTAAGATTTCTGCTATTTATGGTTTGCTATGATATTATTGAGAGAGCGTAATTTAAATAATATATATACCAAAATGAAATGTCTATATCAATGATGCTACATAGAAAACAATAATAATAGCGGTTTTGCTTAAACGTGCACCTGAATTATAATTATGGTGAATGGTCACCAATGTATATGCAAACTAACAATGATGAATAAAATGTTTATGTTATGTTTAATTAAGCTTATATTAACATCCATGTTACTGCATTCACATTGAAAATTTTATAGGCCTTAAGTTAGCGTAAGCTGTGGATTTTAGCTGCCTAGCTCTCATATTAAATGCATTTTCTGTTTTTCCAGTGTGCCGACTCGCAAAGGGCCATGACCCTGCAAATGTTCTTTTCTTCAACTTGGAAGATGAATGTATCTATGTTGATTCCGTTCCCAAGTGCATATTTGGTGCCTTGGTTTAAGATTGGTATACAAATTGAAACAAATGTAGATGAATGTATTGGACATTTAGACCAATGGACAATGGATCTGCTGACCCGAAAAGACGTGCCAAAATATGAAGTAACACCAGACGAGCCACCTCCGAAGACGTCAATTATGAAGACCAATCAAAGTGTTATGAATAATTGTGGGGTGACAATTGGGATTACCTAATGTTTAATTTGATAGGTTAAAGATAGTGGTGTATAGTAAATGTCCAATAGAATTTTGGGGGAATGTACTACGAAAAAGGGATAAACCCATGTCACGGAAGGGTCATTAGAACTAGGTAGGGAATGCTATTGATTTTATCCAGAAACTCTGTCACTCTGTTTGGTGACTTTAAGACTTATTAAAACCATCCTCACCCATAGACTACCCATTTTTTACTTCTCCTCCTTATGAGGGAAGTGTCCCCTATGCCTTTTAATCGAGTTTAGACTGATGGCATTTTGACTGATGTCCTGAAGACGAAGACTGATCCTGAGTGCTGACCTAATCCTTGGAGGGTAATTATGACAATGCAATTTGTAATTTTTCTGTTTGCTTTTCCTTTCTAGGTACCAACTGCTCATTTTGTTAGAGACCATAGTTAGATGTTTTCCAAATTGGTGTTCTAAATTGTTTTGCATGAAGCCCAACATGCTAATGCCAATTAGTGGTTAGGACAGGGGTCCACTTAATCTGACGCAAATAGACAAACGACTGACATTATGCTATGTTGAATTGACGTGTGTTCAGAACTCTGCTATCTTGATCTATGTTTACGCCGTGTTATGTTCTAATATTTGTGATTCTCGCGTTAATGAAATCTTATCACAGTTGCCATATCGTGACTATGTTATTATGCTTTTTGGTATTGAGATTAAGCCTTTTGCTCGTAGATTGTAACTAATAGGGAATAAAATTCATAAAATTCTATTAAAGGTGTGGTTATTCATGGCTGAAAGGTCGTGGTTGCGTCGTCAATTTTGATTAATGCCTTTAACCAAAGTAAAGTGTATTGTTGTGATAATATTGATGACATTATTGATATATTGATTGACATATTGATCAGCTATCTCGTCCTACGGTGTCTCTCCACTGGGTCACAAGATTCATTGGCCTAAAACGAGTCCTTATGTGTAATAAATTAACATAAAAGGACGCGTTTCCAGTTCGTTACCTCTGACTTCATAGCTCATGCGTTATAGACATCCCTATAGCCAAAATATCTGGCCATCTGAACTTGTACCAAGTACTTTTGGTCTTAGTAAAATTGGGCACTGTGAATAGGGTATGGCCAATGGTTCTATCTATTAGATTCAGCATAATTAAAGATATGTAGCTGCTATTTCTAAGACGTAAAAATTGTTGGTGTCTAAAACAATTGATTTCCAAAAATCCTTGATGATTTTTGCCCTTTCCATATTGACAGTCATTGCCCACCCATGCTTCCTCATGGCACTCCAAGATCCAGAATCCTGGAGTCATGCCTGTTGGTGAGATCGTGTAATGGTAATGGTGTAAATGTCAGGTTCTGTTGATGACTGACAGTCAGGAAGGCCAGTTGGCCTGCAGGTATGTTCCTGGGACACTGACCAGGAGTGATAGCAATATAGGGCTCGGGCAGGCCTGACAGAATATAGGGTGATAGTTTTCTAAGGATGCATGATACTTCGAGTATTAACTGATGTTGCATATTCTGTTTGCTTTTTGGCAATGGTTTGAGTCGCACCCTTTTGCTACATCCCCTGTTCTCTGATCTGGGAACATTTTCATGGCATGACTGACAGAGCCGATTCTATTCCTCTTGGTACCGTTACTATGGTGATCATATTTTCAGAACCAATAAGCATTGGCGAAGCCAAAAGGCCTTGTAGTTGAGACCTTTTGGTTATGTTGTACAGCATAGCAAAAAGAAAGACACAATGATGCTGTCTCATCATTTTGCTAGTGTGTGCATGCCTCATTACCTATCCATGCCTACTAAATGCAGTGGGCGCCATTCTTTCAGTACAGATTCGAGATGGATCAGTAAATATTTTGTTTAACTCCGGGGCCGGTTGTTCAATACCTTTCATTATAGACAGTGGCACATGAATAAACATTATGCCTGAATAAAAATATAATGAACTGTCCCCATTGCCACTGTTGGCGCAATCAAACACAAAATTGTTTACATGGGCTATATTGAAGCCTTTGAAAAATCAAGGTTCATTAGTAGTGACAGTGAAGCAAAAGAAGAGTAAAGGGCAAGCGCCCATTCATGTATTCCTAAGTACGATGTCAAGTGCCTGTTTACTCAGTTTCAACACAGCTGCTCACATGGGTCTAATTTCAGTGTATTACAACATGAATTCTCATCACAAAATAGTAAAATAGTTTCCTTCATTATTTCAAGGGTTAGGAAAATTGAAGACTATGAAAGTGCAATTACACATCAACGCGAACGTTCCTCCTGTTGCTCTGAGACACCAAAGAATTGCACTTCATTTACAGGAAGCTGTTGAAAAGGAACTTGAATCATTACTTAAACATGATATAATTGAGCTTTCAACTGGCCCATCGCCATGGGCTTCTCCAATAATGGTAGTTCCTAAAAAGGACAGTAAAGGAGCTGTACACATCGGTGTGGATATGCATCAGGCAAACAAGGCAAATAAAAGAGAGGCATCCTGATCCACACATTGTTGACATGATAACGCAATTGAATGGTGTGAGTCTTCTCTCACCTTTAAATAAAGGATGCCATCAGTTGGAACTTGAGGAGAATTGTGGTACATTACAACCTTTTCTTCACACATTGATCTGTTTCAACACAAAAGATTGAGTTTTGGTGTATAATCAGTTGCAGAGCCCTTTGAAGATGCCAAACAATGTATCATACAGCCTGTTGTGAATGCTTTCAACTACAGTGATGACATAGTGGTTTTCATAGCTAAACAGAAAGTTGTTTCCTTGCTAGTGTAGGTTTAACTTTGAATGCTGAAAAGTGAGAATTCACAAAACAAATCTAAAATTATTTATCCCTATCTTTTCAGATGGGTATGACACCGGATCCTCCTAAAGTAGTAGCGTTGTCATCTGCCAGTCCTCCCTAAAATATTTCAATGCTAGGCTTATTAATTGACATGATCTGTTACTGTTCCAGATATATATGAGACTTTGCCACAGTAATTGCTTCATTGAGAAAGATGTAAAAAAACAAACATTTAATTTTATTGGTCACATGATTGTGAGGAACGCTTTAAGAAAATAAAGAAAGCAATTAGGAATGCGATTAAAGTGGCATATATATCAATCGAATGCTTCCTACCTAAGTTGTTGTTAATGATAGCCCCGCTAGGTTAGGTGCAGTAATTGCATAGCACGGCGGATACCCAAATGCTCAAAGACATATTGTGGCATATACAAGTTAAAGTTTATCTCAAATTGACTGTGCTTATTCTCAACCTGAGAAAGAATGTCTAGCAGTGGTGTGGGCTTGTAATTATTCTGAAACAAATCAGAGAGGTACCCCTTCCAAAACCAAAGGGACAGCGTTAAAAGTCCATACACAAATTCCCTTTGGATGTGAATTTGGATCCTAAGGCTCAATTGAAATTACGTTGCTAGCATATTGACTGTTTTCAAATGCTACTATACTCCAAACATTACTATTTCAACACCATACTCTACACATTGTTTTTCTTGTTATTTCTTATATTTTTATTTTTGTTATTCAAAATATTTAAATAAATACACCAAACGTATCTTCAATGTATAATGCTTCACAACATTTTAACATATTTTTTTCTCTTATCCTTTTAATGAAACAATCACAATAAAAATGCATTTCTCATATAGCTATAAACACTGTTGATGCAGCGTTTCGGTTGTCTTTCAGTTGGTTCACACCACCTTCTTCAGGACAAGTTCAGCAATTTATACATACATTTTCCATACACTTTAACTAAAAAATACAAGAAAAAATGGTTCTTTCTGACTAGCAGAAGGGAGTTCCAACATTTAGCTGCTGCCACCGTAAAAGCTTTATCTCTCCATTTCGCTTTATGGGTGCAAGGAACCTGAATTCTGAAAGCTCCAACTGAACAGAGTTGTCGATTGGGTTTATACCAACATAATCTGGACACCAAATATTTAGAGCCATATCCATGTACCGCTTTAGGAGTTAGACATAAAGGGGGTTATTCTAACTTTGGAGGAGTGTTAATCCGTCCCAAAAGTGACGGTAAAGTGACGGATATACCACCAGCCGTATTACGAGTTCCATAGGATATAATGGACTCGTAATACGGCTGGTGGTAAATCCGTCACTTTTCCGTCACTTTTGGGACGGATTAACACCTCCTCCAAAGTTAGAATAACCCCCAAAGTCTTAAAAGTAATACATTGGGCCACTGGGAGACAGTGTAGTTGTTTTAAGCTGTTACTAGCTGAGGTTGAGCAGGGGAGATTAAAAATAGCCTGCGCAGCTGTGTTTTGAATCAACTGGAGTTTCCTTAACGAGGATTCATCCAAATTGAGCATTAAAGCATTGCAGTAGTCCAATCTGGGTACTACCAATGCCAAGGTCACTGTAATTCTCCATTCCCTTTGGAAAAAAGGACAAATTTTCATTAACATCTTGAGTGTCCAAAAGCTAGTTTTAACACTGGGGTTAACATGTGATCTAAAAGAGAGGCAGTTGTCAAAAGTAACCCCTACATTTTTAGTAGCAGTAATAGGCACAGGGAGAGTGCCACAATCCATTGGCCACCAGCGGGAGTTCCACAGTTCCTTTCCTGATCCAAAACATAATATTTCAGTTTTGTCACAGTTTAATTTAAGCCAATTCGAGTTCATCCAACCATTGACTTCTCACATACATTTAAAATATTTTCTTCAAATAGTAATGTTTGGAGTATAGTGACGTTGGAAAACGATCAATACCCCTTTGTATTTTTCACCTTGTATATTTAACTTTTAGTCCCATATATGAGGAAAACTGCATGCTAGCAATATAATTTCAATTGAGTCTTAGGATTCAAATTCACATCCAAAGGGAATTTGTGTATGTGTATGGGCTTGTGAACATTTCCACATGTTTTTGTACAGAAAGCCTTTTACGCTACTCCCAGGTCATCAAGATTTGTTAACCATCTTTTTCAATCCAAGAGCCAAGATGCCTCCTCACATTGAACTTTGCGGTCTATGACTGCACGAATACAATTACACAATTGTCCACCATCTGGGAAGATATAAATCCTGCTGACTATGTCATGTTTTGGTACACATTCCAAAATGACAGAAGCTTACATAAACTTAAATTGTAAAATCAATACACCAGCTCCCGTTTCGTCAGAGAAAATTGTTACTGCTACAAGGAAAGACAGTGGCATGTTGGAACGGAAATATATTATAACACATCAATCATGGAACAAGCACAACCAGCCTTTTACCCATGACAGGGAGACACATTATTAAAAAATGTCAGAGATTAATTGTCTTTAACTCAAAAAAGCATAGTACTGAGAGGTTTGAGGGTTGTAATTCCAGAGAGTTTGAGACAACAGATAATTGAAGTGGCTCATAAAGGACATCATGGAATTGGTGCCACCAAAGTAGGTCTTCAGGTCTGGTTCCCTCATCTAGATGAAAGAGTTGAAAAGGAATTAAAAGCCTGTCATCTGTGCAACTCTGTCATCGAACACCACTCAACACACCTTAAACGTGTCCGAGCTGCTAAAGCATGTGTGGTATTGAATTACTGTTTACTTTTTTGGTCCTCTTGAAGATAGACGTCACCTGATGGTAGAAGTTGATGAATACTCTGTTTTCCCCTTGTTGAAGATCTCTTGTCTATCACACAAGAAAAAAGTTATTGAGAGATCAGCCACTCCCTGTACGATATGGTGTGTTCCAGCAATCTTGAAGTCTGGCAATGGCCCACCTTTCAACAGTCTAGAGTTCTGAGATTTTTGCAGTCAGTTAAATGAGAAGCACCAGAAGAACACACCTATGTGGCCTCAGGTCAATGGCCTTATTAAATGATTCATGAACACATTAAAGAAAGCCGTTCAGCGTGCTGCTTTCAAAAAGTTCAACCTCAAATCTGTTATGAATTCTGCCCTGTGAGCTTCTCATTCGCTTCCTCACTCTGCTACAGGTGAAAGTCCTGCAAAGTTGATGTGTAGGAGAGCTACGATGACCATGTTACCTCAATGGACCAACCAGCGCTCAAGCTCTGAGAAAGAAGTACAGATAAAAGACTTGAGTTGTGAGAAACAACTAGAGGCCTATGTGGATCGGTTCACTCCAGGAGATTGAGTAATTGTCCGTCAGTGACGCAAGCATAAATCTGATGCTCCGTTTCACATTGAGCCTTTTCAGGTTACTAATACGAAAGCACACTGCCAAGCGCCCTGGTAAGTCCAGTACGTGAGACTATTTGCACTTCAAACATATAGGTCAGCGCTCGTCCGACATCCCTGTGGGAAGGAAGCTGATGTTGAAGAACCCAGTGAGGAAATCCTGAATGAAGTTGCTCCCACATTAACAACTCACACTATGGACACTACTGGTGATCCTTCACCGTTCCTAAAGACGCACTCGGGATGAGCCATAAAAGCGCCCAGAAGGCTCATTGAAGAAATGTAATAGTATGTATGTATGTATATATTGAAAACAATTGTAATTTTCTTTTAACAGAGAGGGAGATGTAGTATTGTGTGAGATGTGAATGATGGAACCATATTGGCTCCTGATGGACTCCATAGATTAGTGACGTAAGTTAGAACGTAGTGAAGTCAATGCTGTTTTAGAATGGTGAGTTTGCTGTTCCACGCAGCAGAATAAAGATGTTTTACTAAAGCTGTGTGTGCTGAGTATTTACTGGCGGGTACCCACCGTAGGAAAGATGCTACAGGTCGCATTCTGAATGGCTTGCCTAGACAGATTGCATTTTGCATTGTGCCCAAGCACAGGTCTCATTTGGCATTGCACTCTTGCACAGGTTGTATGGCACCATAGCCAGGTCTCGTTCTGCCTGGCACCTACACCTCAGAGAGACTTTAGTGTTGCTGACTTTTAGAAGGATTACGTCTGCACTGGCAAATGCTGCAGATTATTATTTGTTCCTGTTTTTTAAATTTCTGTATTAAAAAGACATTTTTATTTGTGTGTAAGACATTAATTGTGAAGACTGGTTCTGTCATGTTTTATCCTTGCCAATACATTTACATTTAGAATAGAAAATTAGGCAAGTGATGCAGATATTTGAGTGATATCTTATAGTTGAAAAAATAGTGTTTGTTCTGGTAATTTTGACTGGCTGTAAACCGTGAGTTATAAAAATCGTAATAGTTCAAAAAACACATCATGAAGTAGACCAGGGGGCGGCTAGTATTATTGGGCAAAAGGGGTGTTGCCCTACCAATCGGGCAGATGCAGAAGAGAATTAAAACATGTCAAGCAGCTGAAAAGAAATTCCTACTTGCTAGCTGTGCTCTTACTTTTAATGGAAAAAGAACAGATGATGAACAGAATGTGGAACAAATCAAACATTCACCCCCAGTCACAGATCTGGGTTTAATTCATCCTTTTTTTTGCTTGTAATGCCAATCCAGTTTGGACCCAGCGTTATGCAAATCAGTCTTGACCCTGTTCCCCATGGAAACAGTCCAACCCAAACTGCCAGAGCAGGTCCTCTTTGGACCTGAAACAAGCATCCTGGGACCGGCTTCAGGGTATCACTCCTCCTCAGCCAGGCTACCTTAAATCTACTGACATAGCAAGCACGGGACACAGGTGCATCACTTTCTCGTCACGGGTGAACATCTGCCAATATTTCTGTAAAACTTGCCGCCTTTGACTAAAGTAATTTCTCAGCAAGGATCCACTTTGACACATTCTATCTTTCGAGCTTCATGATTACTGTCGAATTCCGGTGTATTTTTCAGTTTAATGCTGGCAGTGTGCATATACATGGCGATTGGGGATAAGATCAAACTCAACCTGAATCTTACTATATGACATAAAGTAATGAATATAACGCTAATGTTGGGTTATGGTGTATAAAGTATATGCTGATTTATATACATTTTGGGTATATTATTTTGGAAGGTCCTGAGGAAGTCCAGGGGCACTCACCGGATGAAACACGTGTTGACGGACAAGTGAGAGAATAATGAGGACGGATAAGTAAGAGACTCAAGAGGATTTTGTTGTGAAGATACACAAGTCAATGCATGGGATAACAAGCGGCACTTTTTGGGAACAGATGGATTAAAGAAATGTTTATGACTTTTGAACTATGAACTTGGTATTGTAAAGAATATAGAAGGAACGTTTAATCTGGACTACTAAAGAACTATTGAAGGAACGTATAATTTGGACTGCTGATTTTCAAGTTTAATTAAATGCACAATTTACTTATTACGGACTTAAATTAAAAATTATTTGGTATGATTTTTTGTTGAGGTTAATGGAATTGGGAAAATTCATTAAGATATAGCTATGTATAAGGGTTTATAAATTTTCATTTGTGTGCCTTCACATTTTGAAATAATTCCCTAGAATGATAGCCGGGTTAGGTTCCGTCTATGTGGGGAGGAAGGGGGGGAGACTGAAGTACTAGGGGGGAAAGGGAGCGTGGGCGATACAATGTGGAGCTTGCACGTGAAAGTGAAATGTGCAGGGAGAGGAGGGGAATAGCAGCTAGGACTTTGGTTTTGATTTTGATTTTGATTAGGGGCCAACGGAATCAGAAGCGAGGAGCGGCATATGGTAGGTGTAGGTTGTGGCGGGCAGCTCACAACGGTCCCACTGCAAGGAAGGGGTCCACACCTGGTTGAAAACATTAGCCTGATCCTAGGTTATAGATGAATCTTTCATGTGTGGCTATGCGGGTCATTGCCACAATCCATTCCTCCGGGGTTGGGGAGATTGAAGATCGCCAGTGGCGAAGGATACAGATTTCTGCGGTTGCTAGTGCCGTATGTAACAGTTGTCTATGCAGCCTGGGCAGGTCCGGAAGGGAGGTCATGTCATGCAGTATGATAAGGGAGGGGGAGAGCGGTACTTGGAGTGGTATGGACTCAGTCAGAGTGAGGCCCACAGCTTTCCATAAAGGTTGAACTGTCGGGCAGTCAGTTAGGATATGTAGCAAATCGCAGTGTGTCTCTATGCAGCGCCAACATTTTGCATGTAGGAGGAGCCCTGTTCTATGTAGCTTCGCTGGGGTCCGGTACCAGTCATGGATCACATTGAAAAGACAGAATTTTAGCCGAGCTTCTCAAGTACCCTTGTCCAGGGCCTCCCGAATGTCCGCCCAGTCTTCTGTGTCAAATGTCCGCTGCAGGCGGTCTTGCTACGGTAGGCGTAGTTTGTCCAGGAGAGGTTGTGAGTATAAGTGTCGCATGATGGCCTCAGAGGCCTGCCATAACACCTTTGTGCTTTCCCCACATTTGTAAATAAGTTACCATGGGTGAGGTCTGGAGTCCCCAGCGAATCGTATCAGCGCCCTGTTGTAAACAGTGTTTGAGTACCAAGTATCGCCATTCCTGCCACGGGTGAAGGTTAAATTCTTCCTGCAACTTAGCAAAGGATTTGGGCACTCCATCTTCCAGTACCCAAGCAAGGTCAAGGATACCGACTCTGGTCCATTGCAGCCAGTCAAGCACCTCCCCTCCTATCCGTAAGGCATTGTTGTTCCATAAGGGGGCATGGGCGTGCAGAAGAGTGTGTACCCCAAACAGGTGGTAAGCCCTGCGCCAAGCCGCTCGGGTCACCCTCAGGATTGGGTTTGCTGTACCAGAGGACGAGAGATCGTCACGGTAAAGCCCGCCAAGTCCCCCGTCATGGAAAAGCAGTGTCTTCTCTAAAGCCACCCACTGCAGTGGCTCTGGCGATCCAGGCAATGTATGGGCCAATTGTGATAAGTGTGGCGCTACTGCGTAGTGTTCCACCGAAGGGAGTCCTATTCCTCCATGGGAGATGTGCGCCATTAGTTTAGCTGGTGCCAGACGTGGTCCCGTACAACCCCACACAAAGGCTCTAATGAGAGTATCAATTGACCGCAGAGTGGAGAGAGGCACTTGCAAGGGTAGGAGTCCCAAAAGTAAGTAAAGCGAGGTACCGTGACCATCTGTTCCGCCAGTACCCTACCCCACATAATTGAAAATATTTTTGACATTTTTTTATCAGTATGAAAATGTATTATTTTCTTCCTATACTTTGCCACATGGACGTCTCTAGCCTGGTGGCAGGGACCTTCACTTGCGTGTGAAAAGCTACACTAGCAACCTTAAACTCATAAATTTTAGTCTTCTGGACTTCACCCCCAGTTTTGAGGAGGGTACAGACATATAAGACTGCATCTAGTGGTAAAATTACAACGTAAATGACGAATAGCAAAAAAGGGTAACGTTAGTACTATGTGCAGTGGTAAATTTATAATTGTAAATTTACCTTTGTGAATAATACCCCTAGGTTCTTAAGTTTCTCTTTTTTTTAGTTCTTCTGGTTCAGTATTCGGGTGGCTTGTTACAGATCCAGCATTTACTAAGGGGAGGAGGTTGTGAAGTTATATTCACATAAATAACAATAAGAGAGGCTGCTGCCTTCCCCACACTCACCCTCCCAGGGCGACACCTGGGGAGACTGCAGTCCTAGCGATTACGTGAAAATACCGATCATGACCAGTCAGACAGATAGATTTCAGTTTGGAACATCAAAGGCACTGCACCAATAATCAAATGTACAAAGTACTCTGCTCAATTGTCAGGGAGATGCCCTTTGCTTTCCTCTAAGAGACCCGCCTGCTAGCCCCGCCTTTGCAAAAATATGTAATAAACAAAGACAGACTGCAACAGGGTTCTCCACTTAAACTGAGGAGCTGATGATAGGGATAAGAACAGGAGCCTCGGCCAAAACAGTATGTGTGACATACTGGACACAGAAGGGAGATATGTTGCAGTTGAGGGCCTGCTTGACGGTCATTCTTTATTTTGCGTTGTGGTGCGTGACAGCACCATATGTGCACATTATGCGGCCCAGCAGCCTTCCCACATGCTGCCGGCCGCGCTGCACTCGACACGGGGGCGGCCTTGGGCATTATCGCACGCTTCTTTTGGTGCGCAATAGCGGCGTCCTGTTCACGGCGATCACAGTCGTCCTGGCAGTGCTGTGGTCGCCGCACCGCTTGGTGGGTGCTTTTTAGCACCGTCGCACTTTTCTGTTTGCGGCCGCAACTGTTTTCTCAGAGCTGCGGGCCGCGTTGGTTATTGTCAGATGGGGCTTTTTGCTTATACCCCCGGGCTCACCTCATGCTCGGTGTGTGGGGGATGTCGCTCCCGTTCCCTTCATTTTTTCAGGGTTCACAGCGGGCACCAGTCTCTCCACTGGTTTACTTTCCTGTTCCCTCCATGAGGGAAGTAGTCATCTGCGGCCACGTGGGGTTGCTGTACCCGCCCTCGTCGCCAATGTAGTGTTGGGGCCCTAGGCCCCCATGCTACTAGAATGTACGACACGGACACTGGTGTTTGGTATCTGGAACTCGCCCTGGGCACGTGCGCCTGGCCCCTTTTGGCTCTGATATGATTAGTCTCCATAGATGACCCCAGTGTTGCACAGGTTGGCTTATTTCATACTGTAATTGGGTACCTGGACTGTTGAGGAACATCGTGTATGATAATGGTAGGGGGAGTGACTATAATTGTGTCACTGACACAGAGAAAGAACATGTCCCTCACTGAGTTGAACTCCAGAAGCCCTAAACATCAAGTAAATTAAAGAGTAATTGAATAACTGCAGATTATGTGATGTGTGGTGTGCACAGTATCCAGAATCCAGAGTACACAAAATTCCTACCCATGTTAACCAGTTTCTCATAAAACAGGTGAAAATCTATGTAGAATACTCAGCTGAATGTTTATGCAAAATACTCTCTGATCATAACAATCGGTTGATGGCCCTGAACTGGAGCAGCCCACTTGCACTGAACCCATTGTTGCATTTATAGGCAACATCTCTGCAGGTCGCACACTGCAATAGTGCAATAGGAAAAGCAATAGGCTTTTAGTAAAAAGAAAAGGCAGGGTTAGTGCACTATTAAGGAGCATTAAAAGTGACTTTTAAGGTTGATGTTAGAGAGGGATGTACTAAAATATCATAAGGAATCTGGGACACGCACTCTTGAGAGATTAGGGAACACAAGAAGGAAAAGGGAGAAGATTGGAATTTAAGAGCATTTTAGCCCAATCACTAGAGGAGAAATAGAGCGGGCCCAACAATCTCTGTGCCCATACTGAAAAGCTGCTTTTATTATAATACACAACATAACACGTTGTATTCTGAAGGAAATTAGGCTGCTGCTTTATGCACATACTAATTTAAGCATAACAAAGTAGCCTGGACTGACATCTCTGATGAACCATGGAAGAGCGTTACCTCCTGTGTATAGATTATTATTCAGATATTATTACAAGATGTTACAGACCCAACCTCCTCCCTTGATGGCCATGTGGGTGGATCGCTATCTAGAGTCCGCAGACCAGACTATTTGGTTGAAAGATTGGAGAGAAGCCCTAGAAGATCCTAAAATGGTAACCTACTTTGGAGAAGCCATACGCTGGATGATCTAAGGAAAAATTAAATGAGTTTCCAAAATATTTCTATAACCCATATGCAGTGACACCTCTGTGTCTCTAGTAGTCCTGTTGAAACTGGGTAAAAGTTGATTAGAAACAAATTTCATATAAGCCCCTCTCACGCTAAACTTAGACCACTCCTAGGTAAATTTGAAGAAGGACCCTCCTTACCTGTTGCATCTCCAGGTCCTATGGTGGAGCTCCGAGGTTTTCCCCGCCTCACGCCGTGCCAAAACCTGGAAAAAAATAAATAAACACCAATTAAGTGGATGCTAGGGAAGAAGCTCCACCAACATTAACAAAGGAGATCTATTTTCAGGAAAGAAGACCCGGAAGTATGGTGAGTGTGGGGGACAAACATTGGGAGAATAAAGAGGAAGGCTGCAGAAGAGGAGAGACTTCCGGGACTGTAATGCTACCTGTATTTAACCACTGATTCCATCTTGATCACTGACTCCTTTTTGTGCTTAGCTTAGCTTCAAATGCCGTCACATTGGTGGTGCAGGTATTTTTCCATGCACAGCTTGTTTTCTACATTGAACGTGTTTTTGCTCTTCTCACCAGAAAAGGGAACATATCCTGGAGGATGCGAAGGTGATAAGTGTACCAGGATGACAATGTTCATAGCACAGAAAAGTACATTCTGTCTTGGGAATGCACACTGGGATCTGGCCAGTTCTTTTGTGTGTTTTCAACACACACCAAGAATATCCAGCTCTTACTTAACACACTTAGACATCTGTTCCAACAGTGTATTACACCTAAGTATCAATTTACGTAGATGTGATTCTATGAGCTTTTACCAAACCACACCCCAGAAGATATTCAAGGATATAATGGCTGATAGATATTTGGATTCCAGTTTATGAGGGAATCGCCACTTAGCAATGTATTGCTGCTGTAATACAACATAATAGTATTTGTAGTTGCGGTCCCTATGGCCACTTCTGAATGATGAAAGTGAGAGAGTGTAGTTTAAACGTTACCTATTTAGATGTGAAATGTTCATATTAGCAACGCTATATTAACAACATTATTAATAGAAGTGTGTTTAATACAGAAGAAATATTGTATGCATAAACTAACGTTGACATAAGAAATAATTGTTTGAATTACAAATTAAATATGTTAACACATACGAAGATTCCATTTATTAGAATCCATAAGTCTTAAGTTAGCGTGAGTCGAAAACTAGCTGTGTAACTCTCATATTGAAGCACATTCTTCTGTTTCTCCAGTGTGCTGACTTGTAAAAGGCCATGACCCAGCATTTGTTCTTTTCCTCCGCTTATTGTAACTTTGGCAGGTATATTCTCATCCGCATGCTAATCGCTTTAGTATAAAATCGTAGGCTCGCAACAAGAGTACAGATACTTTCAAGGACACTGAATCGCGGCAAAAGAACTCTTGACCCGAAGAACGTGCCAGAAAATGAAGTAACCCCGGATGTGCCACCTACGAAAAACGTCAATTATGAAGACCAATCAAAGTTTGGAAAAATATCGCAAAATGACAAATGCATTACCTAATGTATAATTTGAAAGGTTACAGGTAGTGGGGTGAAGTGATCATCCAATTGAATTTTGGGGGAATGTATTGTGAAAAAAGGATAAAAACCCATGACACAGAAGACTCGAGGGAACTAGGTAGGGAATGATATCGATTGCATCCAGAAACTCTGTCACTTTATTTGGTGATTGGAGACTTAGACAAACCATCCTCACCCAAAGACCGTCCCATTACACTTTCCTCCTTATGAAGGAAGTGCCCTGCTTTTACATTAGATAGTCTGACGACGATCTAGCTGATGTCCTGAAGACGAAGACTGATCCTGTATGCTGACCTATCCTGAGAAGGGTAATTATATAGTTGCTAATGAAATTCACTTATTTGCCTTTCCTTTCTAGGTACCAACTGCTGTGTATTTTTAACTAGAGACCGTAGATAGATGTTTTCCAAATTGGTGATCTAAATTGTTTTGCATGAAGCCCAACATGCCGATGCTAATTAGTGGATAGACAAGGCATCCTTTTGACTGACATAACTGACGTGACTGACTTGATGCTATGCTGAACTAGAACCTATATGAGATTTATGCACTAGAATTATTAATCTTCATGTTATAATCTGATGTTGTGATCTTTGCATTATTACTGCAATGTTACTATGCTTCTTCGCTTCTTGGTTTTGAGATAAATACGTTTACTATTAGTTTGTAATCAATAGAGAATAAAATTCACAAAACTTCAATGAGGTGTGGTTATTCATGACTGAAAGGTCATGATTGCGCCGAAGGTTTAACTAATGTCTAAAGTAAAATATATTTTGGTGATATACGTTGACCGTATTATTGATGTATTGTATGATTTATTGATCAGTTATCTCGTCTTACGGTGTCTCACCACTGGGTCCAAAGATTCATCGGCCTCAAACGAGTCCTAATGTATATAAATTAATATAAAAGGATGCGTTACCAGTTCTGGTAGCAGAGCGACGGTTAGGCCCTTGGGGGGGGGGGGCACTAGGACGGAGTTTCATTGTTTAATTTGTTTTTCTGTGAAAATGCAATTTGGAGAGATGATGGGTTGCTAAGTTCGCCATGGCTTTCCTGGGATCTCGGATCCTGCCTAAATGAGTTGGGAATGTTCTCGGCGCCATAGTATGAGTGGTTAGGGTTTTTGCGCTTGCCTAAGGCTTATGCTTATCGCAGGTGGTTGTGGAAAACTGTGTGTATTTAGGCCAAATTAAGTGTTGTTTAGGAGGAGTGGGCGTACTCCATAGTATGAGAGTAGGGAAGTCGGCGTACTTCATGTGAATGTAGCGCTTGTTGCTTAAAATTATCCACGTGGTTGGTTGACATGTACCTATTGAGGTCTAAGACTCCAGAGTATGATGATAAATGTGATTCATGTTGTAATCTGTGCGGTTTAATAGGTCAATCGGCGTGGGTGACAAGTCAAGTTTGAGTTATGATGCATATGTGAAAACCTTCGATGGAGATTTGACAAATTCTAAAGTGCACTAGAAGGAGTCATTGACAAGTCGAGAGTAGAATTTGCGGGTCGAATTCTGCTTGCGTATGTGGGAACTGAGAAGGAAAGAGTAGCGGCTGAGGCTTCAAGTGAAATCCCTGTAAGGTTCTGAAGCGAATGTATTACCCTTCCTGTAGTAAACCGGCAGATTTGTGTTGTTTTTAAGATGCTTGCAATAATTCTGTATTAGTTTGTGTGAATTGTAAGGGTCAGTGAGGAGCGGACAAGCCGCAAGACTTTGTCAGCTGCTGTGTGTGTGTGAGAGTGTGACGTCAGTGGTGCCGCGCTGAGATAGGTCAGATGTCGAGAGGGGTCGCGCACGGATTGGCCGCCGTCCGTGAGAGGCAATAGGTTGAGAAAAGGTAGGTGAAGAGTATTCTGGGAAATAAGCCATTTATGATTGGATACAAGTACAAGGGACGTAAAAATAAATTTTATTAAAGCATTCAAGAACGCTCTAAAGAGAGATGTATATATTGTAGCAACCAATGGGGAACCTACACCACCTGAGGGTACTCCAGCTCATACAGTGATGGAAGAGAAAGGTGTTGCACCTTGCTTATGGATGAAACAGTGGCGCAAATTGACTGAGAAAGAGGGGTGTTTAGCGTTTCCAGAACATGGAACATTCAATCCAAAAGTACTAGAAAATCTGAGGTGGATGTTAAGCACTCAACAGCCACCTCCAAGACCGGCACAATATGAGGCTTTAGCGATCTGGGACCTAATGGCTCTTAAACATAGATTAGAGAGGTTTCAAAGAAGGCTGAAAAGGGCAGAAAAATCTTATGCAGAGGCTAGGTGGGACAATGAGAGCAAAATGTGGAGAAGGGGAATTGTAGATAGGTTGAAATTATTCCCAGCAATAACACAGGGAAAGAAAGCCTCCTGCAAAACCGACAAAGATACAGGCAAGTCTAAAGAAAATAAAAGGTCCTGGGAAGAAGACGATGATTCAGACGACGAGGAATTTATGGATAGATTGTTACACGATCGCCCGCCACCATATGCGGTGAACAATAGCGCTCCAAGTACTAGCTTGGATCCTGGGAACCAGACACAGGAGAAGGGAGTTACTGATATGGTACAGACTAGCGATACAGCTTTGACACAGAATGGTGTCAGTGTACGCACTGCACCGAGACGCCGCTACAGTTGCAGCCTCCTCCACAGATAAAAAGAATTTACCCTGATGTTCCCGTGCTTGAGACTACTACAAACTTGATAGTGCCGCCAGACCCGATATACACGAAGGCGAGGTTAATACAGATTGAATCAACTCCAAGACTAATGTCTCAACCCCCACAGCTGATACCAGGGTACAATCCTATAGCAGGACCGCCATTAGAACCTGTTCCGGGAACATTGGAACAGACCTATGGTGTTGCTGCTCCAAGAAGTCTAGGACCAGGTCAGACACCTGCTGCTATATCGTTACCTATTACTGTCGGTTCCCCCGGTGCCATTGTATGCACAGGATAAAACAGGGATATGTGATCAGGGAGTTATGACTCAGGAAGCGATAAGAGGAGGGCCTATAAGAACGCCACAAATAATGGCCCCGGGAGAACAAGCAAATGAACAACCGAGACCCTTGATGGATCTTAGTCCAGTAGGGGCACCTCTTGAAGCAATGCGTCAAGCAGGGTTGGGAGTTTTAACTCCTCAAACCACGAGTATAAATACCTCACACACCCCAATGATACATGCAGGGAATGTTTCATTGCAAGGTTTCACTATACAGCAGTTAAATGAGTGGTTAGAGAAAACTTATGCTTCACCGAAGACTACAGTGACCACCATAGTTGAACCTGAGAAAGAGAAACAAGATGAATGCTTAAACTTCGTACGACTAGGGGCAGAAGCTGCTGAGTTGGTAGAAGGGACAATGGGAGTAAATAGATTGGAATCATACACAGAAGCAGAATTGAGATACCTATGTCCCAAGATTACTAAGGAGGTAGGCAAGGTACATCAGAGATTAGCGAATTTGGCAGACAGATATAATATCGATATCGGAAATACTAAACATTTGAAAAGAAGTTACAGATTAGATTTTGATTCCAAGGATTTTGAACACATGAGATCTGCAGGCATGAAAACACACTTAAAAGAACTGTTGCAGAGTGCACAGATTTGGGGTGCGTTAGAGAAGTGGGAAGGCCGATGGGCAAAGAAAAGAGATAAGGGAAAGGAAAAGAGTCCAGTGACTAATGAAGTCAGGACCTCAGCCAATCTGGATTCAGTAAAAATACTACCTATGAGAGAGACAGCTGGTGGTGCTTTAGTACATGTGCCATGGTCTAGAGGAGACATTTTATCTTTTACGAATGATTATCCTAGGCTAAGAGAGAAGCCGATCGAGTGGTATCAACAAACGGATAGATTTGTGAAGCTTGCAAAGTGTCTCTGGGAAGACTTAAATACTTTGTTTGAGATTATTGTGCCGCCGGATTTGTGGCTCGAGTGCAAGAGAGGGGTAGATTGGCCGACAAAGGAGCCGGCAAGAGATAAGGTGACCGGAGCACCTTCAGAAGAGGTGATGAAATATTATCATAAAGTGATTGAGTTTTTGAAACAAAAGGTGTCGCCGAAGGTGACTGATTGGCAGAAAATCGACCAGACCTCGCTGGAGGTTAAGGAGTCAATACATGCTTATTATGAGAGACTATTGAAAGCGTTCAAACATTACAGTGGTACTGAGACTATCGAACCGAAGGACATGAATCACCTTGTGTTTAGGTTCGTTGAAGGGCTGAGACCAGAGGTTAGCCAGATGATTAAGAATCATTTGATTTGTTGGCAAGCTAAACCAATAGACGAGGTGTTACAGTATGCGAAATACTGTAGTGACGAGATTGAATTAAAGCAGAAAAAGTTGAAGGAGAAAGTGATGGTGATGCAGATAAGGGCTGCACAAGCTGGAATGCAGGGAAAGGAGTTCAGCAAATGGTACAACAACAACCGCAAATGAATGGTGTGTTTCAGGCACAGGCGAGAGGCAGAGGTCGAGGGTTTGTAAACCGCGGTTTTGATATGAATAATGTTGTTATACATAATGACGGTGAAGGAGTGAAAAAATTTCGCCATGTCACGCATGCGGGGGCGTGGGGCATTGGAAACGGGATTGTCCGAATATGGTGCAGGATGGTGCAGTTCAGCAGAGCATTAATGTTGGTTCATTACAAAATTCACGAGGTCCAAAAATAAGACATCAGAACCCGAATTTTCAGAATAATTCAATACAAATGTAAGGGGTACAGCCCGTGCAGCAGATGCAAATGCCGCGTTTTCAGTCGGTGCAAATGCAACCAGTACAACAGCAAACCCCTATGGTGCCTAGACAGCAAATGCAATTACCAATAGCTCCGATGGGACAGCAACAGGTGACAGGTCACAGGTCAGGTCACAGGTGACAGGTCACAGGTCAGGTAACCAATCAAAATAACACTGTGCAGCAATTCCCATTGCGAGGTGAAAATGGCATGAATGAGGATTGGTCAGATGACAGTTCAGATAGTGATGAGTGCAGGCTTGCAGCATCCTTAGAGGTGGATCAAAGAGGCCCATATGTAGAGGGTAAAGTAATGGGCTATAAGGTTTCATTTTTGGTCGACACAGGAGCCACGCGTTCTACAGTTCGAAGTGCAGAAGTCCCGAGGTTACCTCTCTCAGGGCGCACTATACGAGTAGTTGGGGTGGCAAACCAATACTTGACTAATCCAATTACTGATCCGGTACAGGTTGAAATTGGAAATTTTCAAGGCTTGCATAGATTCGTTGTATGTGATTCAAGTCCAGTATCCTTATTAGGAAGGGACTTACTGTGTAAGACGAAATGTTCGATCACCTGTTCCAATGATGGAATAGAAGTACAGACAAACAGTGATGATGAGGGAGACGAGAGTCAATTTGCAGCAGAGGAAGCAGAAACTAATGAGGATTACCCTTTAATTACTTTATTCCCAATGCACACTTTGATCAACCTACCTGTCGATCTACAAGGGACCGTGACAGAGAAAGTGTGGGATTTGACTGGAAAAGAAGTAGGGTTGATAAAAGGAGTAGAACCAGTCAAGGTACAGGTAAAGCCAAACGCAGTGTTCCCACAAGTGCCGCAATACCACATGACACAGGATATCCTCATCGAGGTGTCACAAATAATTACAGATTTTCTCAGACAGGGAGTCTTGAAAGAAGTTTTGAGCAGTCCGTGCAATTCTCCCATAATGGGTCTGAAGAAGCCTTGTGGGAAAGTTCGAATCGTGCAGGATTTGAGAAAAATAAATGAAATTGTGATAAAATGCTGCCCTGTAGTGCCTAACCCAGCAGTAATAATCTTCCAAGTTCCTTGCGATGCTGAATGGTTTACTGTGGTAGACCTGTTGCAAGCATTCTTTTCAATACCTCTTCATGAGGGCAGCCAATTTTTGTTCAGTTTTAAATTCCTGGACAAGGTGTACAGTTGGTGCAGAATTCCCCAAGGGTTTTCTGAGTCACCATCCATCTTCAATCAGATATTGAAGAAGGATTTGGAACCTCTTGTGCTGCCTTTTAATTCAACTCTTGTGCAGTACATTGATGATTTGCTGATAGCATCCAAAACCAGAGACAGTTGTAAATACGATACTATTGCATTATTGAATCATCTGGGAAAGAATGGACACAAGGTGTCACCTAGAAAATTACAATACTGTCAAAAAGAAGTAAAATACCTAGGACATTTGATTGAGAAAGGATCTCGAAGGATATCAAAGGAGCGAATAACAGCTGTTTTGCAGATGAATCCCCCAACAACAAAAAGAGATGTAAGGATGTTTTTGGGAATGGTGGGCTACTGTCGCCAGTGGATACCCAACTTCTCAATCATCTCAAAGCCTTTAATAAAATTGACAGGAAAAGAAGTAAAGGATGAGCCATATACAATAACTTTGAAAAAAGACGAGCTTGAATCATTTATAGAACTGAAGGAATGCATGTGCAGGGCACCAGCCTTAGGAATGCCTGATTATGAGAAACCTTTTCTGTTGTTCTGTCATGAACGTGATGCTTGTTCTTTGTCTGTTTTGACACAGGTCCACGGAGATGCAAATCGCCCTGTACCAGATTTTTCAGCTACTCTGGACCCTGTCGCAGCAGCCTTACCGGGTTGTTTGCGGGCAGTTGCAGCAGTTGGTCAAAGCCTTTCACAATGTGAGGGCATAGTCATGGGATACCCTCTGACAGTAATGGTTCCACATTCAGTTGAAATTCTGTTGACACGAACTAAGACACAACACATGATCAATGCACGACTTACTAAATATGAGACGATCATACTGGGGTCACCAAATGTCACACTAAAGAGATTTACAGTGCTGAACCCGGCAACTTTACTTCCCAATGAAAATGCTGAAATCAAAGATGGGGAAGAATTTGAGCATGACTGTCTTGAAGTAACTGAACTCTGTACCAAACCTCGCCCAGACATACAGGATACCCAGTTAAAAGGAAACGACTGCATTATGTTTGTTGACGGGTCCTGTCTAAGTGATTCAGCAGGAACATTGAGAGCCAGTTACGCTGTATGTACCATAACTGGCATTGTCGAAGCCTCCTGGCTCGAAAAAGTGTTTTCTGCGCAAGTGGCAGAGTTAGTCGCTCTTATAAAGGCATGCCACGCAGCTGTAAATCTGAAAGTTACTATCTATTCTGACAGCAGATATGGATTTGGAATTGTGCATGATTTTGGCCAACTTTGGTCACAGAGGGGTTTCATGACCTCCTCTGGTTCTCCTGTGAAAAATGGTGAACAAATAAGAGATTTGTTACATGCGATTCAGTTACCTCTTGAAATTGCCGTGGTGAAATGCAGTGCTCACACCAGATCACAAGATTTTGTATCTATGGGAAATAGCTATGCCGATCAGGTTGCAAGATTTTGTGCATTGAACTGTATATCATTCAAAGAACAGTGGGAATTGTTACCACAACCTGAAAATGACATGAGTTTAAGTCTAGCATTGCGAGTGGTTGATACCTTAGACGAACTGAAAACATTACAAGGTTGTGCTAGCAAGGAAGAAAAACGCTCCTGGCAGAGAATGCAGTGTGTACAAAGGGCAGATGAGATATGGGTTTCAGAAGAAGGAAAATTGGTCTTTCCAAATAGTCTTTTATCACAGTTTGCCTGATTATATCATGGACAGGCACATTTGGGAAGAGACGCTATGATCAGATCTTTTAAGATTGATTGGTTCAATCCAAAATTCAGACATGCCGCAGAAATTACTTGCCACCGATGCGTCATCTGTCAACAGATGAATGCTGGAAAAGGAACTGTGGTAACTTTGAGCCACATTGGGAGAGCTGGAGGTCCATTCAATAAAATGCAGATGGATTTTATCGAAATGCCTGTTTGTGGAGGATTGAAGTACGTGTTGGTGATTGTGTGTGTTTTCAGTCATTGGATTGAGGCATATCCCACAGGTAGGAATGACAGTCTTACAGTTGCAAAATTACTACTCAGGGAACTGATACCGGGATTCGGGTTTCCAGTTTCTATAGAATCAGATAGGGGGAGACACTTCGACAATGAGGTGATTAAACTTCTGTGTGCCGCACTCAACATTGAGCAAAAGCTGCATTGTAGCTATCGCCCTGAAGCATCACGACTAGTTGAGCAGATGAATGGTACCTTGAAATCAAGAATAGCAAAGATGTGCGCTGCAACAAACATGAAATGGCCAGATGCCTTACCTCTAGTACTGATGTCTATGAGAAACACCCCAGATAAGAAAACGGGACTGTCGCCCCATGAAATCCTCATGAGCAGAGCAATGAGATTACTAGCAGTACCTGCAAATGCTCTAGTGAATATTACAGATGATATGGTGTTGGATTACTACAAAGGTTTGGCTGACATGATTCGCTCTTTCTCCCACCAGGTGGAAGCTAACACGTTGCCACCAATCGGTGAACCAGGTCACTCCCTGCAGGCTGGAGACTGGGTGGTTGTCAGAAGCACGTGAGAAAATCTTGTCTTGAGCCGCGTTGGAAGGGGCCGTATCAAGTAATATTGACAACCACCACTGCTGTAAAGTGTGCCGGGGTTCCCAACTGGATACATGCCAGCCACACGAAAAGGGTAACTTGTCCTGTTGAAGAGGAACTTGAAGTTTCCGGTACAGCAACTTCAGAAAGAGAAGTCACAGAGTCAGAGATCAGTCAAGACGGGACTGAAGCCTTGTCCCTCAAGCTGTCAATGAGTTCGAGAGAGGTGACAGAGTGCCCATCTCAGTTGAGGCAGCAGGAGAACTAAGACAAGGAGAGGTTCTCCCAGAAGTAGACAAATACGGGCTAGAGTCTGAACTCAACACAGAACCAGAAGACGAAAGAGAAGGAGAAACTGTAGATACAAATCGAAGTGTGTTAGAATCTCCCGAACCAGCTGCAGGTCCGTCAAGAGAAAACACCATATCACAAGAGGAGGGTGCTATCCAACGTTCTGGAGGAGACCACCGAACCAAGACACATAGAGGAGATAATTGGCCAGACAAGTCACATCTTAAATTAAGAGAAGTATCCAATGACACAGTAATAGAAGAAAGTGATACTTCACAAGCTGATGATTTGAGTGAAGGAGAGCAACAAGGTGAACGAAGGTTAAAAAGAAAAAGAATAGCAAACAGGAAATATACAGGTCCTGAATGGGCATATGCTACCACCTCTGAATGGCAACAAGATTTTTTAGCATTCTGTTTTGATCGAGAAGTACCAGGACAGTATTACGGTACCTGAACCAAACTTAAGGGAGATTTGGTTAAGTAGAAGATTTTGTAAACTAAAAAAAGAAACTCTAGAAAAAGACTACTGAGAGTGACACTAAAACCGGATTTGACTTAAAAGAAACCTGATTATGACAAGCTGCTAACCTGAATTGATGAAAAGGGTCCTGGAAGTGATTGAAGAACGCTGTGATATATGCAAAAGTTTTTTTTTCTTTTCTCTCCTCAAGTTGATTGTTGGTCCACTGTTCTGATTCTATACAAACATGGCTTACAGTAGCAAAGGAAGTAAGGTGTGTGGTTGGTTAGGTCTTATAATAGGTGTTGTATGTGCAGTAATAATTGTGGGAGTGATTGTGGGACTGCCATGGAGAGAGAAAGAAACTATTAATGCATCTTCGAAACCTGAAACTACCACTACTAAACTATCACCTTGGGAGAAATTTGAGCAAGACGCAAGACACATGCATGAGGGAACTAATACAAAAGGTGAACTTTCTACTAATGTCTTCTATCGCTTATTAAATGAATATGTGGAAACTATGGATGCGAAAGATTGTTATGTGTGTACTAAAATTCCTTCATCTGTGCAGGAGGGAGTTACTTATCATAGCCTCCCTCTTACTTATGGGATCAGTTGCAGTCTGCTATTAACAAGATTCTATAATCAAGAGCATGTGCAATACTTTTACTCAAACTTGGATGTTGTGTTCTCTTTTGTGCCTGTGATTGAGTTCTTAAATAAATTAGCTAAAGAGCATGATATAAAAAATAGTTAGGGGATTTTTTGAGCCAACACTTACATTTGGAACTGCTTATGCACATTGCAATAACCTGACTTGCTTATTGTCTCCTGTAGAGAAAAGCTTCTTAGATCACACAGATGATAGACGCAAAGCACTGAAGGAAAGATTAGAAAAAGGATTAGAGAAGCGCACTTATGCAAATGATTATGCTAACACCGCAATCAAAACACAAGGCAAACTAGCTATAGATGCATTACACGTAGGAAGGCTCTGTATATATAGGCCAAAGCCTGATCAAGACAATTTGTTTGTGGGTACGAGTGAATGTAGACATGTGTTTCTGTTTCAGAGTAAATGGACCTTTATGTTGAATGGACAAGACCCAGCGATTCCTGGAATCTATTATATCTGTGGGTTAAATGCATATTACCGTCTCCCTAAGGGATGGTATGGAACATGTTATTTGAGGATAGTATTCCCAAAGATATACCAGATTGATGACTTAAAGCAAATACCGAAAACGTCTGAATTACAACATCATAGACAAAAACGAGAATCAGTGGCGGCTGTCATTGGTGATATATTTGGAGCCATAATCCCATCAGTAGGGGTTATCTTGAATTCAATGAAAATTCAAAGGTTGTCTACTATAGTGGATAACATGCTGACAAATTTTACAGGAGCCATACTCCTAATGGATACTGAACTTGCTGCAGAAAGAGCTATGACTCTTCAAAATCGGCTTGCTTTAGACATTCTTTTAGCAAAGAGTGGAGGCGTTTGCAAAATGCTTAATGAGCGTCATTGTTGTTCATTTATACCAGATAATAGTAAGAAAATTAGAAGCATGCTTACTAACCTTACTAGAGATAGTACAGACTTAAAGGATCTGAAAGAACCTGGTGTTTGGGAGAAATTTGGGAAAGGAATTGCCCGAGTGGGAAGCTGGTTTACCAACATTTGGAATGGGGTATTGGCAAAAATAATGATGGGTTTATTAATTGTTTTGATTTGTCTATTAGGATTATGGGGGGCATGTAAAATTAATGACAAAATAAAAAGAAATTGGAACAAAAGAACCAGAAGAAATGAAGAAAGTGAAAGAGAGAAAATGTTCAATGAAATATGGGAAAGCTCACATAAAGGACAAGATGTTGAAATGCGTATTATGCGCAAAGTAAAGAATTAAAATTAAAAAGAAAGATTGTGTGATGACTTGCATCATCAGAGGAGGGACTGAGAGAGTGTAGTTTAAACGTTACCTATTTAGATGTGAAATGTTCATATTAGCAACGCTATATTAACAACATTATTCATAGAAGTGTGTTTAATACAGAAGAAATATTGTATGCATAAACTAACGTTGACATAAGAAATAATTGTTTGAATTACGAATTAAGGGCCTGATTCTAACTTTGGAGGACGGTGTTAAACCGTCCCAAAAGTGGCGGATATACCACCTACCGTATTACAAGTCCATTATATCCTATGGAACTCGTAATACGGTAGGTGGTATATCCGCCACTTTTGGGACGGTTTAACACCGTCCTCCAAAGTTAGAATCAGGCCCTAAATATGTTAACACATATGAAGATTCCATTTATTCGAATCCATAAGTCTTAAGTTAGCCTGAGTCGAAAACTAGCTGTGTAACTCTCATATTGAAGCATATTCTTCTGTTTCTCCAGTGTGCTGACTTGTAAAAGGCCATGACCCAGCATTTGTTCTTTTCCTCCGCTTATTGTAACTTTGGCTGGTATATTCTCATCCGCATGCTAATCGCTTTAGTATAAAATCGTAGGCTCGCAACAAGAGTACAGATACTTTCAAGGACACTGAATCACGGCAAAAGAACTCTTGACCCGAAGAACGTGCCAGAAAATGAAGTAACCCCGGATGTGCCACCTACGAAAAACGTCAATTATGAAGACAAATCAAAGTTTGGAAAAATATCGCAAAATGACAAATGCATTAATTAATGTATAATTTGATAGGTTACAGGTAGTGGGGTGAAGTGATCATCCAATAGAATTTTGGGGGAATGTATTGTGAAAAAAGGATAAAAACCCATGACACAGAAGACTCGAGGGAACTAGGGAGGGAATGATATCGATTGCATCCAGAAATTCTGTCACTTTATTTGGTGATTGGAGACTTAGACAAACCAACCTCACCCATAGACCGTCCCATTACACTTTCCTCCTTATGAGGGAAGTGCCCTGCTTTTACATTAGATAGTCTGACGACGATCTAGCTGATGTCCTGAAGACGAAGACTGATCCTGTATGCTGACCTATCCTGAGGAGGGTAATTATATAGTTGCTAATGAAATTCACTTATTTGCCTTTCCTTTCTAGGTACCAACTGCTGTGTATTTTTAACTAGAGACCGTAGATAGATGTTTTCCAAATTGGTGATCTAAATTGTTTTGCATGAAGCCCAACATGCGATGCTAATTAGTGGATAGACAAGGCATCCTTTTGACTGACATAACTGACGTGACTGACTTGATGCTATGCTGAACTAGAACCTATATGAGATTTATGCACTAGAATTATGAATCTTCATGTTATATTCTGATGTTGTGATCTTTGCATTATTACTGCAATGTTACTATGCATCTTCGCTTCTTGGTTTTGAGATAAATACGTTTACTATTAGATTGTAATCAATAGAGAATAAAATTCACAAAACTTCAATGAGGTGTGGTTATTCATGACTGAAAGGTCATGATTGCGCCGAAGGTTTAACTAATGTCTAAAGTAAAATATATTTTGGTGATATACGTTGACCGTATTATTGATGTATTGTATGATTTATTGATCAGTTATCTCGTCTTACGGTGTCTCACCAAGGGGTCCAAAGATTCATCGGCCTAAAACGAGCCCTAATGTATATAAATTAATATAAAAGGCGCGTTACCAAAAGCATATCTTATCTTGTGCCACTCTATGTCTGCTGTCTTTCCATATCATGGCAGTCAATATGGAGTTTAGTTCTCTGAACAGTGATCTGGTTCGAATCACTGTTAAGTTGCAAAGTAATTTAGTAACTTGGTGAGTATGGCAATTTTTTATAATGCTATTCTACACGTGTGATAAGGACACTGTAGTGCAGAATTGTGTTGAACGTTTGATAGCACCTATTGATTCACTTACATCTCTCGCTAATATGTCTGAATCCGAATGGTAGATAGAAATACGTGGATATTTAAATGGGATTGCGCCATTAACCCCTTCGCTGCCAGGCCTTTTCCCCCTCCTGTGCCGAGCCTTTTTTTGGCTATTTGGAGCAGTTTGCGCTTAGGCCCTCATAACTTTTTGTTCACATAAGCTACCCATGCCAAATTTGCGTCCTTTTTTTCCAACATCCTAGGGATTCTAGAGGTACCCAGACTTTGTGGGTTCCCCAGAAGGAGGCAAAGAAATTAGCCAAAAAACAGTGAAAATTTCATTTTTTTAAAAAAATTTGGAAAAATGGGCTGCAGAAGAAGGCTTGTGGTTTTTTCCCTGAAAAGGGCATCAACAAAGGGTTTGCGGTGATAAAATCACCAGCTTCCCAGCTTTCAGGAACAGGCAGACTTGAATCAGAAAACCCAATTTTTCAACCCAATTTTGGCATTTTACTGGGACATACCCCATTTTTACGATTTTTTGTGCTTTCAGCCTCCTTCCAGTCAGTGACAGAAATGGGCATGAAACCAACGCTGGATCCCATAAACCGCAACATTTCTGAAAAGTAGACAAAATTCTGAATTCAGCAAGGGGTAATTTGTGTAGATCCTACAAGGGTTTCCTACAGAAAATAACAACTGAAAAAGAAAAATATTGAAATTGAGGTGAAAAAAACATCAATTTTTCTCTAAGTTTTACTCTGTAACTTTTTCCTGCAATGTCAGATTTTCGAAAGCAATATACCGTTACGTCTGCTGGACTCTTCTGGTTGCGGGGATATATAGGGCTTGTAGGTTCATCAAGAACTCTAGGTACCCAGAGCCAATAAATGACATGCACCCTGCAGTGGGTTTTCATTCTATGCCGGGTATACAGCAATTCATTTGCTGAAATATAAAGAGTAAAAAATAGCTATCAAGAAAACCTTTGTATTTCCAAAATGGGCACAAGATAAGGTGTTGAGAAGCAGTGGTTATTTGCACATCTCTGAATTCCGGGGTGCCCATACTAGCATGTGAATTACAGGGCATTTCTCAAATAGACGTCTTTTTTACACACTGTCTTACATTTGGAAGGGAAAAATGTAGAGAAAGACAAGGGGCAATAACACTTGTTTTGCTATTCTATGTTCCCCCAAGTCTCCCGATAAAAATGATACCTCACTTGTGTGGGTAGGCCTAGCGCCCGCGACAGGAAACGCCCCAAAGCGCAACGTGGACACATCACAGAAAACAGACCTGTTTTTAGCAAAGTGCCTACCTGTAGATTTTGGCCTCTAGCTCAGCCGCCACCTAGGGAAACCTACCAAACCTGTGCATTTCTGAAAACTAGAGACCTAGGGGAATCCAAGATAGGGTGATTTGTGTGGCTCGGACCAGGTTCTGTTACCCAGAATCCTTTGCAAACCTCAAAATTTGGCTAAAAAAACACATGTTCCTCACATTTCTGTGGCAGAAAGTTCTGGAATCTGAGAGGGGCCACAAATTTCCTTCCACCCAGCGTTCCCCCACGTCTCCCGATAAAAATGATACCTCACTTGTGTGGGTAGGCCTAGCGCCCGCGACAGGAAACGCCCCAAAGCGCAGCATGGACACATCACATTTTTTCATTGAAAACAGTGCCTACCTGTAGTTTTTGGCCTGTAGCTCAGCCAGCACCTAGGGAAACCTACCAAACCTGTGCATTTCTGAAAACTAGAGACCTAGGGGAATCCAAGATGGGGTGACTTGAGGGGCTCTGACCAGGTTCTGTTACCCAGAATCCTTTCCAAACCTCAAATTTTGGCTAAACAAACGCATTTTTCACAAATTTCGGTGACAGAAAGTTCTGGAATCTGAGTGGAGCCACAAATTTCCTTCCACCCAGCGTTCCCCCAAGTCTCCCGATAAAAATGATACCTCAGTTGTGTGGGTGGGCCAGGTGCCTCCAACAGAATAAGGCCCAAAACTTGTAGAGATACAGGGGATAGTATTGCGAGTTTATAAGGACATATTCTTTTATACATCTTTAGACTGACTCTGCTTTTGGGACCCACATACGTGAGGTGTCATTTTATTTGGGAGACTGAGGGGAACACTGGGGAGTAGGAATTTTGTGCTGGAGTGGTGATCGTACGAAGAAAAGTCAGGAAAATATGCTTTTTTTAAGCACATTTTGAGGTTTACAGAGGAGTCTGGGTAAGAAAATGTTGGGGGATCCACGCAAGCCACTCCTCCCTAGACTCCTTGGGGTGTCTAGTTTTAAAAAATGTCTGGGTTTGGTAGGTTTCCCTAGATGAAGGCCGCACACAGGACCAAAAACATAGGTGCCCTCTCCCCCCCCAAACACAGGTAGTTTTGTAATATATCGTTTTGATGTGCCCACATACGTCCGTGATGTGCCAAACACTAAAATTTTGAAAAGAAACACACTTAGGTTATGTGAAAAAGACCCCTCACCCACCAACCAAGTTGGTGGCATGCTTCATCATCGGGGTCCCACCTGAGGCACCTAGCGTGTCATAGGTGTGCTGCGACGCCTGATTACAGCGGAGCAGGTTTGGTCATTTTTACCACACATACTGGTTGGATTTGGCACGAGGGTGAGTGATGGTTCAGTGGATCAAATTTTACTAACAAGAGCTTTCACAAAAATGAAAAGCACTGTTAGTAACTGAAAGGCAAAAAACTGAACCAATGACTCACAGCTCGTGAGCTGTAAAGCCGCGACAAGGCACCAACCGCTTTACAGTCCATTCACACAACTTTCATACATGACACACACAAGGCCATTCACACCGCCAGCCACGGGCCCAGCACATTACAACACTCACATCGACAGACAGCGCCACTCAAGGGCCCATCACTTACATACGCCCACATGCCTGATACAACAATCACACCAGCTGATGGGAGTGTGTGGACTGGTGTTTGGCTGGCAGTGTGTTGCAGTAGCCAACATCAAGTCAATATGTACAGTCTCAGCCAAGCCCCACTCCACACACAATGGCATCATATTTTTTTTTTTTTTTTAAACAGAGGAACCCCTAACTAAGTAGAAAGAATTACAAAACAACAAACACAAAAGCTCTAACTAACAACATGACAGAAATGCTAACCATGAAACTAAACACATGAAAATACAAAACAGACATGAGTTTACACTCATGGTTGTTCCCAGAAATTCTTCTGGGTGTGGTAATTCTTAAAACAAGCACCGACACACAGCCCAGGCTTTGAAGGACAATCTGGGCAGTACATTCGAGACTCCCTCCGGATACCTCTTCGAAAACACACTCTACATTTCTTAGCTGGAAAGTCTTTTTTGGGTGTGGGAGGAATGTGCTCAGCAAAGTGGCGATCTTTCAATCTAGCCACATCCTCCACCACTGCTTCTCTAGGAACTCTGGCCTGTTCCACCACAATAAGGCTCTCTATCACTGACTCCTGAAATTTCACAAATGTCATCTTTGAGTCTGGAGACCTATCCCTAAACACAATAAAAGCATTGAAGGTTGCTAAGTGGAAGAGGTGAAGTGCTAACTTCTTATACCAAACATAAGACTTACGAATAGCAGTATAAGGTTCCAACCTCTGGTCAACTCTATCTACAGCTCCCATGTGCTTATTATAATCTAAAATGCACACAGGTTTGCGCACTTCAGCAACCTGGCCCCAAACAGTCACAGGGGAAGTACTCTCATCATGGATGGTACTTAGCATGTAGACATCCCTCTTGTCTGAAAATTTCAAAGCTAGCAGCTCCTCGTTCCGCAAGGCACAGCACTGTCCCCTCTCAAGTTTTTTACAGACAAGCTCCCTTGGATAGCCTTTCCGGTTAGAACGGATTGTGCCACAAGCAACTGTGTCCACTCTAAACAATTCCTTGAACAACTGCACACCAGTGTAGAAGTTATCTACATACAAATGGTGACCTTTGTTGAACAGTCGTCTACCAAGATCCCACACTATTTTCTCAGTAACTCCAAAAGTGGGAGGACAACCAGGGGGGTCAATATTGGAATTCCTACCAGTGTACACACGGAAACTATACACATATCCTGTCCTACTTTCAGACAGCATATACAATTTAATTCCATATCGTGCCCTTTTGCTAGGAATGTACTGCCTAAAAACCAAACGACCCTTGAAGAGGACCAAAGACTCGTCCACACTTATCTCTTTGCCTGGAACATAGACCTCCGAAAACCGATCTACAAAATGATCAAGGACAGGCCTAATCTTAAAAAGACGGTCAGAATCTGGGTGATCTCGTGGCAAGGCTAATGCATTGTCAACAAAATGCAGCATCCTAAGAAGAAGCAAATACCGATTACGACTCATGGTAGCTGGAAATATAGCTGTTGCCATCAAGGGACTAGTAGACCAATAAGAAGCCAGTGACGGCTTCCTTATCAACCCCATCAAAAAAGTCAAACCCAAAAACTTTTTTAGCTCCTCCAAATTTGTGGGAATCCACTGGGCAGCTCTAGAGTGTGGCCTAAGTCTAGCAGTGTTGTCCCTCAAATGCTGCTCCGCATACAAATTAGTCTGCTCAACAATCTCTTCCAAAAACACATCATCCATGAATAACTCAAAGAAATTGATAGGCATAAAGTTCTCTGTATTGGCGTTACACCCCGGGAGACCAGTAAAGGCAGGCAACTCTGGCTGCTCCATGTTTGGGGCAACCCAGACATCAGGTCTTCTAACGGGAAACCTTTCAGCCCCAGGTTGCTGCACTATTGGCACATCAATGTCCTCCTCTAAAACAGAACCTTCATCTGCACTGAGTGTGGCTTCATCATCAGAAGATTCCCCTCCAACAGAAACATCACTGCCAGAATCTCTGACTTCCTCCTCTGCCTCAGATGCAGAGTCCGTCTCATAGTCATGATCAGACTGTGACTCAAAAAGCATACCAACCACCTGCTGAGCGGTCATCCTGCGGCTAGCCATGATCTCTCCTGCTAAAATTAACTGGACAAATTCACCACCAACAACCAGCACTGTGTAAGACAAGTAACAAAGTGTAGCTTTGTTAGTAAGAGTTACAAACTCAAAAACTATACCGCTCACTTGCCTGAAAAAGCTTGATTCACCAGCAACTACACAGCAATCACCAATGATATCCCACTAAAAAGAAAGAAAGAAAGGCAAATTAGAAATAAGACAAAACAAATATCATTGTGCACAAACCTAAGGACAATTTCACACACAATCCTGCATTTAGTACACCCCCTACAAACATGTCATTCATGCATGGCAACAATACTCCTTTGGAGTAAATTGTTTTTACTTACCTAAAACATGCAACTGTGCAAACTGCAGGTCAACCACCGCCAAAACCGCAAGGAGCCACAGCAAATAAAGCAAAAGCTTTGAACTAGAACAAAAAGGAGGAAAACATTTTTTATCACAAATGCAAAGACTTCTTCAGTTGACAAACACCCCACCATCAAACATTTTAGAAATTGGTGCCTAAGTGGATTCTGCCATAGGGGCAGATGGGCCTACTAAAAAAATAGGCCTGTCTGCCCCAAGGAAGCCAAAAAATACCTTTAGTACTGTGTCCCCATGGAGAGCGACCCTTGCCAAAGGGGACAGCCCTCAAACAAAAAAAACACACACAACACTATCCCTGGTGCCTAAGTGGCTTCTGCCCCCTTGGGGGCAGGTGGGCCTAAGAAAATAGGCCCATCTGCCCCCAGGGGGTGTAGAAATGGCCAACAGGTCAATGCCCCCCTTGGGGGGGCGCCCCGTGACCAAGGGGACGCCCCCCCACAAAAATAAACAAATAAAAAAAAATCCCTGGCGTTCTAGTGGTTTCTGCCCCCCTTGGGGGCAGATCAGCCTAAAAATAATAGGCTGATCTGTCTCCAAAGGGTGCAGAAATGGCCTGGGTACATGTGCCCCCAAAGTGGGGGGCGACCCTTGCCCAAGCCCCCCCCCATCCACTAACACACACACACACACACACTATCCCTGGTGTCTACGTGGCTTCTGCCCCCCTTGGGGGCAGGTGGTTCTAGAAAAATAGGCCCATCTGCCCCCAGGGGGGGCAGAAATGGCCAACAGGTCAATGCCCCCCTTGGGGGGGCGCCCGTGCCCAAGGGGACGCCCCCACACAAAAATAAACACATACAAAAAAATCCCTGGCGTTCTAGTGGTTTCTGCCCCCCTTGGGGGCAGATCAGCCTAAAAATAATAGGCTGATCTGTCTCCAAGGGGTGCAGAAATGGCCTGGGTACATGTGCCCCCAAAGTGGGGGGCGACCCTTGCCCAAGCCCCCCCCCATCCACTAACACACACACACACACACACTATCCCTGGTGTCTACATGGCTTCTGCCCCCCTTGGGGGCAGGTGGTTTTAGAAAAATAGGCCCATCTGCCCCCAGGGGGGGCAGAAATGGCCAACAGGTCAATGCCCCCCTTGGGGGGGCGCCCCGTGCCCAAGGGGACGCCCCCCCACAAAAATAAACACATAAAAAAACATCCCTGGCGTTCTAGTGGTTTCTGCCCCCCTTGGGGGCAGATCAGCCTAAAAATAATAGGCTGATCTGCCCTCAAGGGGGGCAGAAATGGCCCTAAAAGACATGCCCCCCAAAGGGGAGCGACCCTTGCCCAAGGGGGCGCCCCCCCATCCACTACACACACAATCCCTGGTGCCTAAGTGGCTTCTGCCCCCCTTGGGGGCAGATGGACCTAAAAAAAATAGGCCGATCTGCCCCCAAGGGGGGCAGAAAAGGCCAACAGTTCTCTGCCCCCTTGGGGGGGGCGCCCCTTGCCCAAGGGGGCACCCCCCCCACATAAATACACATAAAAATAAAAAACCCTGGTGATCTAGTGTTTTCTGCCCCCCTTGGGGGCAGATCTGGCTAAAAAGTAGCCAATCTGCCCTCAAGGGGGGCAGAAATGGCCCTAAAGGACATGCCCCCCACAGGGGAGCGACCCTTGCCCAAGGGGGCGCCCCCCCATTCACTACACACACAATCCCTGGTGCCTAAGTGGCTTCTGCCCCCCTTGGGGGCAGATGGACCTAAAAAAAATAGGCCGATCTGCCCCCAAGGGGGGCAGAAAAGGCCAACAGTTCTCTGCCCCCTTGGGGGGGGCGCCCCTTGCCCAAGGGGGCACCCCCCCCCCAACATAAATGCACAGAAAATAAAAATCCCTGGTGATCCAGTGGTTTCTGCCCCCCTTGGGGGCAGATCCGCCTAAAAAGTAGGCCAATCTGCCCCCAAGGGGGGCAGAAATGGCCGTAACAAATTGCCCCCACAAGGGGAGCGACCCTTGCCCAAGGGGCCGCTCCCCGCAAACAAGAAACAGTAAAGAACAAAAAAAAAAAAAATCCCTGGTGTCTAGTGGGCATTCCTGCTGCCCGATCGCAATGCGATCGGG
This sequence comes from Pleurodeles waltl, assembly GCF_031143425.1. Classification (NCBI taxonomy): domain Eukaryota; kingdom Metazoa; phylum Chordata; class Amphibia; order Caudata; family Salamandridae; genus Pleurodeles; species Pleurodeles waltl. The sequence continues at coordinate 174,498,912 of NC_090446.1, read as the reverse complement.
CAGCAGGAATGCTCAAAGAGACACCAGGGGAAAGGAAAAGCCTTTCCTTTCCCCCGGTGCCTCTTTAGCCCAAACCCCCCACCCACCGGGAAGAGATTCTTACCTCTTCTCCGTTCGCCGCACAGGAAGCAAATGGCTTCCTGTGCGGCGAAATCCCCATAATGAAGTCAGCGCGCGATCGCGCGCTGACGTCATTATGGGGGGGTGGGGGGTCGGGGGTGGAAGGGGAAGGGCTTCCCCTTCCATCCCTGACTTTGGGGGGGTGGGGGGAAGCACACAGAGGGAGCGAGAGCGCTCCCTCTGGGCTGTGTGCCGAGGACGTAGTGATTACGTCCTCGGCACAGCAGCACTGTGCCGCAGGACGTAACCACTACGTCTGCGGCACAGAAGGGGTTAATAACAGGTGGAGGTAAAACTGGGGAGCTGCATAATTTTTCAAGTTTACTGTTAGTCTTGTGATTGAGCAAAACTCTAATCAGTTTTAACGTATAACAGTTAACCATCTATGTATAATGAAATCATATGTCTACTGCCTATTACTTTAAATCCCTTTGTGACACGCTAATTTCTAAAGAGAATTGTCAGGGGCTCCATAGCCAGAGAGAAAGAATGGGAATATGGAAGTAAGTTTCTACACCTGCCATTAATTCCAGCAAAACACAGTATAGACGAAAGCTGGAAATCACCAGCAGCACCATCATTAGCATGATGCTGTTCTATTGTGACCAGATAAGATGAGCTTCGTTTGAAATAGCTTTCTTACACAGCAGCTTTCTAACACGTTGTGACAACAGAAACGGCACTGGAAACTAGGGGGATGCTCTCTTGCCCCTCAAACTATACAGTAATACTTTAAGCGAAGTGTCAGATTTCACAACTGATCAGCATCATAAGAAAAGTCCACTTTATACTTAAGCCAAAAACAGTAGGAAGACACCTGCACAAAAAGGTCGATAGACGTATTAAAATATCAGGATACTATAATTGCCCAGTGTACGTAAATAATACCATACAGAAGAAATGTGCCACACCACATGATACAGTATATCATTAATGTACACGGATGTGGGTGATCTAAGTCATGTCTAGATAAATCTGAATAATGTTTTAACCAATAAAACATGTTATAAAAACAAGGGTACCCAATGCAAATTTTAGAACGGGTAGTGTGTTCTAACTTTCCACTATTTTAATACTTCATCACATTTGTAAAATTGTTTTTGTGTGTTTTATTTGCCAGGCAATAGCTTGTCTTTGTGTGCAGAAAATGAGCGGAGCTGTGTGAAGGCAGATGTTTGATCTACTTCAGCAGCTGGCATAACCAGAAAGATAAACATGGATAACTGAAGATATCAAAGCAACAATGCTGCTATTGGAGGTAAGAGTAATGCTGTGTCCATATGCTAAACAAGAACCACAACACCAGGAGCCATTCTATAAAAGTAAGCCTGTTAACACCCTCGGTTTGTCGTGTATGCCTGCAGAAGCACCCATCAAGGAGACTGCTTCCGGATTCCTCTCCTGTCCACCTACTGAGGTTACTTTAAGAGATGTTGTACTGTAAAGACAGATTGTTCCTAGATACCTCTAGGAAATCCTGACCTCTTCTACAAGTGAATGATGGACCACAAACAGCTTCATAAAGGTCGGATGATTTTTTAATGTATAAACACTGAACCATCATTCCAACACCTTACCTGTCAGCCTAATGCCAAGTTTATACTTTCTCTAAGAACCCCACACACATATTGAAGACTTTCTAAAAACATCTCCTTTTATACCACCTAAAAACTATTCTGTACAAAAAGAAAGTACAATAAGCATGATTGTATGTATACATGGGGGATACATTTCAAGCATTTAGAACAATAAAACAAAAAGAATAATAATACAATTAAAAAAAAACACAATACTAGGCTCAAGTGTAATTAATTTCAACCCCAAATCTTTCATTTGTAACATTTTTTCCCATTCATCCATCACCTTTGCTTACTCATGCCCCACCATCACTATTCTCTCAACGCCTGACATCACCAGTTATGTCTGAGAACTGTGAGTGTCCTTTCCTACCCAATAAAAGTTTCTTCACATATACTCAGCCTCCACAATGCCACTCATTTTCGGGAGACAATTCTAACCATGATACCATATTTTATATTTTTAGTAGTACCTTACAGTCCACTCATTCAACTCTCGAGCTTCTTTAGAGCTATCCTCTGACCTCCCTTTTAATCTTAGAAGAAAATCCTTTGAACTTAGGACCCTATCTTTCAAACACTCAAAAGGCAGTTTGCTATAAGAACATTTAACCTGGAGTGATGAACCCAGATCTTTACTTGTTCAGTATACTTCACTTTTCTTGGGTTAACAGCATGTGCATAGAACCCTTGATGATTTGATTTACTCTCTCTACTAATCCATTGCTAGGAGAGAATAAAATGCTATTCTAAGATGTTCCACATTCAAATTATTTACAAATTACATCTTCAGAAATAAACTGTACCCCCTACTTTTTCGTCACATCAAACCTATTCAAAATGTTGGCATTACCAATCTCACTATTAATTACTTGAAAGGATTCCTGATATTCTTCCATCAACTCAAACCCAACTTTCTTCTTCATCAACAATTGCAGAAGATTAACAACAATCACAAAATCCTTGGCAAAGTAGGAATTATATTTTGCCAGGACCAAAACTATTAGTAATTCTCTCTAGTTTAAGGCACTGGTGCTTTTAACACTGCCACTACCAAATTTGCTCTTGCTTATAGAGCCTCTTCACTTAGGGTGTAACCCAAATGCACAACTGAACATTCTCTGAATTGACATTTCTCCACCTTTACAATCAAGCCACAATTATCTAGCCTTCACAGGACTTTGGACAATACTGCATTATGACTATCCACACTACCTCTTTAAACTAAAATGTAATTATGTGAGAACTTTACCTTGTCAATGGTGGCTAAAATATTTTCAATTTCTCGATGAAAAACCTCATTTTACTTTCACCTCCCATTTTGTGTCATTGACTACCCCATCCCAATCTCCATGTTTCACTTACTTACCCTGTCACTTGTTCAAAGCAAAACAATCGATATTTTTAATGTAAATTGTCCTTAAAATGTTTTTTAGCCTGTAACTGGAATTTGCTTTATACTAGTTGTTAAAATAGCTCTTGGCTAGAGACAACTTTAGATGTTTTTCCTGAGATTTTGCAAAGAATACATAAAATGCTAATACTTAAAGAGGTTTGGGTCATCCCTTTAGGCCATTCATTCAGTGTGAGCCCCCAAACAGTGTACAGTATTACTAGCAGAGATGTCGGGTGAATCAAGGGTTTACACACTGAACCACAATCTCACCGCTAGGGACAGTTCTCATACATTTGAGTCTCACACTTTCGAACACTGTGTAATGTGCTGTGCTTTAGTTCCACACCACTAAACAGTCCCATCCATTGTCTCACTCAAATAATATGTGTTTCAAAACATAGTGCCCGTCTTCGAGTTGGGTGGACGGAAAACTGTGCCCACCAAACTCCCGACAGAGTGGCCGCGACCTACATTAATAAGAGTTTCCCGCTAGGTCAGCGGGCGGAAACCTTAGTTGCCATTTTGGATTAGGACCTCCATCCCCTCCGGCGTAGCTGGCGGCCCAACTGACAGGGTTGTAATGTTGCCCTCAGACCACCGCATTAGCTGCGGTCCGACCGCCACCCGCAAACCCGGCGACCTAGTGACCGCCAGGTTCCTAATGAGTCCCAAAGGGTCAGACTCACTCTTATGTGAGTCTTAATCATGAAACACAATCTTACAGAGTGCATATGAACATCCATAAATTACTTTAAACAATTATTTTTTTGTGACAGAACAGTGATGTCCACTGCACTACATATCTCCATCCTATACCCCTATTTAGTCTATGCAACATTTGTTGGGTGATCTATCTGCATACATCTTTATCTGACTGATATTCAGAGTGTAGCACATTACCTATGTACAGACGTTTTACAAATGGTGGTTTTCTCATATGATCTAATGTCACCTTATGGGATTATTTTAAGGACTATCACTACCTGGGTACTAGTTTAGTAAGTAATCTCCTTTAAATCTCGTATAGGTATCCAGATGGCTAGTATGAATTCTTTTGGCATGAAGTCATTACAGTTTTTTAAAGCAACAAGTAAACATGACATGGTGTCCTTACTGAGGGTGAATTCAGATAAGATAACCTGCACTGGCACTCTACGGTCTCAAAGTTCCAAAAACTAATGCCCTGAAGACCTCCCCCAAAGTGGAAGGACACTTTTGTAAAGCTTAGTTAGGCCAAGATAGGGTGAATCAATAGATTGTATCCTTCTGGACCTGGTTGTGACTGTAACTATGTTTAAATGATTTGCCCAGATAGTCCGTTTTTGGGTTACACTTTATCACACTCCAAGGGTCTGTTACAAATTGAAATTGCTTAGGTTTTAACCCACAATAGGGATGGAAAATATGAGTTCACCCAAATGCTAAAGACTGCCCTATAAAACCTGGAGCTCACAAAAACTGAGTTCTATCTTGGGCAACAACAATATGTTTGAAAACTCAACTAAAACTTACAAAATTTCAGGTATGATCCTGATCTCATCATGAGAGCGGAGAGTCAGAGTGCGGACCTCGAAAGGGAGTTTATTCCACTCTGTCAGCTGCCACAGAAATAGCTCCACCTCTGAAGGAGTCCGAGCTGTTTCTCTGTATCTGCGGGAGCCACCGGTCTGAGCAGCAAAGGGTATGCTGTAGGTGATAGAGCTGAATTTCGAGAGTAGAAAGGATGGTGAGAATGGGTGTAAACCCTTGTGTAAAGAAACAACGATTTAAATAAAACAATGAATGTGTTATTGATGTCTAAGGGTGCAATTACAAGTTTGGCGGTCAAACCTGCGGTGGCAGTTGGACTGCCGCACTCCTGGTGGTCCGACTGCCAGATTATGATCCTGGTGGTGGGACTGCCAGGAGAACACCACCTCTGCCGGGATCAGGGATCCTGACAGGTTGGCGGGTCGGGGTCGTGTGCTGATCACGACTCAACTTTCCACAAGCCTTTCCATGACGGTTGCACCACCATGGAAAGGCTGTCAGAAAGCCAGTGCTGGTGGCCACTGACCATATCGTGGGCAGTGCAGGAGACCCCCTGCCAGCATCGTCGAAGGTACTTGCGTGCAATGGCATTGGCCTCTCCTCCCTAAGGGAGCTGAGGCCAATGCTGCAGCACTGTTTCCACCAGGCTGACCTGTAGAAATGTCATAATATGATGCTTCCACCAGTCAGCCCGTTAGAAATATCGTAATACGATGGTGGGTGAGGCTGCTGATTTGACTGCAGCCTCATCTCCGTGGCTTTGGTGGTCCGACTGTCAGATCTGCAAAGTAATAATCAGGCCTTTAGTTTTTCGGTTCTTATTTTATGTATGTAATGCGATTTATAAATTACAGAAGTTTTTTAAACCTTTTTCCGTTGTTCAATGTATAATCTGTATTGTTTAATTTTCATGCCTGTGCACTGGGGTGCCTTATGTAAAAATAAATAAATACATTTTCTTATGTCTGGCTTTAAATATTACATTTCAGTGCCTTACATAGTGAGACTTTACAAACGAACAGGGCAGTTACTTTCCCATTAAGGTATTCGTTTCAGAAGTTACTTCCTTTTGTTAATTATGAGGTATAAGAAAATTGGTCCAAATTCCTGAAATGCTGATGATGCAGGGTATAAATGGACAATGAAAAGAACCATAGCATCACTACAATACAGAACTCGCTGGTTTGAGGGAAGAATCAAGCCAGGGTCCGGTTTGGGTCTAAAAGGAAATTAAGAGGTGAACCAGCAGGTACAAAGGCAGGTTTGGCCGATAGGTGAGTATGACCATGCTGGGACATGCTGCAAAACTACATGCCTTTAACACCAACCTGTCAGCCTCCACATTCAGGCCTCTTTTCCATTTTCAATCAAAAACCGGGCTTCATGTCTCAGAAATTATCTTGGAGGCCTCCACACAAGGTAATCTTGTTAATAAAGGGATATGAGTAGGGCTGTCAACAGTGAACCCTATGATTCTGCTGAGTGACCCCAGAAACGTAGATAAAGAATGATTTTCACGATGCCTGAAACTGGTGACTAGTCATGCTCAAAGACTGTGGTCTTCTACATTTGCCTGATACCTCAAAACATTTACTTCTAGTTCCTAACACATTCTCTGTTTTGACCTTTATCTTCCCTCTAATTTCTCTTCCCCACGCCCACACTTTCTGAGACTTTCTCTCCACTGGTCTCTTTCTTTTCTGCTTTCTCTCCCTTTATCTCGCTTGTGCTCTATCTACCTCCTCCATTTTCCATACCCACTATTGCTTTGCCTCTTAACATTCTCCTCTTGCTTTCTATATCTCTTTCTTGTTCTAAATTTTTTTTTGTCCTGTGCTTGAGCCTGAAGTTAGTCAATCGATGTTAAAAAATATATTTGTAAAGTAGCTTGCCAGTGTTGAAAAAGTCTAGCATACTGTGGGCCCCACTGGGCACCGGACAAATGGGGTAGGTCAAGTCTGATGGTTTTTTTGTATTTTGCTAATGTGAAAACAGTCATATATTCTAAAAAAATGTCAATGTTATTGTGTATATATATATATATATATATATATATATATATATAAATACATATCACTGTGTGTACCAATATATTTAATGGACAAATATTGATGTTTCTTATTGATCTGTTGATTGGCCTCAATTATGCTTCCTAAGGTTCACAGCTCTAGTAAGCCTACCACTATTTTGTTGAGAGTAGTATGTGTGCACATTTCTGCAAAGAATAACCTAATTTTCAGTGTTGGCAATTAGAAGTGGGATTTAAGAAGCATAATGAACTCAGTATTGTATTCATGAATGGGATCCCCTTCTCAAGGATGTGGGATGATTGTTCCAGGAGAAGATCTTGCCACCTGTTCATTTGATAAATTTATGGTGAAAGTAACACATTTCTGATTAGGTTCCGGAAACTTGTATTGAGAGAAAACATACATATGGGGGTCGATTACGAAGGCCGACCGCCGAAGTTGCGACGGTCAGGTTGCTGCAGTGTGGCTGCCCCCCGCGGGCCCCTTTAAGAGTTTCCTGGTGGGTCAGCGGGAGGAAACAGTGTTTCTGACTGCTGGCCCAGCAGGAAAAAGCCTACAACATTGACACCAGCTCATTATAGAGCCGGTAGCAATGCTGTAGTGAGTAGGGTGCACCAGCACCCATTACAGAGCAGACAGTGAACATCACGACGGGGCTGGCCTGGGGGGGCCCTTGCATGCCCATGCCAAATGAATGGGCCAGGGGCTCTCTACACTCCGTCTCAGCCAGCAGTTACATGGCAGTTCTACCACCATGTAACCGCTGGCAGAGAAGGGACTCCTAATCTCCAGGGCAGCGCTGCATGCAGCGCTGCCCTGGCAGAGTAGGACCGCCAGTCCCTCCTGTGGAGGAAAACTGGAGGTGCTGTCGGTCTGACTGTGGTGTTACCACCACGGTCGTAAAGTGGCTGTCGGACCGCCATATCTCATGACCGCCAGGGTCGTAATGACCCCCAAAGTGTCCTAAATGTCTTGCACTTTAGCATTACATGCACTAACTGTCTGTTTTGAACAAGAGCTCTGGTCATTTCGAATGACAATTGTCTCTTCATTACTTGCTGTCCTGCTCGCTATTGTTTGCATTAAATACAAGTTAGATATTTTTGGCTCCCTAACAGGTTGTGTTTTCATTTTAACAGCCAACGCGTATAATCTAAATGTACAAAAAGACTGTGGTTGTGGCCACCTACTGGAGCTTGGCAAAAGTTTTGTCACCTGAATGTTGCCCTCGTCCATGCACCGATTTTAGTGCCAATTAATAAAAAAAAAGAAAATCATAGAAGGGAAGAGAATGAATTGAAATTGGGTTCTAAAAAACTATATTTGTCACTCATATCCTTGACAATAAGACTTTAAAAACAACTGATCTGGCCAAAAGGCCTCCATCTTCTTTCTAAACAAACAATGCCAACACGTATGTCTTTAATGTGCTACAACTGTCCTAAAAAGGGCACACCTCACACAATTGTACCACTCACACAGACATACGTCTTTCCCTGGACTCATAAGGGTACATTTCCCCTCTGCACTCACAGGAGTATAGTGCACTCCCTAAACTCACTGAAGCACACCACTCTGCTTTGCCTATACTCAGCAACAAATTTCACCCTGAACTCACAAAGGTGCACTGCTCACCCTGGTGAATTTCATTGGGTTTTTGTTTTTTAAATGTTAGATTTTATTTTATTTCAATACCTAACTTTAACGCCACTTTAACCTTTATTTTTTCATTAAATTTCTAGGTGTTTTCTTTTTGTTTGTGAAGATCTTATTGCTGCACCAAACTACAACGGCACTTTAACCTTTGTTTTTTCCATGTACATATACATATTTACCAAACCAAAAAGACACTGCATGATAGTAAAGCCACAGGTCCTTTACATTTTAGTGGACTTCTTTTCAGCAACTTCAGAGATATTCACAGATAAACTTTTTTGTTTTTTACAAAATCCATTTAGTAAAAAAAAAGAATGTCATATGTTTTGAGACCTCCAACTAAACTTTTGACATTATCAAGCCTTGGAATGTTAAAGAAATTCCATATTGATTTTTACAAATTGCTTTGTGGGGAAGGGAACAAATGTATTAAGGGTATAAATAAAATGGGCTATCAACCATAACCACAATCAATCAGTATTTGTAGTGCGCAGCACTGTAACCTTGGGGGTATCTGGGCGCTGGAGTGCGATGTCTCAGTCAAAAAGGCAGGTCTTGGGTTTCTTTCTGAAGTCCACAAGGGAGGGTACTGTTCAAAAGTGAAGGGGAAGGTCAATGCAGATCTTAGCAGTGATGTAGGAGAAGGAATGGCCACCCCTGAGGCTGAAATGGATGCAGGGGTTGCATGTGAAGGCCATTGAGCAGGAGCGCAGGTGTCTGGTGGGTTACTAGAAGTTCAGTCGGTGGTTGATGTATGATGGTCCTGAGGTTGATTTCTGAGGTGGGGGTGATGGTGGTTCATTTGGGGAGGTCCAGGATGAGTCTGGCTGGAGCATTCTGTATGATCTGGAGTCTTTTGAGGAGGTGGATGGAGATGCTGGAGTAGAGTGCGTTGCCATAGTCAAGGCAACTGGTGATTAGGGACTGGGTGACGGTCTTTATCGTGTTAACTGGTATCCATCTGAAGAGTCTGTGGAGCATGCAGAGGGCAATGGAAGCAGGAGGAGGCGACTGCATTGATCTGTTTCTTAATGGTAAGTTCGTTGTCAAGGATGATGCCAAGGTTGTGGGAGTGGTCTATCGGTGCTGGTGTGGGTCCGATTTCTGCTGGCCACCAGCGGTGGTCCCATATGGATGTGCTTCTCCCGGAGATCGATACTTCCGTTTTATTGGAGTTGAGATGTCTCTCATCCAGTAGGCTACATTGGTCATGGCGCCTCAGACGTTTGTGCTGGTGGTGGAGGGGTCCTTGGTGAGTGAGAGGATGTGTTGTGTGTTGTCTGCGAAGGATATGATGTTGAGACCTTGGGACATGATGATGTCCGCAAGGGGGGTTCATGTAGGTGTTTAAAAAAGATGTGAACTGTCTTTCTGTGTGTACATAAATGCACACATATATATTCCTAAGCCTAATACTATTTTAACCTTTGTTTTTTCTATGAATAAATATAATACATATTTACCAAACCAAAGAAGGTGCTGCATGACAGTAAAGACACAGGAGCATGACATTTTAGTGGACTTCTTTTTAGCAACTTCAGAGATATTCGCAGATGAACTTTCTTTCGACGAAATCCATTTTGATTTTTAAAGAAAATATATAAAATGGAGAAAAAAAAGTCACATGTCTTGGGGCCCCCAACTAACAACATTTGAAACCTATGAGCAATCAGCACAATATATGACATGATCAAGACTTGAGATGTAATTTCCTTGTTAATTATACATACTTATGTGCATGTGTGTGTGTGTATATATATATATATATATATATATATGTGTGTGTGTATATATATATATATGTTCATTAAAAAAAATGTTAAAGTAACGTTATAGTTAGGTGAGAATTTCAGTGACAACGTCATGTTTTAACTGTACAAAAGCACTGAAATTTACTAGTTATAGTTAGCTCTGGTAACTATAACTCGTTCTCTAAGATGACTATATCTTGCACCTCCACGATGCTCAGTTTTCTCATCAACAAATGTTGCAGTGATATTACTATTGATGTCTTAGAAGATGTCATGAGTGATGTAATACGTGGAGTAATTAGCAGTGCATGGTGAGGACACAAATTATAGTTACTTTAGGGCACAAGTTATAGTTATCAGAGCGCCCCCAATTTCCGCTACCCTTCTGGGCCCTAGCCCATCCCAAGGTTTTTTTTTTTTTTTTCAAAAGATGCTCAGGTGCCCATGCTTTTTCCCCCCGTTAGACCCTCATCATCAGGCTCAGGGGGTCAGGGTATCCCTACCATGGTTCTGTCACGATTTACGTGCTGCTTAAACCTGGAGTCCGCAGATTGAGTGGCGTGGGTTGTGAATGTTCAGCCTTGGCCCAGGTAGGGGCACCTCTTTCTGGTAGCCACGGTGCTGCAGGCAATGGAAACACCAAAAGAAGACCCTCAGAAGTAGCGCCAGAGGGAAAAAAAAACCTGAAAAGGGGAAAACACCTCCAAAAAATAGGTTCCTGAAACAGGAACAAAAGAACAGAAATCAACAGAGGCAAAAATACAAGAAGTATATTGGAACCGACGAGAACCAGCACAGGAAGGCAAAGAAACAGGAGCGAAGACACCATCCAAACAGAAAGTGTTGCAGCGCAAGGAGAGAAAGAATCACAGCCCTTAAATACAAACAAACAGGAAGCGACCAACAGGAAGTACAAGGACACCATCTTAGATAGGGAAAAGATACATAGAATAGAATGGACTAGGAGCCATAGAGAGCAGGGAACAAGGAATGCTGGGAAAAGAAGGGAAATATGGGAAGGGAGAAAAAACATAAAGGAAGGCACAACCAGATAGCCAGAAAAAAGAAGGAAAGAAAAGAACAGGTGAGTGGGGGGTCAGACCTGCCTGTGAGCACGATGTAGGAAAGGAAAACGAGGCCCCATGCCCAATTTGGGGCCTCGGAGAATGCAGATCAGCCTAGGGGCTCAGAGCGTCTTGTGACCGTGTGCCGTGGCCAGAGCCGAATGGTTGGCTCGTGCCGCGCGCGGTGGCGCGACAGTAGGTCCCCCCCCGAAGGTCCATGTTTGTGTGGAAACAAGCAGTGAAAATGGTGAATCAGAAGAGGTGCGTGAACAGAAGATGCATCTTCCCAAGAGCATTCACTGAGAGGATAACCCTTCCAATGAATCAGATACTGAAGACGTTTGTGAAAGATACGAGAGTCACAAATCTCTTGTACCTCATATTCAGGTACATCATCCACTAACACAGGAGGAGGACAAGGAAACTGACGAGAGTAAGGATCAGGTACATAAGGTTTGAGCTGTGAAACATGAAAGACCTGATGAATTCTCCAGTTACGAGGCAAGTGAAGACGGACAGTGACGGGATTAATCAGCTGAAGGATACGGAAAGGACCGTAGTAACGAGGTGTGAACTTATTCTGAGAAAGGCGTAAAGGCAAGAATTTTTACGAAAGCCAGACTTTATCATGAAGGTGATATTCTGGAGCATCCCTATGTTTCTTGTCTGCTATTTTCTTCATGTATCTCTTGGTGTTCAACAAGTTAGATCGAATCAATCTATGGATCTGTAAAAGTTGTCTGGAAAAGGAAGTAACAGCAGACAGAGGAGAGGTAGACTGAGGAGTAGTAAGAAAAAAGGAAAGATGATAGCCATAAGAACAGAAAAAAGGAATGACCTTGGAGGCACTATGGACAGTATTATTGTAGGAGAATTCAGCAATAGGAAGGTAAGTGTTCCAGTTGCTCTGGGTAGAATTACAAAAGCAGCGAAGGTACTGCTCCAATCCTTGGTTGAGACACTCAGTCTGTCCATTGGTTTGAGGATGGAAACCCGATGATAGTGTTATATTGATATTCAGTGTCCTACAAAAATGTTTCCAAAACCGGGAGATGTACTGAGGTCCTCTGTCAGATACAATGTTATGTGGAAGTCCATGGAGACGGAAACTATGATGGATAAATATCTGACTTAGTTCTTGGGACGTAGGTAACTTATTCAGGGCAGTGAAGTGAGCCATCTTAGTAAAGGAATATATGGTGACCATGATAACCCAGTTTCCTGCTGATGGAGGGAGCGAACACATGAAATCAGTAGAAATGGTGTGCCAGGGAGCTGGTGGAACAGGTAATGGTTGTAGTAATCCTGCAGGTCTGGTACGGGGAATCTTTACTTGAGCACATATGGGACAAGCCTGAACGTATCTTTCGACATCTGACTTCCAGGTAGGCCACCAGAAAGATCGCGAGAGTAGTTCTTGTGTGGCCTTGATGCCTCTATGACCAGCAACCGGCGAATCATGGCACATTTGTAGTGCTTTTTCTCTTACTCCATTAGTAGGGAGGAACAACAGGTTCTGATAATAATAATACCCTTGCCTTTTACATATAAGGGGGTTTAGTTTCTTTAATTCTTCATCAGACAGGTTGGAATATTCCAGTTGTACCTCATCCAGGAAAGACTGAGCTACTCCGATGATCTTACTAGGCTCAAGTAAATACTGTGATGGGGTAGGAGTACAAGCTGGATAACGGCAAGACAGAGCATCAGCCAGAATGTTTTGGGATCCAGGAATATAGGTGACGTAAAAGTCATACTGACTGAAGAAAAAGGCCCAACGAGCCTGACGACTATTCTGGCATAAAAAATTACGTAAACATTGTAGATTACGATGGTCTGTTCTCACCTCGAAGGGCTCCTTGGAACCCATAAGAAACTGTCTCCACTCTAGGCAGGCTGTTTTCAGAGCTAATAACTCTCTTTCTAGTACTGAGTAATGTTGTTCCGACGCAGAGTACATGGGACAAATAGAAAACAGGATGTTCAAGACCGTCATCTTCTTGTTGTTGGAGTAAGGCAGCTCCGATGGCTCTTTCGGAAGCATCTGTAACAACAATAAATTGTTTGTTGGTATCTGTGTGTCTCAATATTGGAGCTTGAATGAAAGCCTTCTTTAGACCTTGAAAAGCTATTTCAGCCACCCTAGTCCAAACAAAGCCTTTCTTTAAATTCTCCTTCTTTAATGTTTGAGTTATGTGGCTGGTTTGTTTTGCAAAGTCTAAGATAAACTGCTGATAAAAATTAGCCAATCCTAGAAAACATTGTGTTTCCTTAATAGAAGAAGGAGAAGGCCAATCTAGGATGGCTTGTACCTTTTCTTGGTCCATAGCTATGCCAGTGGGACTAAGATGATAACCCAAATATTTGACTTCAGTCTTGTCAAACTCACACTTTTCTGGTTTACAAGACAGTTGATGTTCCCGGAGTCTTTGGAGGACTTGTTTCACATGAGAGGAATGCAGTTCAGGACGTCTAGAATAAATAAGGATATCGTCTAAGTAGATGACAACCGTATGGTTCAAAAGATCAGAAAACACAGAGTCCATAAATCTTTGGAAAATGGAGGGGGCATTAGTGAGACCAAAAGGCATAACTCTGTACTCATAATGACCAAATGGGGTCCTGAAAGCTGTCTTCCACTCGTCTCCTTCTTTAATACATAAAAGGTGGTAGGCTCCCCGTAGATCCAGTTTGGTAAATCGTTGAGCCCCTCTGACTGCCTCTAATATATCCTTGATGAGGGGCAAAGGATAACGGTCTTTTATAGTAATCTTATTTAGGCCTCGAAAATCCAAGCAGGGACAAAGATCCTTCGTCTTCTTGGGTACAAAAAAGAGGGGAGCCCCTCCCGGAGAGGACGATGGAATAATAAGACCGCTATGTAAGTTTTCTTCCAGATACGCCTTTAGAACTTTCCTTTCGGGTTCTGCGAGTGAATACATCCTCCCAAAGGGAACGATAGTTCCAGGTTCCAGGGGAATAGTACAATCGTAATCTCGATGTGCGAGTAACACAGGTCTGGATGGTTTTTGGAACATATCTTGAAATTCTAGATAGTGATCTGGAACTCCCTGGACTGTATTGATGGAACATCCAGTAGTGGGTGACCAATATGTGTCTGAAGCAAAGCAGTTCTCATGACAAAACTGTGAGGACAAGGAAATAGTCTGGGTTTCCCAATTTACATAAGGATTATGTCTTTTGTACCACAGAATTCCTAAAATGATAGTATGGTTGGGGGATGATATGAGATCAAAGGAGTTGTGTTCTTGGTGGTTACCAAATTGTACACTTAGTGTCAGGGTGGTAGTATCAACTGGACCAGAGGATATTAAGGACCCATCCACTGTATGCACTTGTTCTGGAATTTCTTTGGGTCGTGTTGGTATTTGTTGAGTAGTGGCCCAAGTCCTATCCATGTATATGCCACTAGCACCACAATCAAGTAAAGCCATTGTTCTTTCTTGACGGCCGTTCAGTAACTGTAACATCACAGGTAACATAAACAAAGTTGTGGCATTGTCCTTGAATGAACTGATGGAAGGTATAGCCGATTATCCCGTCCCCTCCCTTCTTACAGAGGTCGGGAAGTGGCGTTTCCCGATGGCCTTTGAGGACGAACAGGGCAGGTACGAAGCATGTGGCCGGCAGCACCACAATACAGGCACAATCCTTTCTTACATATGTCTTCCCGCTCGCTAACGGAAAGTGGGCCTCGAGTGGTATCCACCTGCATAGGTTCACCCTCTGTGTCTCTGGCGGGAGGACGAGGTTCCTTGGAACGATGCATAAAGACCCGTGAAGTGCTTGGCTGGGAAGATCCTCTACTCTTTCTCTTCTCCAATCGTCGTTCTTGGAGACGGTATTCGATGGAAAGAGCTTGATCCATCAGACCACGAAGATCTTCAACTCGGGTGGAGTGTACTAACTCGTTTTTTATTTCCTCTTTAAGTCCTCTACGGAATAAAGTCACCAGAGTTCGTTCCACCCAGGTGGTCTCCGCCGCTAGCTGTCGAAAGCAAGTAATATATTGAAGGACATCTTGTGAGCCTTGTTGGATGTCACATAAGGCTTCTTCCACAGAGGCCTCCAATCCTGGACGACTAAACATCTGTTTAAACCGATTCATGAAGGCGGAATAGTCCGACAATACCGTGTCATTGGACGATACCATTGGGGTTGCCCAGGCCAAGGCAGGACCGGATAACGCACTGATAAGATATCCCACCTTTGTCTTGTCGTGGGAGAATTGGGTAGGTCGGAAGGCGAAATACACAGTTACTGCATCGAGGAATTCTCACAGTTTAGTTGGTTCACCGGAGAAACGAGGAGTAGAGGTGGAGAAAGCCAGAACATCAGCACTGCGGAAAGCCAAAGCCTGTCGTAAAGCAGCATTCTCATTGCGTAATTGTTGCAGTTCCTGAGCCTGTTGCTGAATAGTTGCCAGAAGAGATTGATCAGGATCTGCAGCAGCCGCCACTGTATCATCCATGGTGTTGAACGACGTCGGGAGAATTTGGCGCTGCAATCTGTCACGACTTACGTGCTGCTTAAACCTGGAGTCCGCAGATCGAGTGGCGTGGGTCTTGAATGTTCGGCCTTGGCCCAGGTAGGGGCGACTCTTTCTGGTAGCCACGGTGCTGCAGGCAATGGACACGCCAAAAGCAGACCGTGCCCCTCAGAACTAGCGCCAGAGGGAAAAAAAAACCTGAAAAGGGGAAAAAACCTTCAAAAAGATAGTGTGGCAGTGGGTATAGCGATATGGAGTAAGACGATACTCAGTTGGAAGGGTGAATAAACGTGACTTTATTGTGGTGTACTTATAATTTATAATAGTCAATGTCTATGGTCTTTCTGGCTGGTGACCTCCGCTGTTCTCTTCTCCCTCAGGGTTCCTGGTGACTGGAGATGGTTCCCCGGCGGTGTTTTCAGGAAGACCGGAAAAAGAGGAACGAAAGACCGGTAAGTAGATTTTTTGTGAACGGAGTGGTATTCTTTCTAGTGAGGAGAGGGTGTTGAGAGAGAGAGAGAGAGAGAGAGAGAGAGTACAACTGGGGTGAATAGAGTATGAGTGTCCGCTCCCAAGGGAAAGAAATAAAGGACGTAGGAATGAATATGCAGGGGCTAGGGAGTCCAGTGATTACACATCTGTGGATTTAGGTGGTCATTCTGACCTCAGCGGTAAAAGGCGCTTACCGCCGGTCAGAAGACCGCCATAACACCGCCGCGGCCGCGGTAAACCGCCACGGTCATTCTGACCCGCAACTGGCAAACCGCCAAAAATCCGACATCCACAAAAGTCCGCCACACCAAAGGTCAGCGAAAAAATGGCGATGACCAAACCTCCACCGTCACACCAACAGAAATACGCCCATGCCATTACGACCCACGAATCCACGCGGCGGTCTTTCAACCGCGGTATTCCATTGGCGGTACACACCGCCGCGGTCAAAATACACACACCTTTACAAAACACAACAACATTGGACAATTTGAAATACACACACCTGATTCACATACACACACCACTCCCACACACCCAATACAATATAAAACACACACCCACATCACCCACAAACCCCTACGACAAAAAAAAACAACAGAAAGCCAGAGATAGACAGCACTGCTTAGACAACACCATCACACAGAAACAAACCACACCATCACCCACACAATATCCACGCACAAAACACCACACATCACCACAC
This sequence comes from Pleurodeles waltl, assembly GCF_031143425.1. Taxonomy (NCBI): domain Eukaryota; kingdom Metazoa; phylum Chordata; class Amphibia; order Caudata; family Salamandridae; genus Pleurodeles; species Pleurodeles waltl. Next base: position 174,482,080 of record NC_090446.1, on the reverse strand, counting down.
TCACCACACTCTACAACACATACACCACCCCACACCTCATCCACACCACCCTATGGCACCCCAAAGACACCCCCGGTTCTCAGACGCCGAACTCCGGGTCATGGTGGAGGAAATAGTTCGGGTAGAGCCCCAGCTCTTCGGGACACAGGTGCAGCACACCACAATTGCCAGGAAGATGGAGCTATGGCAAAGGATAGTCGACAGGGTCAACGCTGTGGGACAGCATCCACGCAATCGGGATGACATCAGGAAGCGCTGGAACGACCTACGGGGGAAGGTGCGTTCCATGGTATCAAGGCACAACATCGCGGTGCAGAAGACTGGCGGCGGACCCCCACTTACTCCCCCAGAATTCACAGCATGGGAGGAGGAAGTCTTGCACATCCTGCATCCTGAGGGCCTCGCAGGAGTATCTGGAGGAATGGACTCTGGTAAGTCAAATCTTAACTACTTCTTCCCACCCCCACCCCACCCGCATCCCAAATCATACCCCCACCCTCACCCCCACCCCCATCACACCTACTCCCTGCAAATGGCTCACCATCACAACCCACCCATCCCAACACCTAGACCTGCATGCGTCCACAAAGCATGGACAACCATCACCAAAGCATGCTCACTGCACATACAAATCTCCCCCACAAGCCACCCTCACAAACGCCCACACTCAGGAATGCCAGCACTGGGGTACACGGGCACCCACCCATTGACCGATATGGCACACACTGAAGCAATAACCATACCTCTATACCCCTGCAGGACCCGAACGCCACCACACCGCCCAGGAGGGTCCAGAAATGTCCATCCCACCCACAGAAGAGGCCACCAGTGATGACAGCAGCTCTGTCTCCCTGGACCCAGATGACCAGCCCGGACCATCGGGGACCTCTGGACAGTCAGTTCCCCTCACACAGCCACTGGCCACAGCAGACCCAACCCCCTCTGGGAACACCAGCACAGCTCCCACCCAGCGGGCCCATGCCTCTGTCTCCAGGACACGTCAATCAGCGGTGTGTCCACCACTACAGGGCACCCAGGTTAACCCACCACCCCAACAACAACAGGGACCTGGGGGCAGTGGTAGTGGGCACACCGTCCAGGGGACAGAGGCCCAGGGAAACAGGGGAACTGGGAGGGCTGCTGTGCGACAGGGGGGGTCAGGCCTAGGGAACCCACTTTCCACGAGGCCCTCTCCTCCATCATGGGAGCATACCACCCCTCCCAGGAGGCGATGGCGACGGTACTGGCTAGATTCCAGGAGATCCAGGTCATGCAGGAGCAACAGTACATGGGGTTCAGGGAAGAACTTAGAACCATCAGTTCCGCAATGGGCACCATCGTAGGGGCACTCAACCAGATTGTCACCACATTGCGGGACCATGTGGCACCACAAAGGGCCCCTGTCACTAGCATGGACCAAGAACAGGCAACCACCTCCGCCAGCGCTAGTGGACAGGAGGCCCCCACACAACAACAGGCCACCAGAACCCCACCTCCTGCAGAAGAAGAACCACCCCGCAAGCGGGGCCTGAGATCTCGTAAGAAGACAGAGTAGGATGTCAAGACCCCGCCAGCAAAGGATACCCCCTGATGTTATCCCAATGTCCCACATTGTCACCCTGTCCAACCTTAAACTGCCCCTGCTCCACCTTCCACAGGCATATGGACAATGCACCTGTGAGACTGAAAAGCTGGACTCTGCCATGGACATTCCTCCACCATCCCCCATCACCGATTTCCCACCATGTCCCTAAATTCAGCTTTTTAATAAAAACACGTATTGCACAAAAACAATCTGGAGTCTGCCTGTATTGTGAACAAATGTATTAAACATAATGCTGCCAAAATGTACAGTTACACAGTGATGAAAACATACCACTGTCACACAGCTGTAGTCCATGGGGAAACAAAGCAGAGGTCACGCAGTGGGGGCCACATCTCTGAAATTTGAAGGGACAGTCACAACTCAGTTAACTTACACTGGGGGAATAGGACAGACAGTAGAGAGGCAGGAGACTGTAAGTAATTGTAAAATGCCGGTGTTGATTCTTACCTGTGTGTCATTGAAAATACTGTAGTATCACTCTGTCCCTGTTGTCTGTGTCATCCCCGTCGTCTTCCTCCTCTTCACTCTCCACAGGTTCCACCGCTGCCACACCACCACCATCTGGACCATCCTCCTGCAGGAAAGGCACCTGGCGTCGCAAAGCCAGGTTGTGAAGCATACAGCAGGCCACGATGATATGACACACCTTCTTTGGTGAGTACATTAGGGATCCACCTGTCATATGCAGGCACCTAAACCTGGCCTTCAAGAGGCCGAAGGTCCGCTCGATCACCCTCCTAGTCCGCCCATGGGCCTCATTGTACCGTTCCTCTGCCCTGGTCCTGGGATTCCTCACTGGGGTCAGTAGCCATGACAGGTTGGGGTAACCAGAGTCACCTATTAGCCACACACGGTGTCTCTGTAGCTGTTCCATCACATAAGGGATGCTGCTATTTCGCATGATGTACGCGTCATGCACTGACCCAGGAAATTTGGCATTTACATGGGAGATGTATTGGTCTGCCAAACAGACCACCTGGACATTCATCGAATGATAACTTTTTCTGTTCCTGTACACCTGTTCACTTCCTCTGGGGGGTACCAAAGCCACATGGGTGCCATCAATGGCACCAATGATGTTGGGAATATGTCCAAGGGCATAGAAATCACCCTTCACTGTCGCCAAATCCTCCACCTCAGGGAAAACAATGTAGCTCCGCATGTATTTCATCAGGGCAGACAACACTCTGGACAAAACCTTAGAAAACATAGGCTGAGACATCCCAGATGAAATGGCCACTGTTGTTTGGAATGATCCACTTGCCAAAAAATGGAGTACTGACAGAACCTGCACTAGAGGGGGAATCCCTGTGGGTTGGCGGATGGGTGACATCAGGTCTGGCTCCAGCTGGGCATACAGTTCCTGTATAGTGGCACGGTCAAGTCTGTATGTCAGTATGACATGTCGTTCTTCCATTGTCGACAGGTCCACCAGCGGTCTGTACACGGGAACAGCCCTCCATCTCCTCACAAGTCCCAGCGGACGGTGCCTAGGAAGGACATCATGGAGCACAGAGTCAAGTAACCTACAGGTCCGTTCACACAGCTTGCACAGTACACGATTCTCTATGCATTGAATGGCTTGTATGAGTGGCAATGCAAGGCCTAGGCCTGTGTGACGCAGTAGAATTTAAGCCATGTGGGCCTTTGAAATGGCGGCTGCCTGACCTGTGAAGTGTGACAATGGGATGTGAGCTCATTGCGATGGCGTGGCACACCGTGGCGGTAGGCGGTCGAAGACCGCAGTGCAAAGCCGCATTGGTTAACATTGAACCCTATGGGTTTCAGGAGCCAATGAGGAATTGCGCCGGCGGTCGCGGTACGCACCGCCGCGGGCGTGACCGCCATTTTCTATCTGCTTAATCACTTGACACCTGATCATCCACAGGAGAGGACCTATACTGCAAGTGCTGCTGTGACCTCGGTCTGGAAGAGACAATGGCTGCTGCGACTGGGGAAAGGGCCCCTGCCTTCACTTCAGAAGAGTTGGAGACACTCGTGGATGGGGTCCTCCCCCAGTATGCGCTACTCTATGGTCCTCCAGACCAACAAGTGAGTACACTGGGACCATGCTTAGTGGGCAATGCCTGGGTTGAGTAGGGTGAATGAATGATGGTGGTGAGGGGATCGAATGAGGAATGCATCGCACGACAGATGAGAGCATGTGCCACATGGCAAGGTTGGGGAGGGGGGGCCACTCACATCGACCATGCAGAAAAGTGATGATATTTCTTTTCCCACCCTGTAAATGTCACATAGGTCAGCGCCCATCAGAAGATTGAAATTTGGCGTACCATCGCCAAGGACGTCTGGGCCCTGGGGGTCCACAACAGACGGGGCACCCACTGCCGCAAGAGGTGGGAGGACATCCGCCGCGGGAGCAGAAAGACCGCCAAGGCTCTGCTGGGGATGGCCTCCCAACCTAGGAGGGGTGCCACACGGCAATTGACCCCCCTGATGTCCCGGATCCTGGCGGTGGCCTACCCCGATTTGGCTGGGCGCGTGAGGACATCACAGCAGACACAAGGGGGTGAGTATCAGCACATTCTGCTATATTAGCGCACAGTGGAGGTGTCTGGGTGGGGTAGGAGGGCTGTGGCTATCTCTATGCCAGGGCGGTTTCTGTAGGCTAGGCCCCTCCGTAAGGCATGGCCCTGTGCCCCCGCCCCCCACCTCTGTAGGGTGCTAAGTACAGCTATCCATGGGCCGGGCTCACCTATGTGTGCATTTGTCGTCCATACACTTGTAGGCCAAGTCACAATAATTGAGTAGTATACACCGAGTGCGCGGCGTAGTGCAGGGGGCTTCTGTGTCTGTCCTCTCCGCCAACGGTGTCGCCAGTGCATGCACTCAACATGTCTTTCTTTCTCCCATCCCCCCCTTTTTTTTGGTCTTCCTGTTCATGTGTGCATTAGCATCATCAGGCGGAGGAGAAGTGGCATTGGCGCACGAGGGAGCTGCATCTCACATGGCCCCGGAGGGCCATGCAACCGACTCCGAGTTCACCAGTGAGACGGAGGGCAAGGGGAGCTCCACAACGGGGACCCGTGGAGACGTGCCCACCGCAACAACAGGTACAGCCACAACCAAGCGCACCAGCTCCGCCCTCCCAGCAGCCCCTCAGCGTTCGCCCCGTGCCCGCTCGGGCAGGAAGCCGGGCATCTCCTTTGCCCCAGGCACTTCAGGCCCTGCCCCAGTTACCCCTGCTGCCCACAGTGCGGAGATCATTGATCTCCTCCAGACGCTCATTGTTGGGCAGTCTACCCTTTTGAATGCCATCCAGGGTGTAGAAAGGGAGGTGCAACGGAGCAATGCATACCTGGAGGGCATTCATTCGGGTCAGGCTGCCCATCAGCGATCGTTCAACGCTCTGGCCTCAGCACTGACGGCAGCCATTGTCCCTGTCTCTAGCCTCCCTCCTCCAACTCCCTCCACCCGGTCCCACTCCCCTGTTCCTCTGCCTATCCCAGACACACCTACAGACCAGCCTGCACACACATCAACACCCAAGGGCAGCTCATCCAAACATAAGCACCACAGATCACACAAGCATTCACCCAAGCAACATCCACATACAGACATGCCAACAGCCACTGCCTCCTCTGTGTCCCCCTCCTCCTCGTCTCCCTCCTCCCTCCCTGTGACGTCTCCACTCACACCTGCATGCACAACATCTTCAGCCAGTACCTCCATCACCAGCACACCCACCAGAACACTCCGCACACGTGCAGTCACCACCCCCACTGCCATTTACACGTCCCCAGTGTCCTCTCCCACTGTGTCTGTCACCCCCTCTTCCAAACCACACAAACGCAGGCAGCCACCCACCCAACAGCCATCCACCTCACGACAGCCTCCGTCACAAGCACCTGCACCCAAAGACAGCACACTTGACTCTCCTACAACCACATCCTCTTCCTCCACTCCCATACCCACTACACCTACCCTTCCCATTGCTCCTAAAAAGTTTTTCCTCTCCAAAATTAACCTCTTTGCATCACCTGACCCACCCCCTCCATCTCGTAAGAGTCCAATCAACACCTCAGCCACCACAAGCCCTGCACCTACTAGGACCATTGTACAGGGCTATTGGAGTCCACCAGCTCCTAGGGCAGGAACATCGGCCAGCAGCAAGGGGACAGCCAGCCCACCCCCTGGGAAAAGAACCAAAAAAGGGAAGGGCCGGCGCGAGAGGCCTGAGACGGCAGCCCCCAAAGACACTACCCTGGCACCGTCACCTGGCACATCCACAAAGGGGGGCAAGGGCCCCAGAGATTCGGCGAAGGAGGGCAAGGGCAGCAGGGCGGACAAGTCCGGCAGTAGGCGAGCTGCCCAGGAGGGCCCCACCAGCCCCATTTCGGGTGTGACGGAGGACACCCACGGGCCCAGGACTCCAGCACAGGAGGGCCCCGCAAGCGAAAGGTCGGATGGCGACTGAGCGGGAAGGATTGGCCAGATCTGGTTCCCTAGGAACACAAGACAAGCACCGCTGCACAGGGCCCTTCAAGATAGGCACCGCTGAACAGGGCCCCGCCAAGACAAGCACCGCTGCTCAGGGCCCTTCAAGACAGGCACCGCTGAACAGGGCCCCGCCAAGACAAGCACCGCTGAACAGGACCCCGCCAAGACAAGCACAGCTGCACAGGGCCCTTCAAGACAGGCACCGCTGAACAGGGCCCCGCCAAGACAAGCACCGCTGAACAGGGCCCTTCAAGACAAGCACCGCTGAACAGGGCCCTTCAAGACAAGCACCGCTGAACAGGGCCCCGCCGTGACAAGCACCGCTGAACAAGGCCCCGCCAAGACAAGCACCACTGAACAGGGCCCTTCAAGACAAGCACCGCTGAACAGGGCCCTTCAAGACAAGCACCGCTGAACAGGGCCCTTCAAGACAAGCACCGCTGAACAGGGCTCCGCCAAGACAAGCACCGCTGCACAGGGCCCTTCAAGACAGGCACCGCTGAACAGGGCCCCGCCGTGACAAGCACCGCTGAACAGGGCCCTTCAAGACAAGCACCGCTGAACAGGGCCCCGCCGTGACAGGCACCGCTGAACAGGGCCCCGCCAAGACAAGCACCGCTGAACAGGGCCCTTCAAGACAAGCACCGCTGAACAGGGCCCTTCAAGACAAGCACCGCTGAACAGGGCCCCGCCGTGACAAGCACCGCTGAACAGGGCCCCGCCAAGACAAGCACCGCTGAACAGTGCCCTTCAAGACAAGCACCGCTGAACAGGGCCCTTCCTGTCAAGCACCGCTCCGCTGGGCACCGCCGTCTCTGAACTGCTCCGCTGGGCCCTTCCTGTCAAGCACCGCTCTGCTGGGCACCGCCGTCTCTGAACTGCTCCGCTGGGCCCTTCCTGTCAAGCACCGCTCCGCTGGGCAACGCCGTCTCTGAACTGCTCCGCTGGGCCTTTCCTGTCAAGCACCGCTCTGCTGAGGGAAGACCTGGCCTAGCAGTTCGGGCTGGACTGTTCCCATGGGGAACAGGGTCAAGACTGATTTGCAGTTGGCTGGGTCCAAACTGGAATGGCATGGGCAGCAAAAAAACGATGGATTTAGGCCCAGATCACTGTACTGGGGGTGAATGTTTGACAATGTTCAGCATTCCGTCCATCACTTGTTGTTTTTGCTTTGTCGCCCTTAGTGGGAAGGGTATGCCCAGACGTGGGTCCCGTGCTTCCCATGCCACTGGATTCAAGCTAGCCTGGCTGATGAGGGGTGAAACCCCGAAACCGGTCCCAGGATGCTTGTTTCCAGTCCAGGGAAGACCTGGCCTAGCAGTTCAGGCTGGACTGTTCCCATGGAGAACAGGGTCAAGACTGATTTGCAGTTGGCTGGGTCCAAACTGGAATGGCATGGGCAGCGAAAAAACAATGGATTTAGGCCCAGATCACTGTACTGGGGGTGAATGTTTGACAATGTTCAGCATTCCGTCCATCACTTGTTGTTTTTGCTTTGTCGCCCTAAGTGGGAAGGGTATGCCCAGACGTGGGTCCCGTGCTTCCCATGCCACTGGATTCAAGCTAGCCTGGCTGATGAGGGGTGAAACCCCGAAACCGGTCCCAGGATGCTTTTTTCCAGTCCAGGGAAGACCTGGCCTAGCAGTTCGGGCTGGACTGTTCCCATGGGGAACAGGGTCAAGACTGATTTGCAGTTGGCTGGGTCCAAACTGGAATGGCATGGGCAGCAAAAAAACGATGGATTTAGGCCCAGATCACTGTACTGGGGGTGAATGTTTGACAATGTTCAGCATTCCGTCCATCACTTGTTGTTTTTGCTTTGTCGCCCTAAGTGGGAAGGGTATGCCCAGACGTGGGTCCCGTGCTTCCCATGCCACTGGATTCAAGCTAGCCTGGCTGATGAGGGGTGAAACCTCGAAACCGGTCCCAGGATGCTTGTTTCCAGTCCAGGGAAGACCTGGCCTAGCAGTTCGGGCTGGACTGTTCCCATGGGGAATAGGGTCAAGACTGATTTGCAGTTGGCTGGGTCCAAACTGGAATGGCATGGGCAGCAAAAAAACGATGGATTTAGGCCCAGATCACTGTACTGGGGGTGAATGTTTGACAATGTTCAGCATTCCGTCCATCACTTGTTGTTTTTGCTTTGTCGCCCTAAGTGGGAAGGGTATGCCCAGACGTGGGTCCCGTGCTTCCCATGCCACTGGATTCAAGCTAGCCTGGCTGATGAGGGGTGAAACCCCGAAACCGGTCCCAGGATGCTTGTTTCCAGTCCAGGGAAGACCTGGCCTAGCAGATCGGGCTGGACTGTTCCCATGGGGAACAGGGTCAAGACTGATTTGCAGTTGGCTGGGTCCAAACTGGAATGGCATGGGCAGCAAAAAAACGATGGATTTAGGCCCAGATCACTGTACTGGGGGTGAATGTTTGACAATGTTCAGCATTCCGTCCATCACTTGTTGTTTTGGGGCCTTTCCTGTAAAGCACCGCTCCGCTGGGCCCTTCCTGTCAAGCACCGCTCCGCTGGGCACCGCCGTCTCTGAACTGCTCCGCTGGGCCCTTCCTGTCAAGCACCGCTCCGCTGGGCCCTTCATCTCCAGCACCGCTCCACTGGGCACCGCTGTCTCTGAACTGCTCCGCTGGGCCCTTCCTGTCAAGCACCGCTCCGCTGGGCACCGCCGTCTCTGAACTGCTCCGCTGGGCCCTTCCTGTCAAGCACCGCTCTGCTGGGCCCTTCCTCTCAAGCACCGCTCCGCTGGGCACCGCCGTCTCTGAACTGCTCCGCTGGGCCCTTCCTGTCAAGCACCGCTCCGCTGGGCACCGCCGTCTCTGAACTGCTCCGCTGGGCCCTTCCTGTCAAGCACCGCTCTGCTGGGCCCTCTCTGTCAAGCACCGCTCCGCTGAGCACCGCCGTCTCTGAACTGCTCCGCTGGGCCCTTCCTCTCAAGCACCGCTCCGCTGGGCCCTTCATCTCCAGCACCGCTCCGCTGGGCACCGCCGTCTCTGAACTACTCCGCTGGGCCCTTCCTGTCAAGCACCGCTCCGCTGGGCCCTTCCTGTCAAGCACCGCTCCGCTGGGCACCGCCGTCTCTGAACTGCTCCGCTGGGCCCTTCCTGTCAAGCACCGCTGGCCCATTGGCAGGGCCGGATCTGTGTCGGGCAGGGCTTCACGAAGCACTCTGGGCAACATGCCTCCTCCATGACCAGTGGAGTCTGTAATCCACCTGATGGACTGTGGCTTTGCACTTCCCAGGATGTAACAGTGGGCAAGCCACCCACTGTATAGACTTGAGAGACTGTGGCTTTGCACTCCCCAGGATGTAACAGTGGGCAGCCCACCCACTGTAGGGACTTGAGAGACTGTGGCTTTGCACTCCCCAGGATGGCACAGTGGGCAGCACACCCACTGTAGGGACTTGAGAGACTGTGGCTTTGCACTCCCCAGGATGGCACAGTGGGCATGGAGGCCCCTCGTGGATCTGGCGTCGTGGACTCATGTGGCTGAGGTGCCCCCCCTTACCTTCCCCCTGAGGTGCCTGTAGTTTTATTATCTGATGCCCCAGCAGTGTTCTCTCCAATGGAATCGGGTCTCGTGTGTGGGCTTTGCCCATGTGTTTATGCACATTGGCCCACGAACAATGGAAGGTAGCCAATATGTGCCAGACTTTTTACCTATGTATATATTGTTCATGTTGTATTATATTTTATTTATCTATTTCATATTTCACTTAACTTCAAATATGCTATAATATACTTAAATATTAATAATCATTTTATTTTGTCTTTGCATTATTCCGGGGGGTTTGGGGTGTGTCACTCTGACTTGTTGCTCTGCATTGCTGTGTAGATAGTTGGGGGTGTGGGGGGGGGGTGGCGTATGTGTGTCCCCGTAATATTTTCTCCTCCCCCCTCCCCTTTGTCGTAGGTGCAGTACTCACCGTTGTCGTCTGCGCCGGCGTTCGTGCTCCTGGTAGAGGAGCAGGTAGACAATAGCTGGTAGGATGTTTAATTCGGGTTCCATGCTGTCCAGATTCCTCGTGGAGTGTATAGAGGTGAGCGTTTTCCCGTTCGTAGTCTGTTTCCGCCGTGTTTTTATTGCGGGGCTCTCGCCCCGGAAAAGGTGGCGGATTGGTGAGTTGTGATAGGGTGGGCGGTACATTGTCTGCCACCTGTCTGTTGGCGGTGACCGCCGCGCTGTTTGTTTGTCCCGCCGTGGCGGTCGGAGTGTTAAAGTGGTGGGCTGTGTTGGCGGTTCCCGCCAGGGTCAGAATTCCATTTTTTTGACCGCCTGCCTGTTGGCGGGTTGGCCGCTGCTTTAACACCGACCGCCAGGGTTGGAATGACCCCCTGAGTCGCCTATCTCTTCTATATACAATAGACTTGCTCGTTCTCTGTGCTCAGTGGTTGTGATTTCTGTGACCTTTTCCCTTTCCAAACTCCCACCTTTCTCCCCCTCCTCCCTCTACTCGTCTCCACCACCCTCCTCCCTTCCCACCATATAACGAAGTTTGTCCTTTAGGCAGGACCGTACCTGCTTCAGCCATGTCCCTCCAGGGACGTGGCGGCATTCGGGTTTCTTGGGACTGTCCTGTCCCTCAGAAGCGTCATCCCGACCTTTACTCAGCTGTTTTTCCCCAAGATATGGGTCGTGGGTCACCCTTTATCCTCCGCTGTCTTGTTTTCCTCTCTGCTCGACTTCTCTTCCTTCGGCGACTTCTGATCGCGCCACACGTAGTCCTTCCTTTATGTTTAAGCTTTCGGGAACCCGGATATCCGGGTTCCCGGCTCCAGCGATTTCGTCCTCCTCCTCCCCACATCATCTCACAGGTATGTTTTCGGGAATCCGGATGGCCGGATTCCCGATTACCCTAATTCGGTCTCACAGAGATCTTCAGGTCGTCGTTCCGCTCCCGATTTGGTGTTAAATGTAGCAGGGAAGTCCGTCTCCCGGCTACAGATATGTTCCTGAAACAGGAACAAAAGAACAGGAATCAACAGAGGCAATAATACAAGAAATATACTGGAACCGACGAGAACCAACACAGGAAGGCAAAGAAACAGGAGCGAAGACACCATCCAAACAGAAAGTGTTGCAGCGCAAGGAGAGAAAGAATCACAACCCTTAAATACCAACAAACAAGAAGCGACCAACAGGAAGTACAAGGACACCATCTTAGATAGGGAAAAGATACATAGAATAGAATGGACTAGGAGCCATAGAGAGCAGGAAACAAGGAATGCTGGGAAAAGAAGGGAAATATGGGAAGGGAGAAAAAACATAAAGGAAGACACAACCAGATAGCCAGAAAAAAGAAGAAAAGAAAAGAACAGGTGAGTGGGGGGTCAGACCTGCCTCTGAGCGCTATGTAGGAAAGGAAAACGAGTCCCATGCCCAATTTGGGGCCTAGGAGAATGCAGATCAGCCTAGGGGCACGACAGGTTCCTATGTCATTTATTCACTTTTTTTTTAGGACACCTAAGTCTTTAGATGGCTGCCATCATTGTTGGTAAGTTAGCAGCCAATCTGATATCTTGGGTCCACGGTGTGAAATGTACAATGCTTTTGAGCATTAATTGCTCCAAAACTACTGAATGTACACTAAATCACAAAAATCACTCTTTCTGGACCAAGCTGTAGCTTTCTGCCAAATTTATTCCATTCAGCAGTTTGGGCTGTAGCTGTGTCTAAGGTTCCTATAGAAAAATGAATGGAGAAAAAAAAAATTGGGACCCCCTTTTTTCTCAGTTCACACTTGAGGGATCCCCAAAATACTTAAAGGCGGAGGTAAAAAAAAAAAACACTTTTGGTTGAAAGTTTTGGGAAAATTTGTCAAACAGCTCCAAAGATATAGGTAAATCAAAAGATGAATTTTCTATGGAAGCACAATCCTAACCAAAACTACTCAGTGGCAATCACCACTGGGTAATAATGCTTTATATATATATATACAGGGAGTGCAGAATTATTAGGCAAATGAGTATTTTGACCACACCATCCTCTTTATGCATGTTGTCTTACTCCAAGCTGTATAGGCTCGAAAGCCTACTACCAATTAAGCATATTAGGTGATGTGCATCTCTGTAATGAGAAGGGGTGTGGTCTAATGACATCAACACCCTATATCAGGTGTGCATAATTATTAGGCAACTTCCTTTCCTTTGGCAAAATGGGTCAAAAGAAGGACTTGACAGGCTCAGAAAAGTCAAAAATAGTGAGATATCTTGCAGAGGGATGCAGCACTCTTAAAATTGCAAAGCTTCTGAAGCGTGATCATCGAACAATCAAGCGTTTCATTCAAAATAGTCAACAGGGTCGCAAGAAGCGTGTGGAAAAACCAAGGCGCAAAATAACTGCCCATGAACTGAGAAAAGTCAAGCGTGCAGCTGCCACGATGCCACTTGCCACCAGTTTGGCCATATTTCAGAGCTGCAACATCACTGGAGTGCCCAAAAGCACAAGGTGTGCAATACTCAGAGACATGGCCAAGGTAAGAAAGGCTGAAAGACGACCACCACTGAACAAGACACACAAGCTGAAACGTCAAGACTGGGCCAAGAAATATCTCACGACTGATTTTTCGAAGGTTTTATGGACTGATGAAATGAGAGTGAGTCTTGATGGGCCAGATGGATGGGCCCGTGGCTGGATTGGTAAAGGGCAGAGAGCTCCAGTCCGACTCAGACGCCAGCAAGGTGGAGGTGGAGTACTGGTTTGGGCTGGTATCATCAAAGATGAGCTTGTGGGGCCTTTTCGGGTTGAGGATGGAGTCAAGCTCAACTCCCAGTCCTACTGCCAGTTCCTGGAAGACACCTTCTTCAAGCAGTGGTACAGGAAGAAGTCTGCATCCTTCAAGAAAAACATGATTTTCATGCAGGACAATGCTCCATCACACGCGTCCAAGTACTCCACAGCGTGGCTGGCAAGAAAGGGTATAAAAGAAGGAAATCTAATGACATGGCCTCCTTGTTCACCTGATCTGAACCCCATTGAGAACCTGTGGTCCATCATCAAATGTGAGATTTACAAGGAGGGAAAACAGTACACATCTCTGAACAGTGTCTGGGAGGCTGTGGTTGCTGCTGCACGCAATGTTGATGGTGAACAGATCAAAACACTGACAGAATCCATGGATGGCAGGCATTTGAGTGTCCTTGCAAAGAAAGGTGGCTATATTGGTCACTGATTTGTTTTTGTTTTGTTTTTGAATGTCAGAAATGTATATTTGTGAATGTTGAGATGTTATATTGGTTTCACTGGTACTGATAAATAATTGAAAGGGGTATATATTTTTTTTTGTTAAGTTGCCTAATAATTATGCACAGTGATAGTCACCTGCACACACAGATATCCCCCTAACATAGCTAAAACTAAAAACAAACTAAAAACTACTTCCAAAAATATTCAGTTTTGATATTAATGAGTTTTTTGGGTTCATTGAGAACATGGTTGTTGTTCAATAATAAAATTAATCCTCAAAAATACAACTTGCCTAATAATTCTGCACTCCCTGTATATATACATACACACAAGAAAGCTGTTGAAGTATTGTCAGCAATTTTGGGGCTTGGCTGAAACCAAGTCCCAGAAAACAAGAATAAAAACTACAGAAGGGGCCAGGGCAAGAACCCCCTGACCCCTTAGCTCTGGTGCTCCACCAGGGCTAAAAAGCGTTTTTTTTGTTTTTTTTTACAGCGATTCGCAGCTGATCCGCAGATCCTGTGCAAAGTTTTTTTTTAAATGAAGAGCGGGATCTCACGTTTCATTCTTTTCAAGCTCCTAAGTGGGCCAAATCCGGGGAGCAATGTTGATTTCTAATGAGGGCTGCCTGCCTCCACCTCCTGCAGCCCCATGGACCAACCCCTCCCTGGGACATTAAATAACATTAATGCGGGGCCAGGTGGCCACCCCGCTGCCCGGGACCACCGCCTTCCTGGAAACTTTCAGAAGTATCATGCAGTGGTGGACCCTGCCCCCCACCCTCAGCCCCAGGGACCATCAACTCCCCAAGGCTGTATTTAAATTAAGTGGGGGAGGCCTGAGGCTTTTCAGAATTAATTCACAGAGAGGGGGCACCCAGCACTTCCACGCAGCCTCGGGGACCACCATCTCCATGGGGCAAACTGAAAATATGGAAAGAGAGTCAGTTTCGGACCCCTGACCCCTGGGGATCACCACCTACCCAGGTCTTCTAACACAGAAGTCCGCATGGCCCCACTCTTGAAGCCACAGATAGCCTTGGCCACCGCCATTCCCCAGAGCCAGTTCCTCCTATGTCCCGTTGTGCCCACTCCCCGGTCATTGCTGTCAAGCCAAGCCACAGCAAACAGCAAACACTCCACTTTAGACAACGGGACCTGTCAAACAGGTCCTGCCATCAAAAAGCAGAGTTTTCATCGCTGTTTCCTGCACACAGGTATGCAAGCAGGGAACAGAGGTGAAAGCGTTGCTCCAGCGACCAGGAAGCAGCTGTTAAAAGCAGCTACCTGCTTGCTGGAGCAATGGGACCGTGGGGAAGGCCTTTAGGCTCCCCCCCGGTCCAAGATAGCCCAGAGAGGCACATTAAAACATTTTTTTAAAACATGTAGGGACGGCGAGGGATCTTGCGGCTCCCCCGCGGTCTCAGATAGCCGGTGAGGGCACATTATAAAAATAAATATATATATTGTCAAGGACAACAGGGAGGCCTTGAGACTCCCCTATGGTCCCAGATAGCACATAAAGGGCTAAAAGTATATATAAATAAAAAATGAATAGTTCAAGTGTGAACGTCGCAGACCAGGTCTGTTCCTCGTCATTTCCCTTTTTTTTTTTAGCTCCAAATGTTTAAGGCTCATACTTAAAGGTGATCTTACTCTTTTTAAATGACAAATACATTTTTCATTTCACATTTTGCCGAAATAGCTCATTCTAAGGAGATCATATTTCAAATCCTAAAAAACTTTCTGTCCCTCTCTCTTTCATACTCTTTCTCCCACTCACACACCCACTCAGCCATTGACGGGCCCACTCACAGACCCAATAAAGCACTGACGCACCCACTCTCTCCCCCAGACAGACACTCTCACACCCAGGAACACCCTGCCACACCTATTCTCACACCCAGAGAGACAGGCCGTGGCCAACTCCTGTTGCGCATGGACAAATGCTGGGGGGTTGAGTGGTTAGAAGGGTTGGTTGCAGCATCTTGCTGCAGATCAGACCCTGCAGCAAACCCCCACTGCGCATGGCTAAGGGCCATGTGCACTGCGGGTTGTGTAGTTATAGAGATTGGCCACATGGCCTGGCTGCAGGCCAGGCCCTGTGGCCAACCGCTGCCATACACAGCCAAAGGGCATGTGTGGCGGTGATTGGATGAACATACAGTAATTACATTTACTTTAAGTTAAAAAAAATCAATAGAATTTTACTTAAAAAAAACAAAGTTTGCAGGGGCGTTATAGTTAGGCTCTCATTTTAAACGTACAAAACCATAGAAATTCACCTGTTATAGTTAGAGCTATCTCAAGTAACTATAACTTATGCACTGAGGTAAAAGCAATATTTGCCAGCAAAGCCAAAGTTATGTCTTTTTTTCAAGTCATGTGTGACCTGGAGGTAGCTAATAAAACTTAGTAAGCATTAACTATGTCTACATTTGTAATAGTGTCATAGCTTGTTGGGTCTAAGCAGTAGCTCATTTAGGCCCATATTTATACTTTTTGACGCAAAACTGCGCCAACGCAGTTTTGCGTCAAAAAAATTAGCGCCGGCTAACGCCATTCCGAAGCGCCATGCGGGCGCCGTATTTATTGAATGACGTTAGCCGGCGTTAGCCGCCAGCGCTGTCTGGTGTGCGTTAAAAAAAACGACGTACACCAGGCAGCGACGGCGTAGGGGGAAAATGGCGTATGGGCGTCCAGAAATGGTGCAAGTCAGGCTGAGGCAAAAAAATCGCCACAACCTGATTTGCGCCATTTTTTTACGACGCCCATCCCCCATTGAAATGACTCCTGTCTTAGCAAAGACAGGAGTCATGCCCCCTTGCCCAATGGCCATGCCCAGGGGACTTCTGTCCCCTGGGCATGGTCATTGGGCATAGTGGCATGTAGGGGGGCACAAATCAGGCCCCCCTATGCCACAAAAAAAAAAAAAAAAAAAACTTACCTGGACTTACCTTAATGTCCCTGGGGTGGGTCCCTCCATCCTTGGGTGTCCTCCTGGGGTGGGCAAGGGTGGCAGGGGGTGTCCCTGGGGGCAGGGGAGGGCACCTCTGGGGTCATTCTGAGCCCACAGGTCCCTTAACGCCTGCCCTGACCCAGGCGCTAAAATCCGGCGCAAATGCGTGTTTTTTAGTCCCGCCCACTCCCGGGCGTCATTTTTGCCCGGGGGTATAAATACGACGCATATGCATCGCAGTCATTTTTTAAGACGGGAACGCCTACCTTGCATATCATTAACGCAAGGAAGGTGTTCACGCAAAAAAATGACGCTAACTCCATGAACTTTGGCGCTAGACGCGTCTAACGCCAAATTATAAATATGGAGTTAGTTTTGCGTCTAATTTGTGTCTAAAATAACGACGCAAATTCGGCGCAAACGGAGTATAAGTATGCCCCTTAACATTTAAAATGTGAAGCAGTCTTCATTCTGGGACCTTAAGAACAAGACTGATAATTCTGTTGCACGCTTAACTTGAAAAATAGTTAAAATCTTTGATAGTAACTTGGGGTGTATTAGAAGAACAGTCTTGTTCTTGTGCAAGGTTTTCTGCTAATGAGAGACCATAATTTGCTTAATTGGCCTGCTAAATTTGGGAAATATTTTCATCCGTGTGTTGTCAAACAAATCAAAATCCTGATTTCCTTCAAGAAAATGTTTAGGAGCCTCTGAGGACTCTGTTTACCATGAGAGGGCCTCTTTGCTTCTTCAGTGTATGCCAGCTTTCTACATAAATCCCATTCTGCTAAAAGTCTCAAAGCTACTGCTTAAGTAGCCTGTCTTTTATCCCCAAACTCTCTTGTGTACAAAAAATGTGCACAATCATTACAACTTTGCTGTGAAAGATCAACATTAATCATAAGCTCTGCAAACTCTGTCCCCATGAAATTGTCTTTACCTCTTGACAAAATGAAACTTTTTTCATATCGAAAGGTAAAAACTTTAAAAACTGATTTTAGTTTAAAAATATTGAAGTAAATTATTCTGTGATCTTGTCATTTGTTAATGAGTTGGTCATGCTTGGAATTTGTGCAGTTCTTGAGTTCCAATCAGGTTATTTTTGTTTTGCTTTTTGCTCCATTCCATGCCTGCTTCAGAACCAGATGAGGAAAACAATCGGATAATGGAGTTTGATTCTGCTAATGAGTTATTACCCTTTACCAGCAAGGAAGGTCTTGATGAATCTATAATATGTGCTCCAAAATACCGATACAAGTTGCAAAGGTTGTTTTGACACAACAGTGTTTGGACAATATATCGAATTTAAAATATCAAGATGCAGAAATATAGAGTTTTTAATATAGTGATCCACAAATATTGTGTTGCAGGAATATCATTGACAAGAATATGGTTAATTAAAGTAAGTAATATCGATGTTAAAAATATCTGTGTTGTTAATATTTGCAAAAATAGTTAATATAATTTTTTTAATTATTTTTATGTATTTTAGAATATGTTTTAATAGTATATGTTATAAATTGTTTGTATGAATATTGTTATTTTTTTTAATATAGGTTGTAAATGTTTAGTTTTTTAAAAATGTAATTGTTTATTGTAATTTTTGGTGTTGTAGTGGGTTGTGGGTTTTGTAGTGGTATAGTGTGGGAAGTAATTTAATTATAATTAATGTAGATTAATTATTTAATTGATAATTATGTAAATTGTTTAATTAAGATATTTTTAAATTATATGTCCTGTGTGGGTTGTTGGGGTTGTAGGGGTTCAGGGTGGGGAGTAAATTATGTATAATTAATCAATAATTTTAATTATTCATGAATATTAAATTGATAGTTATATACATTTTGTAATTAAGATATTTAAGTTATAAGTTAGGTGTGGGTTATTGTGTTTTTAGGGTTACAGTGTGGGAAGTAAATTAGGAAATAATTTATTGATAATTATTATTTTATTATCAATTGTTTATTATCATGTTAATTGTGAACTTATATTCATTAGGTTATATTTTAGGTGTGGATTGTTTAGTTTGTACAGGTATAAGGGGCAATTATTTAAGTAATCAAAAGAAAATTAAAAAATATTTTTTTTAAACTTGTTTAAATTCTTTCATATGTTTATTGTGTTATACTTTGTTTATTTTGATTACATTTTGATTGTTGACTGTTATGTTTGTGGGACTATAGTATGGTATTTTAGTTATATTAATAATATTTGTGTTCATTGATAATAATTATTAACATTTCTAGTATTCATGTTAATTTTTTAATTGTTACAATTAAAACATTTAATTTTTATGTTTAGAATTTTATATTTTTGGGTATTTAATGGAGTTGTTAAAATATTTTGTTTGTTTGAAGTGAATTACTGTCTATGTACAGTGAATGGGGTAAGAATAGTAATTTTTACCCCTTCTTAATCTAACGCTTTCCCAATTGTTGCACGACTAGGGTGGGAAAAGTAAATTTTACCACTCCTGAGTCCAACCCTTTCCCTACTGTTGCACCACCTGTGTGGGAATAGTACATTTAGGGGCATATTTAAGAGCCTGTAGCACCACCGGAGCGCCACTTTTCATCACTTTCCAGTGGTGCTAAACACTCCTCCATATTTACAAGGAGGTGTGACACCACTTTTCTGTGGCATTACACCTCCTTGTAAATATGGGCCCCTCTGATGCAGTTTTCTGCATCAGAGGGGTGTGCAATGGGTGTTGGGGTGGGTATTCCACTGCAACACCCATTGCTTTTGACCCTGCCTCAGTTTTACGAATTGTTGTAAACCTGAGGCAGCACCAAAAACTAACGCCACCCCTTAGGTGGCGTTAGCATGGCAAAACGAGGAGGAATACTTTTATTCCTCCTCGTTGTTTGCTTTTTCTATGTGTGCTGCATTCTGCAGGACACATAGAAGAAGAAAAATGCCATGGATGATTGCTTACGTGCAGGAAGGAACACATTCCTGCACATAAACAATCATTCAAAGTGACGCTTTTGCAGCACACATGGAAGTGCCAAATCACCATTATAGATGGTTTATGTTCAGGAAGGCACACCTTCCTGCACATAAACAATTTGTCCCCTCAACGCAGACACCCTTGCACTATGGTTCACTACGTTTGCGCTAGGCAGCTTAATTCAGTGCCAGCCCATGGAGAAACACAGGGGTGCAACATATTCCTCAAAATACGGCACACCTCTAAGTTTCTAAAGTGGCAGAGTGCGGCACTGCTATTTTTGTCGCAGCACAGCGCTGCGCCACTGTAACATAAATCTGGGCCTTTGCCTCTGCTGAGTCCAACCCTTTCCCTACTGTTGCACACACTGGAGTGGGAATAGTACATTTTACCCTTTCTGAGTCCAAAACTTTCTCTACTGTTGCACCAACTCGTATGGGAATAGTAAATTTAACCTCCCGTGAGTCCAATGCATTGCCTACAGTTACACCTACTGGAGTGGGAATAGGACATTTTACTCCTCCTGAGTCCAACGCTATCCCCACTGTTGCACACAGTGAAGTGGAAATAGTACATTTTACCCCTCCTGAGTCCAACTCTTTCCCTACTGTTGTACTTACTGGAGTGTGAATAGTAACCCCCCCAAGTCCAAGGTTTTCCCTAATGTTGCACAGACTGTAGTGGGAATAGTACATTTAATCCCTCCTGAGTCCAACGCTTTCTGTACTGTTGCACTTACTGTAGAGAGAATAGCAAATTTAACCCCTCCAGAGTCCAACACTTTCCCTAATGTTGCACAGACTGTAGTGGGAATAGTAAATTTAATCCCTCTGGAGTCTATCGCTTTCCTTACTGTTGCACTTATTGTAGAGGGAATAGTACATTTAACCCTCCAGAGTCCAAAGTTTTCCCTAATGTTGCACAGCCTGGAGTGGAATTAGTAAATTTAATCCCTCCTGAGTCCAACGCTTTCTCTACTGTTGCACTTACTGTAGAGAGAATAGTAAATTTAACGCCTCCAGAGTCCAACACTTTCCCTAATGTTGCACAGACTGTAGTGGAAATAGTAAATTTAATCCCTCCAGAGTCTAACGCTTTTCCTACTGTTGCACTTATTGTAGAGGGAATAGTAAATGTAACCCTCCAGAGTCCAACGTTTTCCCTAATGTTGCACAGACTGGAGTGGAAATAGTAAATGTAACTGCTCCTGACTGTAACGCTTTCTCTACTGTTGCACACAGTGGAGTGGGAATAGTCAATTTTACCCCTCCTGAGTCCTACACTTTCTCTGCTGTTGCACACAATGGATTGGGATTAATACATTTTACCCTTCCTGAGTCCTATGCATTCCCTATTGTTGCACTTAGTGCAGTGGGAACGGTGTATTGAGTTTAATCGTTTTTTTTTTAGTATTGTTTACATATTTTTTTATCATTATGTGTTTATGTATTTCATTTCATATTTTTATCTATATATAAATGTATGGATTTTTAAAGAATATTTTTTAGTAATATGTTTTTTGTATATTGTTTACTATCTTATGTGCAATTAAATTAGAAATATTTTACTTTTTTTAGTTTGTTATACTTATACATTATGCTTATGTGTGTGTAAAGTATATATAGTTCTTATATTGTTATTTAAAAAAATATTAGAAAATTAAAATATAGTTTATAATTAATATTTCTTTAAATAGTTGTATATATCTGTATATAAATATGCACACATTCATGTAAATGTGTGTTTGTTTAAATAAGTTTGTATTTAAATATATGTTTAAATATTACTTAAATATATTTCATTTACATTATATTAATGTGATATGTTAATGCTTAATATTTACTGTTTTTAACTATATATATATATATATAAATATATATATATTCAATAACAATATTATTGTATATACTTTTTCAATGTCAGTGTAAAAGGATATTGTTGTACTTACCATTATATGTATAGGAAAACAATATTTTTGCGATCAATTTTGTGACTGATATTCTTGACAGGATATTTCTGTATCACAATATATCTGTGACAGTGGACCGACACAACAACACAGGTAGCCAGCACCTTTTTATGCTTTCAGTTTATCAAATGAAAGGAAGGGCTCTGAATACCCAAGGGGATCTATTGTAGGGACATTTAAACGTATCTATTATAAAATTATTTGATAGAAAACATTTGAATGTCATTGCTGTATCTGAGTACTGGATACTGGCACTACTCAAATCGCCTTAGGGTCACAGTTGTGTATAGATAACATTTCAAATGTTACTCCCTTACACTAAGTGCTTTTTTGGATCACTCTGTAGAAGAATTCTCTCTGGGAAGTATATCTACTTTCACTGTTGGAAGTAGCCTTATGTGGGGGGTGGCAAACAAGATAATGTGGTAAAAGCATGTAAAAAATAACTTAGGAAAAAAACAGGATGTGAAGACTTATGTCTAAAATACACCTGGGCAAAATTGTAATTACGTTAGAGTAATTGAGATAATTTTGCATTACACTTATGATGAGTGATTACCAAAAAATTACACAAGTGATTTGGCACAAAATCTCATTGCAGAAGCACAGGAATAACGCACTGAGCCAGCGGCTGCTGCAATTTGCGTTCTGTTGCATTGAGCGCTATTTTCTTAGCTCCAAATGCATCCTCTGGTCCCTTTTAGACACAAGAGTACATTTTGTGTTAAGAAAATAGTGGTAAATGCTGGGTTATGCTCCTTGTGTAATTCCTCATAATCTTGCATGATTTTGCTGTAATTACGTGTGTTTACTCTGCAGCAAATTATGCATTATGCACACCCACAGGCTGAATCCCAGTACCATCATCATCATCATAATAACTTTATTTCGATCTCCATGATCATAAAAGTCCCAGTACAGTATAGACCACTGATGAACAGCAAAACAAAGATATACATAAGCAGGTAACCTTCAGAATGTTTATATACCCAATAAATTGACTGATGTTTTGAGAAATACTGGATAAGGTTATTCCAACATACCAAAGTATGGTGTATGCCCAGTTTTGGCCGAGTTCATGATCTGTAGAACAAGTTACTTAGCTTTGATAAAAGAGTTTTTGGTGGATACTCTAACCACAGATTCCTCACCTTAGAATATCTCCTAGAAGCCAGTCTGATTCTGGAGAATTTTTCACAGGAGTGCTTCTGTGCATCCCTAGGTGGTGTTCTGGAGCTCAAAGTTTGTTTTTTTCATACCACCCTAGAAGTGACGTGGCCAGGGCTGCATATATGCACCACCTCTGTGTGTCAAAATTAGGGCCAGATGTAGCAAACATTTTGCATGGTGCAAACTGCGAAAATCGCCTGCGATGCTCATTCACAATTTGCGAGTCGGTACCGACTCGCAAATTGTGAATGCGACTCGCAAATAGGAAGGGGTGTCCCCTTCCTATTTGCAACTCACATCGCTATGCTAAATTGTTTTGTGACCGCTAATGCGGTCGCAAAGCAATTCGCAGTTACCACCAGTGTCACACTAGTGGTAACCCATTCGCAAAGGATCCCTTCCCCTTTGTGGATGTTGCCAAAAAGGGTTTTTCAGAGCACGCAGTGGTCTCTGAAAAACCGAAACCAAATGGTTTTGTTATTTTTTTTATTTTGCAACTCTTTTTCCTTTAAGGAAAACAGGCTGCAAAATAAAAAATTAAAACTGTTTTATTTAAAAAGCAGTCACAGACATGGAAGTCTGCTGACTTCAGCAGGCCATCATCTCTGTGAGTGCAGGGACTCACTATGGGGTCGCAAAATGCGACCCACCTCATTAATATTAATGAGGTGGGTCTTTGCGACCCCATAGCGACTCGCAGTCGGTGTCTGAGACACCGTACTGCATCCGATTTTGCGAATCGGAAACTGCAAGTCGCACCGACTCGCAATTTCCGATTCGCAAAATGGGAAAATGCTACATCTGGCCCTAAGTTTCTTATCTTTACCTTTTCAGTGCCCTCAGATGCACTGCATAAACAATTGTTGGTTACAGTTCACTTAATACTATCTTGGGACCTTTGTCGATGTTCAAAAGAGACCACTCCACAAAACGAGGTGTTGCAAGTGCAGCGAGGAATCTGTGTTTCGATAGAGTACCCACCAGAAAGTGCATTACCGAAGATAAGTTAGGTGTTCTTCTGATGGAAACTTCTAACCACGGATTCCTCACCTTAGAATGTATACCAAAGCAGTACCTACCACAGGTCTGTGGAGTGCGCTCAGTAAAAAAAAAAAAAGTATTGCAGGACTGTGTGGGCAAATTGTCCTTCCTCCCAAACCTGGCTGTCATGGCAGTAGTGCTTCATGAACGTATGATCTGGAGTACATGTCACGCCTGGGAGATGTCAAGGACAGGCACTCCACGTGGCAACACAATGGTAGCAGCTTTAGCCATGGTGGACGGCTCTCAGACCTTCCAGAGGCTTCTTCTTGGTCAGTACATACCAGATCTTAATACGGAGGACTATCCATTTCGCCAAGGCCCTCTTCTGCATTGGCTTCCATTACTCTGCTCCAGAGAACTCCACGAAAAGCTAATCATCTACTCAGTGGCCCTTGGTATGATCAATGTAAATTCTTAATGCTATTTTGGGGTCCAACCAATGAAGTCTCGCCTCCTCTTTCTTTTTTTTTTTTTTTTTTTTTTAAAGTTTTACAAGTTTTATTAAGAATATAAGGCGGGACATACAATATATAAATAAACTGTTTAGCTTTCAAAACATTGTTTTCGTTTTTTACCACAATTATTTCCATTATGGACATATGTGCACGTACAGTCAGGCAAATAAGAATTCCTAATTGCATAGTTGAGATTTGTACCCTTATTTTTTTTTAGAAGAAAGAAGGAAAACAGGTGGTGGGGGTAAGGGAGAAAGGAACGAGGGTAGGGTAGCGTGGAGGGGTTGATCTTGGGGTAAGGGAGAAATTAGATTGTCATGTGAGGTGAGGGATTGGGGGAGAAAAAAGAAGAAAAAAGAAGAGAGGTCGGGAGGGTTGTAAGATGAAGAGACTGGGGGATAGGTAGGGAATCCTTGTGTCCTGAAGCTAGCCTGGCCGGACCGAGGAGTAAATCGTTCTGTAGTTCTCAGTCTATAGTAAGTTACTACCTGGCGGTAGGTAGTGTGTATGTTAGGTATGGTGAGGTCAATTAAAGAACGTCTGCTTCTTATATGAGTTGGTTTCTCAGTCATTATTTGTGTTAGAGAGCGATGTGCGGTATCAGATTGGTTAGTCCAAAGCATATGTCAAAATGAGGGGTCTAGGGGTTAATAAAGAGAGAAAAGGAAGGGAAGAAGGGGGAGAAGAGAGAATAGCTAGAGAGAGGGAGAGGGGACAATGGGAGATTAGATATGTTCCAAGGTTCTAAGATTCTCAGAGGGTAATTGATAGTTGATGTTCCTTAGCCATTGGTCATTGGCCGTTGGTGATCCACCAGCTGCTTCATGGTCTCGTCAGGAATGGGCGCCAGACCTCCGCAAATAGCTCTGCCTGGTCCTGTAGGTTATAGATCACTCGTTCATGGGTGGCCGTTTGATACATGGCCGTCATCCATTCTATTGGTGTGGGGGCAATACTGGATCTCCAATGCCAGAGTATGCATATTTGGCCGTGGCAAGTGCTGTATGGAGTAATCGTTTGTGTGCCCGTGATAGGGAAGGATACGGGCGAGTGTCGTGTAGAAGAATAAGTGCTGGCGGGGTTGGTTTTGGTATCTGTATGAAGTCCGATAGGGCAAGGCATACCGTATCCCATAGGGACTGAATCGTTGGACAATGGCATAGGATATGAAGTTGGTCACAATAGGACTCTGTGCATCTCCAACAGTTCGCGTGCTGTATCAACCCTGCCCTAAGAAGTTTAACGGGGGTCCAGTACCACTCCTGAAGGATTTTGAATAGGCAAAATTTCAGGCGTGCTTCGCGTACTCCCCTGTCGAGGGCTTCTAGTATGTCTGGCCATTCTTCATCCGTGTAGGTTATCTCTAGTTTGTCCTGCCATTTTAAACGTAATCGTTCAAGAAGAGGCTGCGAATAGAGGTGGTTTGTTAATTTGGCATAGAGGCCAGCCATGATGCCTTTTTGTCGGCCCCATTTCTGAAGATAGGTGACGATGGGTGAGGTTTTAAGCATCCACAGGGGGCTCCTAATGTTCTACGCATACAATGTTTAAGCTGTAGATGTCGCCACTCCTGGTTACTGTGGATACCGAACTCTTCCTGAAGAGAGGTGAATGTGCAGAAGCTATCTCCATCTATAATGTGAGATATATTGTGGATACCTGCCTCGGACCATTGGGGCCATCTGAGAATATTCCCTCCTATTTTTATGCTTTTGTTCCCTGCTATGGGAGCCAGGGTGTGCAGGGAGGGGTGTACTCCTAGTAGTCGATGGGCTCTGCGCCACGCTGTGTTTATGGCCTTGAGGATGGGGTTAACTGAGGGAACATGGTCAGCGTATATCCCTCCCATCTCCATATGCTGTCCATATAGGAGTTTCTCTGTGACCACCCATTGCGGTGGATTGGGTATATCTGGAAGTGTGTATACTAGCTGTGAGAGTTGTAGGGCCAGTGAGTATTGTTCTACCGAGGGTAGTCCTAATCCTCCGTAGGGCCGTCGTGCCAGTATAGTTGCAGGTTTCAGTCTTGGGCGTGAGGAGCCCCATACGAAGGTCCTTATGGATGCGTCGATCAGACGGAGTGAGGAAAGAGGTATCTGTAGGGGGAGCATGCCTAGCACATATGTAAAACGTGGTAAAGTGACCATTCTGACCGCCTGTGTCCTGCCCCACATGGACAGGCCTATTAATGACCATTTGGCAAAGTCTTGTTTCATTTTCGATATGAGGGGGTCTATGTTGTCCCTGACCATGTGTTTCAGACCTCAGTTAATAAACGTTCCTAGGTATTTAAGGCGAGTCGGGGTCCATTTAAATTGGAGGCCATGTATCGCTGCCCTCGTCGTTATGCAGGATAGTGGTAGTGCCTCGCTTTTATCCCAGTTTACCCGATATCCGGATAGGGATGCGAAGTCCTCTATAGTGGAAAGTAGTGCTGGGAGAGAGGTTTCCAAATCGGACATTGTTAACAGAATGTCGTCTGCATAGAGATAGATTTTGGATATGCCCCCGGTTATATGGATCCCCTTTATCTGGTGAGAATTTTGTATGGTGGCGGCTAGGGGTTCCATGGCCAATAGGAAGAGAAGTGGTGACAGGGGGCAGCCCTGGCGCGTGACTCTTCCCATAGGGAATGGGTCTGACAAGATGCCCCCACAATTAACCTGTGCCGTGGGGTGATTATATAATAAGCGTACTTTGGAGATAAATTGTTCCCGCACGCCAAAATGCTTCATGGTTGTAAATAGGTAGGACCACTCAATGCGGTTGAATGCTTTCTCCGCGTCTAGGGACAGGGCTAAGGCTTTTTCAGGTAATTGCAGGGATTCTAACAGCGTATGGCAAAGAGTACGCATATGATTTCTGGAGGTGCGGCCCAGTACAAACCCCACTTGGGTATTGTGAATCAATGATGGTATCACCTTGCGGAGCCGTGCTGCTAGAACACTGGCTAGAAGTTTAACATCCCCGTTCAAAAGGGAGATAGGACGGGAACTGCCACAGAGGAGGGGGTCCCTCCCTGGCTTAGGCAGGAAGACAATCGTGGCTTTATTGGATAGAGCGCCCAGGGAGTCTTCCTGACATGCTTCCGTTAGTGCTTCATGTACTGCAGTGGTTGTTTCTTCCCCGGCCCATTTATAGAATTCCGCAGGGAATCCGTCTTCTCCTGGAGATTTATGGTAGGGGAAGTTTTTTATAACTTGAGTTATCTCTTCTTTGCTTATATCGCCGTCTAAGAGAGCCCTACCTGCCTCCGACAAACGAGGTAGGTTGGCCGCGGTAAGGAATGTCTCCATTTGTGTCTGATCGGTCATTGTTTCAGGAGTGTACAGATGTTGGTAATACTTGGCAAACTCATTTACAATATCTTGTGGACGAGTTAACACTGCACCTGAGGAAGATGTTATGGCCGCAATGGCGGAGGCTGCCTCTCTTCGTTGGAGCTGTGCCGCTAGGAGACGTCCTGCTTTTTCTCCTTGTTCGTAATGGCAGCCTCGCAGTTTTGCAGTGCGTATTCCGCCTGAGATGTATAGAGTTCGTTGTGTGCCATGCGGGCCTGTTCTAGGGTGCGTCGTAGCCTAGGGGACGGTTGGGCGGTATATTGTTTAGTGAGGTCCTCGATTGTGGTCTCTAAGGTGGTTTGGCGGGCTATTCTGTCTTTATTGGCCAGTGCTGCATCTCGCATCATGTTCCCTCTCAGGGTCGCTTTTGCCACCGCCCATAGGATCCTTTTGGAGGATACTGTGCCTGTATTCTCTGCCATGTATGTAGATACGTGAGCTTTTAATTGTTCCTTCCCTTGGGGAGAGCGGTATCTGTGTACAGCTAGGCGCCATGGTTTTCGACCGGAGAGGGATAGTCCCACCTGGATCAGGATTAGTATTGGGGAGTGATCTGAGAGGCCAATGTCTAGGATGCAGGTGACTTGCATATGAGGAATTACAGTGTGTGATACTAAAAAATAATCCAGGCGCGATTGGGTGCCATGGACGGTGGATAGGAAAGTATATTCCTTAGCTTTCGGGTGCTGTATTCTCCAGCAATCCACTAGAACGACGTCGGTAGTTAGGTCCGTCAGGAGAGCTCTGTCGTGATTGTTACATACATCAATGGAGCCAGTCCTATCCATTATGGCATCTTGGGCGAGATTCCAGTCTCCCCCGATTATGTATCGAGTAGTTCCGATTTCTGTCAGGAGGCGATTTAGCTGTAAAAGGAATGGGCGTTTTGGGCCAGTTGGTGCGTAGATGGAGCCCACGCATAAAAATGTGTCCCCTAGTTTTAGTTTAGCAAATATATACCTTCCTTCCGTATCATTCCAAGTTTTAATGATAGTGACCGGAAGGGATTTACGCACTAGTATCGCCACTCCACATTTGCGGGGCCCGCTACTTCCAGATTCCTGATTCACTGGGCAGCAGCTGAAGGCAACCTTCCCTACCCAATCCCGTTTAAGTTTACTGGATTCCAGAGTGTCAAGGTGAGTCTCTTGGATCAGAGCGATATCTGGTTTTTTGGATTGGAGATAGGACAGTATCTTTTTCCGTTTAACATAGCTCGTCATGCCATGTACATTCCAAGAGAGTATCCGTAATGGACGTGTCGCTTGAGGGGGGTTCTTCGACATCTTGAATAGGTGTGAATAATCACCCTTGTTCCGTGGTTAGCACTGGTGGGAGGGGAGGAAGGGTGGGGAATATTAACTTAGTTGTTAGAGTGGGAGTTGTGCTTCGTAATGATACAGTGTTTTATACGGGGGATAGCAGCTGGTGGAGGCCAAGGGTGTCCTCTGGAAAAGGAAGAGAAAAGGAAGGAGGGGGTGGAGGGAGAAAAAGCAATATAGGTAGGACAAGAGCCAGATGGGGGGGGAGATATGGGGGGAAAAGAAGACTTAGGAAAAAGAGAGGAAGAAGAAAAGAGGAGAATGGAGGTGGGAGGGGATGGATGTGTGTGGTGAGGTTGAAATTGAGAATATAGCAAGAGTGTTTGCAATTTGGGGGGGAAGTGGAGGAGGAAAGGGATGAGGGAAGCTAGTAGCCCAACCTCCTTCGTTCGTTAGGTCTGTGAACGAGAGGTCCGATTTATCTCGGAGCTCACGTGCCGTTGGAGCGATCTCTGTCAGGGGGGTGAGGGGGGAGATAACAGACAGCCAGTTGTCGATATGTCGGTGGTAAGGAGGGGTGGGGAGTACACAGCTGTGTTTATGTTTATGTTTCGAGAAGCGGGTCTGTTCGTTGATGGTTAATGACAAGTATAGTATTTATATGGTTAAAGAAGTGTATATTGGTAGAAGTAATGAGTGGTTGGTAGCTATGATGCCTGGGTGGTACTGTCGTGGAGTGTTGCT
This sequence comes from Pleurodeles waltl, assembly GCF_031143425.1. Taxonomy (NCBI): domain Eukaryota; kingdom Metazoa; phylum Chordata; class Amphibia; order Caudata; family Salamandridae; genus Pleurodeles; species Pleurodeles waltl. The sequence goes on along the minus strand of NC_090446.1, from coordinate 174,452,923 downwards.
GATCGTCCAGGAGAGTCAGTAGGGGGGGGAGAAAGAAAGAAAGGAGGGGGAAGGTGTTGAGTGTTGATGGAGGGTGGTACTTACGGTGTTATGCCTAATACTTGATGTTGTGTGGTATTGTAGGGTGTTTTGTGGGCTCATAAGATAGGGTCGTAAAGTAAAGTAGGGACATGGTAGATAAAAGGACAGAGGTCGGTTGGCGAAGAGAGATCAGGGCAAAGGAGGGGGGAGGAATGCAGACAGGGCAAAACAATTCTCGTACAGGCAAGGATACAGAAAGATACCGATATATAATATAATACATCCTGAATATTTCTTTTCAACTATAACACTACTTCGTCAGGCTTTACAACATTTCGGTGACATATTAAGTTGATCAACATAACATATCCTAGTGTCCTATCACATTATCATGTTAAGAGCCATTATGCTAGGCGTCTCGCTATTTTTCGTAGGATAGGTAATGGGTGCTGCTGAGCCCCGGGATGCGCGAGGGTAATGCGTATCTCACCCCATTACGAACTTCTTGCCGTGTATTATTACATCATAATACTGACAAAAAAAAAAAAAGGATATGCATATGTTGCCAGGGACCTACTTGGTATGCGCCACCGTCATGGTCGTTCTGTTTTAGATGGTAGTTACGGATAGTAACAATGATTAGGCTGGGGATGGGTACAAACGTTCGGGAGAGGGATAGCTAATAGTTTACATTGTGATGCTATAATGTGGTGTGGTGTGACAATGTAAGATATCATATTGTTTCGCTTTGTTATGTGGCATTGTATTATATTATGTCTTTGTGTTCTGTTTTTTTAAATTTTATTATAGTAAAGTAAAGTAAAGTAAAGTAATGGGGGCGTTAATATACCGCAGGTTATATTGTGTTGTGTGTCCCAGGGTTGAAATTAATTTATCTTTATGTGGTCTAGTCCCGTCCCTTGGGGTGGTAATGGGGGTTAGACGGTTCTAATGTCGGCGCTAGTCGTGTATGGTGTGTGTTAGGATGGGTCCGCATACTATGTTATTTACTTCTATGAGATATTTTGTAGTGTGTGGAATACGGGGCATTTTCTATAATTGTTGATTATTGTTTGTTATCTGTTATTTAAGGCCCCTATTACATTGTTATAGGGTCGGGGCTGGGCCCTTACTTGGTGTACAGGGAGACAGTGGGGTCTGGTTCCTGTTCTAGTAATTGTCCCCTGTCGTACCCTGAGGACAGATAACGATTTACTGGTAGTTTCACATTATAGGCCCTCGGCTCTAATCATGAAGAACATGGACTTTTCAGTCACCTGGTTTTAACATCGATACTAGCAATCTTAGACAGTTATAATAGTAATACACATATCATCTGGAAAGGTACTAATCCGTCCTTGAGGTCTACAGCTGTTATTTTCAACTTTCGAGTGGTAGTCCCTCATATCGCCGCGACGCGTCGTCTTCTCAAGAAAATCCAGTTGTTGGCTTTAAAGGGGAGCGGGATTTGTCTCTCTCCGATAGTTGGGTGTGGGTTACTACTGCGTGTAAGGTCTGACCCCTTTCATCATATGATCTGGTTAGTCTCTCCATGTCTCTACCTCTGTGACTGGCTCCAGCATCGTATAGAGCCGTATTCGTCTTCTCCTTTCCCAAGTGGGGGGTTTCGACACCGTCGCTGTCTCCTACAATGCCATGCATGCAGTCTGTGCTGATAGAGTCCATAGGCTGAGATTGGAAAGAGTCAAGGAAGAGTCTCAGTTCGTCGGGGTTGTAAAAGTCCTTGGATACTCCATTTTTGGTAACCCACATTCTTGCAGGGTCAAAAAGGCCGTATTTCATCTCTAGTTTGCGAAGCCGGGGTCGTAGAGCTAGGAAAGCCTTTCTACGTTCATTGGTCTCCTTGGAATAATCAGCAGTTATTCGGATCTCGTGCTGATCTATTCGAAAAGGGCCGTGGCTGCGCGCTACTTGGAGTATTTGACGGGTTTGATTATGCCGCAGCAAGCATGCGATGATTGGGCGGGGCCTGGAAGAGTTGTCAGAGCGTTTTGGGCCCATCCTGTGTGCCCGTTGGAATTCTAGCGGCGGGTCAAAGTCCAACGAAGTAATCTTTGGAAGAGTGGAGCTCAGAAAAGCCTGCATATCCGAACCTTCTTCATTTTTCGGGATCCCAAGTAAGCGAATATTGTCTCTCCGGCTCCTATCCTCCATATCCGTTAGTTTGCTCCTGAGGTAGAGGAAATCTTGTTCTGCGTCTCTAGTGATCCCATGCGCTGCTCCAGCCCCGTCACTCTAGATTGGAAGCCTGCAATGTCAGATCGCATGGATTTAGTTTCCAGTGTTAACGAAGTTATAGAGGCGTCCATCCCCTCTATGCAGCGACTGACAGTGGTGATCTCCTGTAGTATCCTGTCCATAGTTGTGGAGTGATCTTTATCAGACATTGTGATAGACTCGTTTGAAGGTGGCGATGTTTGGGGGTTTATCTTTGTGGGGCTTAGGCGTTTGTGTTGTAGCGCTTCTGAGAATAATAGCTGTTGTGCAAGCTTGCTGACCGGTTTACGGTTCGGTTTATTACCGGGCATCGCCTCAGCTGTCTGCAGAGTCTGTCCACGTAAGGCCCGGATCTCCCTCCGCGAGGTCCAATAAGGATATAGATGTTCTGTGCCAACCAGTTCTCGTACTTATCTCGCCTCCTCTTTCAAGGTGTGGGTTGGAGCAAAGAACAGTGGTAGTGTGGTGGATAGCTCAATGTGGAAGTAGTCATTACTTTCAGTGGAGAGGCCATCTAAGTACTCAGCACCAACTTGTTATGGAAAAAGGTGGTCTAGGGCCCTTGCACAGATAAGTACCTGACGTTCAGTCATGTGACAAGCTGACGTAATCACAGTGAGGAAGACAGATGTCAAGGTCAGGAGACACAGTGAGCAGCTATGCATCAGCTCAAAGGGCATACACATAAAAAATGCTTAGACCAACTGAAAGTCTCATTGTGGTATCACAAGCAGCTTGGGAGGAAACAAGTGCCAAACCTGTTCCAAGCCTCTCCACAACAGCTGATTTGAACAAGGTTGGTTGGATCCGGCAAACACAGAACAGTCTACCTTGCTAGGTTAAAAACAAATCAATCAGTAAGACGTCTGACAGCTTCACCTGTAATGGATAACTATTGCTAACAGTACATAGGGTTACTAATTTGTCCTAGTACCCAGCATAATTGGATTTTATGGAAGCGTGCCTGGCCGCAATGATTACTTCACCCACTTGAAGTAACAAACCAAAAACAGTGAATGGTGGCCACCCAGTCTACACACATGTAGGTGTAAATTTGGGTGGAGGATCATGCCCTCTTGCTGAGATACAAGATCCTTGAGAAGCGGCAGTCTGATTGTAGGACCGATGCTCATGCCCAGAATTTCCAGGTACCTCATTCTCCTGGCCCCATCTGGAGACACTAGTATAACTTGGGGCCCAGTTGTTCATCATCTTCAGAACTTGAGGCATGAAAGCCAGTGGCAGGAATGTGATATGTACAGGAGTCTTGTGTTCCATTCTATCTGGACTGCTTCTCCTTGTGGGAGTTCTTGCAGAAATCCCAACATTCTAAATAGTTGACATTGCATGCTGTTGGTAGTGGTGAAAAGACCTAGCCCAGATTCTCCTCACTGTTGGAAGAAGCCCTGCACCATCATGTTATGCAGATGCCACTCGCTTCTGCCAGAAGATGTCTGATCGGTTTATCTGCTGTGGCATTTAGAGATTGTGCTAGGTGACTTGCAATCAGAAAGATGCCCTAGAGCTCCAAACACAACCAGAGATGCATAGCCTCCTTGCACAGGTCCCAGGGCTCCATTCTGCCTGCCCTACTTATTGCAGTACCACAGGGCAATGGTGTTGTTGTGAGAACCTGCACCAGCCTCCCATTAATGGATGACAGGTAGGTCTTTAGAGCCAGAACATTACCCACAGCTGCAGCAGATTGACACAAAGCCGCCCATGTGCCAGAGAATAGAGTCCTCTGATCTCCAACTCCTCCAGATGGCCCCCCCAGCTCCTCAGTGAGGCACCCGTCACTTCTGTCTACTCTGGGTGGGGAAGAGAGAGGGGCCTGCCACTGGATCAATTGCATTTGAGAATTCACCATTGCAAATCTTGAGTTGCCTCCTCTGAGACTTGAATAGTGTCTGCAAGATTGCATTGATGCTGGGCCCACTGGAATTTCATGTTCCACTGTCCAGCATGTATATGAAAGGCATGAGGGCAAACAGCCTCAGAGCCATCCTCATTGAGGCCCAGGACTGAGCCTGAAACATCAGTATCATTGCCCAAATGTCCTTTACCTGTCGCTGGGGAAGATCAGCCCTGAACTCTAGTGCCCAAGACTGCCCATTGAATGGAAGCTTCTGCAACAGTATCAGAGGGGAAGTTCAGCATCTTTATAGTAAATCCCAACAATGTCAAGATGTCTGTCATCTGGTAGTGACCCACGGATGACCGCAACAAGCCTGCCTTCAGCAACCAGTCGTTGAGGTACAGGAATGATGGTACGCCAGACTTTCGAAGATGGACAGCAACCACTGAAATCACATTTGCGAACACCCATGGGGTGATGGTGAGACCGACAGGCACCACAGCAAACTAAAAATGCTGTTGGCCCACCTTGAGCCACAGAGAACACTTATGGGACTGCAGCTTGGATACATGAAAATACATGTCCTCACATTCTCAGACACTATCTGAATTGCCCAGGTCCAAGTAGCCAGTGGGGGCATTTTAAATGTGTCCTTCCACAGGATGTCATTCAAGGGTTGAAGGTCCAGGATAGGACTGAATTCTCCACCCTTTTTCATGAGAGTGTTACAACCCTCATCTCTTTCCAAGTCTAGTTCCCTCTTGATGGCACCTTTGAGAGCCCAGTGCACCTTCTGTAACACAGTACATAGATGTGCCTCCAAAATTCATTCTGGTGTTGGAGGAATAATGGCCAGGGAGGGGATTGCATAGCTATTATGAGCTATTATGAACAATCTGTACAACCCATCAGTAAGAAATGGATAGCCATCTGGGGAGGAAATGTTGAATCCTGCCCCAACCCTACCTCCCATGAAGATGGTCATGCACCACTAATGGCAAACTAAAGTCGGTTATTGGCTGTCATATCAGGGAAAGAAAAAATTGGAAGACTGATATTGCACAGGCCATCACACTGCCTGCCAGACCCACGTACACAAACTCAAACTAAGGTGTCTACTCCATCACTGGCAGGGTAAGGATGTCTCTATTTATGCACCAGCCCTCCACATTTCGGAACTGATGAAGAAACTGCTTGGCACAGATCGACAGCCAGAAGGAACGTACTGTAGCACTGAGGCCTTTCAAGTTTTCCAACTCAGAGTCTGCCTTCTCTCCAAACAGTCAGGACCATTGTAGGGCTATTTCATTAGGGAGGCCTATAATCCCCTATGAATCCAATAGATCCTATCCATAAAAAATCTATGAAAACTGGTACCGACTGCCCTTTCCAGGCAATCCATTGTATCTAGGGCCATCTGCACAAATAAAATATCTGGCCCCATCCTGCCCATCATGTGGTGAGTAGACTAAAGAGACCCCAACATCTTTCAGGACAGCTGGCATGGGGCATGTTTGTAGCTGCACTTGCATTCACAGGCAAATTGAATTCACAGACTCCAGGGCCATAGTGGAAAATGAAAATATGTGCTAACCAAAGCATCAATTCTCTTGGAATTCCTAATTGGAAGATTGGTGTGAAATACATTTATATTCACTTTATTGGTCAAAGTCTGTGCACTAGGGATTTCAGGAATGGGGTGCTTGGTGAGAAAATCTGAATCACCAGACAGCAGTTTATGACATCTGACTACCTGCTTATACATAGGTGGGCAAGAACATGGTGTTGACTAAACAGTTATGATAGTATCTGTGAGGGCATTATTAAAAAGAAGTAACAGCTCAGATGTTCCTAGCACAGACTGCTGAATTTCTGTTAAAACATTTGTTTTGATCTCAATGAAGGTAGCTGTAGTTGTATTCTGCTCTCTTAATCATCACTGCAAATGAGGCACTCTATTCCTTTGGTAGCCCATGTAGCAACATAAGCGTTGTCTTAGGAGAGTTATCAAGCCTGCTGGTGTTCTGCAAATTAAAGTATAAGATATCTTCAGTATAATGAGGGGTGCACAAGCAATCCAGGTCATAATCATCAAAATTAGCATCCTGGGGTATCACATCCAAAAAGATAATGGATCCTCTGCTGGTAGTTGCAACCTGCAGGGGCCTAGGGTCTAAAGTCAAACTGCATGAGGACAGGTTGTGGTTTTATAATTTCATATTGTGACATTGTGACATTGGTTGGACTTGAGCTGATGTTGGGTTGATGTCCCACATTGGTGACAGCATCAGATCCGCTTCTGGTGCCAGTGGTCAGCACCAGGATTGGGGTGGCAGAGACCGGTATGGATCTCAGGACCATAGTAGATAGATCTACTGATGTCAGAAAAAGACCTTTAACAGGTCCCAGTGGTTCAGAGGGTGCCAGGGAAGGACCTAGCGGTAACCCAACTGGAATCTACTGTCATTCTGTGTGGCCCGAAGGCATACCAGAGGGAAGTGAAAGCGTGCTGAAAATTTACACAATACCCTCTTTAAATGCCTCCATTGCTAGTCGGCAACGACCTGGGAAATATGGGGAGTGTCCAAACCAACTGAGGCAGGTGTTCTCGACTGGAGACTTTCAAGGGATATGATTGACATTATAACACCCTCACATCCTCTACTTGGAATCAGAGTGGCAGGATGGGGGCCAAGTCCGCTTTGCTTTCTTGTGTTCATATTTGGACTTGGACTTGGACTTACCACGAAGAATTTGAGCACAAAGTTGAATGGTTGCAGAAGGAGCCTTAGACTGGGTCAGAGTAAGGGGCTGTGACCTGGAAAGGGAGTCGGGAATGCAAATGTAGGAACTTCTTTATTTGCAACATTCTGGCTGATCTCAGAATGCCTTTGATGCAATAAGGGCACATTTATCCTGAGCCCAATGCAATGCCGGCGTGCCAAGGAGCATGCTCCAATGATGACACATGCCACCTGCTGGTGAGGGCTGCTGTTCCTAGTAATGAAATGCTAGCAGGGACCATGAGACTCCTACCTTAGTAGGTAGGGTGGAGCCTCATCTTTTGGGACAGTGCCTCTCGTTTGTTGAATGTACTCAGGAAGACTGATGCACTGGGCCAGATAAATCTCCCATTGTTCACCCCCTCTTTCCTTTTTGTTTCCTGGGTGGGCCCATGACTGACATCTTCCTGCAGTCGCGGCATGATTTGAATCTGGTCGTTTTATGTGGGGATATCATTCCCTAGCTGTTGGACCTAGCCCTTTTTGCAGAGTTACCCCAAACATTCTGCCTTCCTCCTCCTATTTTTCTGACCTTCTTTTTGTTGGCTTTACGGCTCTGGCCACTTTACCACTGCTATCCAGAGCTAAAGTTCATGTCGCCTCTCCTCTAAACATGGTAAAATTGGTTTACATTTTTTGGTTGACTTACTTGTAAGTCTGTTGTAAAGTGGTATACAATATACCTTGTAAATTTAATGCTACTAGTGGGCCTGCTACACGGATTATGCCACCCACAGAAGTAGCCTTTCAAACCTGCCTCAGGTCTGCCACTGCAGTCCTGTGTTTGCAGTTTACTGCTACTCAACTTGGTAAGTAAAACTACTTGCCAAGCTTTAAAGTCCCCTTTATCACACATAGGTCACCCCTAAGGTAGGCCATGGGTAACCCAATGGGCACGGTGCTGTGTAAGTAAATGGTAGGATATGTACCTTTATGTTTTGCATGTCCTAGTAGTGACAAACAGCTATTTTGTTTTTCAGTACTGTGAAGCCTGCTCCTCTCATAAGACAGTATGGGGGATTCACATATACTCTTAAGTGGTAATTTTTGATCGGAGATGAGTACCTATGTCATGTTTTGTATGTTTAGAATAGTGGTAATAAATCCTGCTTACGGATTTAGTTTGATCTTACATTGCTATTTTAGAAATGCCACTTTTTGGAAGTGAATATGTTTCTGTGCCTATGACTCTTTGGGCTTTGCAGCTGTCTCCAATACACCTCTGGCCGAAGTGACAGCTACACTTTGTGCATACTTTCTAGACAGCCACAACATAGGAAGGGCTGGGTGTGACAGGGGATACAGCTTCTTTCATCTGCATACTGATAAGTCTTCATCGGCTGGGAGACGTGGTCCACACTTACATATCGAAAGCTTGTGTCCTGCACTCAAACAAAGGGTTGATTTAATCCCTAATGATTGTCCAGAGCCAGGGCTGGGCTGAAAGGAATTGTTGTGTACTTCTAAGGGTTCCTTTGAAGTCACCCCTTCAAAGCCATTTTTTTAGTATAAGTACTGTGTCTCTGACCCCATGTTTTTAGATACTGTGTGGGACTTGTAACCAGGCACTGCCAGCTCCACACTCTGCACATTACCAGAAGAGCTGTTGTGTTGACAGGAGGAACTGCCATTGTGATTACCTGCTTTATTGGGCTGGTCTGCTTCCTACTGGACTGCTGGGCTGCAGAAGGGACTGCCACTTTGCAACTTGCCTGATGCTTTTGTTCCCCAACAATGCTCTCCAAAGGGCTTGTGTGCTTGCCCTCTGTTCTCAGGGTCAAAGACCTCGTTGCCGCTTCTCTCCACCACTTCTGCTGAGAGAGCCCATTCTGGAAGGGCTAGTCTTTTGCCAGTGCTCCCTCCGACACCAAGGTTGCACTTCATGTATGCAGAACAGAGCTTTGACAAAGGGGAGTGCCTTGGGTGCATAGGAAAGTGTGCCGTGTGCCTAAATTGTTCATGTACGGACCTAGGGGGGATGCCTCGTGCAGCAACCTTGCTTCTCAGCCCCTCACAGGAGTGCTTCATACCCAGGTAGTGTAGTGGCAGCCCGGGGTCAGTCCACAGCAGAGTTCAGGCAGGTTGCAAAGCACCCACGCCCTCTCGCTGCTTTCCTGCTGCCCATGTTGTAGGGATACTGATGCACATGCCTCCCATGTTGTTGGCAGGAGGCATCCACCCTGCTGGTGTTGACCCAGCGCGGAACACAGAAAGCCCGCCACAGCCCCAGAAAGGAGACTGTATCAGTGAGGATCCCATCCTTGTCATAAGCTCTACCCGGAGTGGCTGCAATTCACCAGAAAAGGAGTGCTGTATCCCCAGGACCCGTGTGGGGACTGCATCTCCACCATGCGCAGACAGGCAGCTGGATCTTGTCAATGTATAGCCACCGAGGTCCAGGTGTAGAAGATTCAAAACTCCGGAAAAATCAAAGACAGGAACTCTTTAGAGAAGATAAACGAAAAATGTATTGTAACGTGACACGGAGACTATGACTGGCAGAGACAAGTTCAAGAGTCTAATTTGCAGAACTTACATAGAATCTTTTATCCTCTCAAACCACAAAGGCGTAACCAGGCATTTCATATTTTGTCCAATTATTATTCGCCACCTGCTTAATTTCTCGAACATTACAACCAAAATTCCAGTTAGCATGTCGGAACATTAATTCATAAGGTCAGATACACAGTTACAGTATTTACAAAATAATGGCCTACGTGCGTCACATGATGATCAGGGAGACTTTCCACTTTGATAAACAATACATGCACAGGAAGATAAATGTCTTAATATGTTGCTCAGGCTAGCATACAAGAGTACACCACAATGCCGTTTTCTTGGCTGAGCATTGCAGTGTTGCGTTCCAAGCATAGAGAAAGAAAAACAGTAAACATGGTTCATCAGAGTCATGACCCTTTCAACAAAAGGCCTCGCTTATCATTGAGTATCATAGGGCCAGGAAATCCAACATGAATTTCATTCCTGGCGATATAATTGCGATTCCACACAGGAGAGGACATCCACACCAGTTGCGGACAGGTTGTGGTTACACCCCACACCCAGATCGTACCTTGACTCCCGGGCTTGTTGTGGAGTTGCGATACAGTTCCCACAACAGGACAGTCTGGTTCCCGATCCCAGTCAGAGATTGTTGTAGTGAATTACCATATCACTTCAAGTAGGCACGCAGGTACCTCTGCGGCTTACGCCTTTGTCATAAACACACTTGTTTTTAAATGAGGCTCACAAATGTACAATAATCCGGCTAAGAGGAAGGCAGATGCACAGAATCCTATGTTTTATGGTTATGTGTGGATTTCATGCAGTTACCTCTAAGCTAGTCTGCATTATCTGCACAGTATTTATGGTTTGATGATGCTATATGGTAGTTTATGTGTTTTTTCATAATCTGTCTGGCATTACATACTCTAATGCTATGATGTCATTTTTGCCTTGCATTGTCCAGGATAACGAGTACTATCTAAGTAATGGCATTTGATGCACAACATTTATGATTCATGCCATTTTGGTCTAGTTTTATGTACAATATACTTTTATATAACACTATGTGGAGTCTCTTTTGTGGTGTATTCATTGTGAGGCTGTGTTTCACACATAGCCTCTGAAGAAAAGCCTGACTGCTCTGCACCAAGCACCAGAGGGTGAGCATAGAGAATCTTTGGTGTGTAACTTACTTTCCCTGACTAGAGTGGTGGGTTCTACCTGGCTTATGCACATACCCTAGCCAACCCGAAACCTCATTTCTAACACTAGTGTTGATATTGGAGTGATCAATGTTGATGTGCACGACAACAAGACATTTTAATACAGGAACAATACATTTTTATATACGAAGTCACTTCACCACCGTTCGATTCCCCTGTCATGAACTATCCATCAACCCCAGCACGTAGGTACGGGGTCAGGCAGGCACCCAAGACCCAGGCCTGAAGGTTAATGACTGACAGGTCACAGATGGGGTAACCAAACGCACAAACATGAAAACTTAGATCAGATCCCACCCATAGGCAGTAACACCATAAATGGCCCCAATAAAGCACACGAGGCCGGAGGGATGCATGCATTACCAAAACACCATAAAGTTAGATGCTACATATAGTTAGGTACACCTAGCCAATCAGGACACAGCACATGCAGTGACAACACGCCCCTCCACCCGGACATCTAGACACATACTCGCTGGCCCACATTGTGTCCATGCCAGGTTGAGGCCCACCTGCATTCACTATCTGAAAGTGTATCACTTCTTCTGCGACAACTATTTGCATTGTTATGGTTTTATTTCACCCAGAGAAATGTATAAAACTTGCTTCCATCTGATGTACAAGAGACAGTCCTCAGACAGACCCCAGTTCTGTAACTGCTCTCTCAGCCACAATATTTAGTTAAAAGAATTGTTTCTTACTTTGCAAGATGCCCCTCGTCTTTTGTTTTTTAAGATAAATCTCATTCGAGCAAGATTTTGGCAAGCCAGTCAGGAGCTGATTGGTTCTTCAGACCCTACTGCGACCAAAGCAAGGTGACCCTACCTAGACAGATTCACATTTACGCAACAAGAAAGGTGAGCAGAAGCTGCAATTGGTTGGAAGTTCTGCTGAATCCCCGGGCGGAGGTCCATCCTTAAGCCGCTGTCATAAGGGTAAGAGACTATATCAGAACGTTAGTCCTAGCATTTGACGTGTGGTAAACTAGGAAAAAGCATAATCAGGAGAAGTCACTTTCTTGATTGTCAGGTCAGGAAGAGAGATCGCTTGGACCACTGGGCATAATATAGACGGTACACGCTTGACCCCCAACTGTGATACAGGGTTTTTGGGTTGCTGACAAATGGACCCCTGTGACACAGATGGTACACATAAGGCTCAGGGTGTGACAAAGGGCCAGCTCTTTGTTTTAAGAGGTGCCTTCGCCTTGACCGCTGGACGTAATGCAGACAGTATGCATAGGCTCTGGGTTTGATATAGGGCCCACATCTTGATCTTATTAGGCTATTCTGGTTTTCTCTGTGCCACCATTTCTTAACACTGGAAGTATTTGAAAGAAGTCCAAGGTTTCCTTCCCTTGGACCCCTGAGCGTGATGCAGACAGTATGCATAGGCTCTGGGTGTGATACAGGGCCCAATTCTCAATCTTATTAGGCTATCCTGGTTTTACCTGTGCCACCGGTTTCTTAACATTTGAAGTATTTGAAAGAAGGTGTACTTCACTTGGACTGCTGTGCGTGACACAGCTGGTACGCAGAACCCCTAGGTGTGACAAAGAGGGAATTCGGTTGTTAGGGTACTAGAACGATTGAGATCCAAGAGATTTGGCATAGCTTGCGTTTTTGCCAAGTAGGGTCTACGGTCATTGAAGTAAGTCCTTTCTTTCTCCACATAAATTGTTGCAATCTTTTCCCTCGAGCTAGTATAAACAAGATTATCCAGTTCCCCTAGCCCCGCGCAGGTCAGAACTTCCCTTGGTCAAACTCCAATGCGCAAAACGGCTGACATTGCTCCGTTCTCTGCAGAGGTAAACAGATCTAAACAAGGCTCTCCCCACTGCAGAAAGCGACCTTGCGCCACCTCCGGATGGAGACGCCATTGATGATCGGCTGTGCATCGAAGGCCGAGTTCGGCCGCTTTGGCATTGAGGGAACCCACCAGATCTTGAACTATCAGGGTAATGCCCTGATGTTCCAGCCATGTCCAGAGGCATAGTGCCTCCTGACAAAGGGTCCAGGACCCTACTCTGTCCTGTTTGTTGCAGTACCACTTGGCAGTAGTAATATCTGTGAACACCTGCACTACTTTCCCTTTGAGAGAGGGAAGAAATGCTTTCAACACAAGCCTGATCGCCCGGAGCTCCACAAGACTGATATGGAGCCCAGACTCCGCCAGAGACCAGAGACCAGAAGGCCTCTGATCTCCTCCTCTCCCATGTGGCCACCCCAACCCAGAAGTGACGCATCTGTCACTATAGAGAGATCTGGTTGTGGAAGGGAGAGGGATCTGCCGTGGACCCAATGTGGATTCGAAAGCCACCACTGCAGGTCTTTCGCAGTCCCCTTTGAGATCTGGACCATGTCAGAGAGATTCCTCTGATACTGCGCCCACTGGAACTTCACTGCCGAGGCCACATATGCCATCTGGCATAAGTTACTAGCAGGATGCAGGAGGCCATGAGGCCCAGCAGGCTCAGAGTCAGTCTTACCGAAACGCAAGACCGAGGCCGAAAGATCAGAATCATGGCCTGAATGTCTTGGACTCGCTTTTCGGGAGGATAAGCCCGAAACTGCACTATGTCCAGAACAGCTCCGATGAAAGGGAGCATCTGAGAGGGAGTCAGGTGTGACTTCAGCACATTTATAGTGATCCCCAGCGTGTGCAGGAGGTTCACCGTAATCTGAAGGTGGGAGACAACTTTCTGGGGCAAGTCCGCCTTCAACAGCCAGTCATTGAGGTTTGGGAAGACTGACACCCCTAACCTGTGCAGATGAGCTGCAACCACCGCCATCACTTTCGTGAACACCCTAGGGGTGCTGGTAAGGCCAAAGGGGGAGCATGGTAAACTGAAAGTGCTCATGACCTACCACGAATCATAGGTAACGTCTGTGGGCAGGTAGGATGGGGATGTGGAAATAAGCGTCCTGCAAATCCAAAGCTACCATCCAGTCTTCTGGTTCCAAGGCAGACAAAACCTGAGCCAGAGTGAGCATTTTGAATTTCTCCTTCTTGAGGAAGTAGTTCATGTCCCGAAGGGCTAGGATAAGATGTAAGCCCTTGTCCTTTTTCGGCACCAGAAAGTAGCGGGAATAACAACCACAGCCTACTTCGGGCACAGGGACCTTTTCTAAAGCTCCCTTGGCCAAGAGAGAGGCGACTTCCTGGCGGAGAAGTGCCAAATGATCCTCTGGAAGGTGACTGAAGGATAGAGGCATGGATGGTGGAGCAGATTCGAAAGGGAGAAAGTAGCCCTTTTGAACGATCTGCAAAACCCACCTGTCCATAGTGATGGATTCCCAGCGGGGCAGGTGATGCTGAATCCTGCCACCAACTGGATGGGAGTGAGGGGATGGACTAGGGAGGTTTGGAGGCTGCAGGGGGCAGAGGTGGACTGGGCAGACCTCTGGTTCCCTGTCCCACGCCCATGTGGGATTCTGCATCCCTGGCCACGCAGAGGCTGGACAGCATGGGTGGCACGGTGGCTGGGTGGAGGACGTGACAGGGAGCCCCTTCCGTGGCCACGAAAGAGGCAAAAAGCAGACTGCAGTGGGCAAGGGGCAGAGGAAAGACCAAGTGACCGAGCAGTATCCCGGTAACCCTTGAATCTCTCCAAGGCTGAGTCTGCTTAGTCTCCAAAGAGACAGGAGCCATCAAATGGCATGTCCATCAGTGACTGTTGGACATCCCCAGAAAAACCAGAAGTACGCAACCAGGCGTGGCATCTCAAGGCCACTGTCGTAGCAACCGATCTGCCCAGAGAGTCGGTCGTGTCTAGCCCACAACGTATTGTGAACTTTGCCGCATCTCCTCCATCGTTCACACCTTGGGAGACGATAGCACAGGGCTCCTCCGGTATCTGCGGCAGGACTTGCACAACCATATCCCACAAAGGGTGGGTATAGCGGCCCAAAAGGCATGCAGTGTTCACAGACCGCAGCGCGAGACTGGAGGAAGAAAACAACTTCTTACCAAACTGTTACAGCCTTTTTGATTCCCTATCTGGGCGTGCGGAAGGGAATGCGCCTGAAGAAAAGGAAGCCTGGATGACAAGACTGTCAGGTGTGGGGTGTTGGGACAGGAATTTAGGGTCGTTCCGAGCAGGCCGATGGTGGAGTGTGATTGTCCTATTCACAGGAGCCACTGTGTTGGGTTTGATGTATCCAGTCCACTGGCGCCGCCCAATTCCTGAGCCCAGTCCAAAGATGGGTCATCCCAGTATTCATGAGGGTCCAGGATCCCTCCAATCTGTCCCCGAATTCATACCCATAGGAAAAAGGGTTGGAATCCAAACTGGGGGAATAGGCCCCATGGAAGACAAAGGCGCCGTCAGCTGACACCGCTCCGACTCCGAGTCACCGGGGATAAGGATCGGGTCGACGTCAATAGTGGGCGCTACCAACATCTGGAGCACCGACAATGGAGCTGGCGTAGGGGAAAGTCTCATGGGTGCGACCGGCGCCTCTTCGACTTCTTCTTCTTACCTGTACCCGAAGATTTAGAAGAAGACGAGTGGTGATGGCTCTGAGAACGGTCTCAAGACCTTCCTCTCGATCGAGTCCATGACTTACGTGGAGTTGAGTGCTGTGTCCGCCATTAGCTTTAGGGACAGCTCCGTCAAAACCTTTGGGTGCATGGCCCAGCACTCGGAGCACGACTTCAGGTCATGGTCGCGTTCGAGACACCACAGACAAACCCGATGAGGCTCCATCACCGACATCGTGTGGCGACAGTCCTCGCATGGCTTGAAACCGGTCTTTGGGGACATCCCTGATGCACCAAAAGTCTCCAAAATCTCGACAAAATTGTTGAAGTCAGTCAAAAACAGGCCAGGGTAGCTCTTCCCTGGATCAGCGCGTGGCGAGGAAAGAAAACAAACTGACGTCACTGTGCGAAAGCAGTGGCTATATACTACTCCCGACGTCATCATGGTGACTACGATGCTAACAACGCCCGTGGAGTCAACCAATGCCACCAACAGACGTGCAAATTTCCGGATTCAGTCCGACACCTAGGGGAAATTCTAAGGTATGGAATCTTCAACTAGAAGTCTCTATCAGATAAGCTTAGCAAGCTCTGCCCCGAGTTACACACACACACACACACACACACACACACACACACACGTTCCCCAAGCCAAAAGAGGGAACCTTCAACAGTGATATCATAGAACACACAAGAACATATTTACAAACAAAATACACAGGGCAAAAGGACAATAGGGAAGCGCTAGAACTATGGGCCATATTTGAGGAAGTACAGGCAAAGAGCATTGACCCATCATCAGCAAGCAAGGCATCCCCACCTCCCCCGCCATATGTAAGTACAGACGTGCACTCCCCAACGCCTGTTATCTCCATGATAGGATACAGTAACCCCCTAGCCACAAGAGCTGAAGGGGCCCCACCGAACAGCAAGTTGTTAGGTCTAGGCATGGAGCACCCTGAAGCTCAACCCCCCCCCTCTGCCAATCTGTTGCAGTCGGTAGACCAAGCCTCAGTGGCATTGAGGATACACGCCCCCGCTGGTTCCAGGGAGCAAACCAGAGTGAAAGGGAGATTTATAGCAATCTTGGACAGTGAGACAGCTAGCAAAAGTGAGGGAAGAGGTTTCAGTCCTTTGAGATCTGGCGGTGAGTAGGGAGCTACAGGGTATGCTCAGGTTGGCAAGAAAACCACGGAGAGCAAGCAACAGAGCAGGTCCTGACTTAAGACAACACATAGCTCCAAGCAAAGGAGACAATCTAGGTGGGAGTCAGAGGAAAGGTGCACACTAAGGAGGGAGGGAGAACGAGAGAGAGAGAGAGCGCTCACACCCTGAGGCTCAACGAGAGTAGAGTGGCGCACCCTACACCTGGCGAGAGCAGGAATAGGTACAGATCCCCAGTCACAGAAGAATCTGAGATAGAGTCAGAAGGGAAGCTTTTGACTGGGGTCTGTGCCGCTCCCGAGCGCCAGCAACGAAGAGGGGCTGACCATGAAATTAGGGACCAAGGCAGCCTGTTACAAACCCAGTTTAGACACAGGAGGACAGAGATGGCACCTCTGTGTGCGCATGAGGAGAGCAGCGACGAAAACGACCGCTGCTCCCCCAGAATGCACATGACAGAGAAACCAAACCCAAGTGATATAGAAGGGAGACAGAAAGAAGGCGAAACATTTGCACAACCCTTTTGCCACTGACTAACCCACTGGACCTTGAGAAGTGACCAACATAATATACCCTGTCAGGAGGAGGGGTCCTTGGAATCAGAAGACATAGCGATTGCAGAAGACTGCATCCGGCACAGAGGGGGAGATCCCAAGTGGAATTTCCCTTACATGCAGGAGTGTCTGAGGAGATGGGAATGCTATGTACAGGGAAAACTAGTGGAGATGCACAATACAAGAATATGCCCGCTACTACAGAAGGGCATGTCAGGGACCATCAATGTGCCATGGACTCAGATGGAGAAGGAGGGGCTAAGAGCCGACCTGCCACTGTTGTTGGATGGGGCCTGAAATTGAATTTCATGCCTTGAGAAGAACACGGAGGGGATCACCCTAACCATATGCAATGTCAAGAGTCTGCTAAGCAGCATTACCAGTGAGCAGATCAACACAGTGTTCACCCACGCTTGCATCCAAGCGGTCATGATGACCAACTCTGAGCACGAAGGGCAGCATCAGATTCATACAGGCAACAGATATAGACAGCCCTGAGGGAAATGTTCCCTGACTGCCCAGATGTAGATGGGTTGATAGCAGAAAACATGAAGCTTGGGGATAGCATAACAGACTTCCTAGATAGGATGAGAGAATGGTGGGGACCTGAGACAGGACAGCCATGGACAGATACAGGCACTCGAGTCATCTTCTTTTACAACATCCTCAAGAGGTGGCTGACCACCGAAATACAAAGCGGTTTAGAGAGAGTAGTAGGGCTAGACGCTACACCCTGACGCAAGATAAAAGCACACAAACTACATTTCCACAAATGGAAACAGGAAATGGACAAGGCGAAACAGGAGCAAGGACTACAGGGTCAACCCTAAATTGATACAACTTAAGCTAAGGAAGACCATCCTCGAGTGGGTCATGTTGGCCGCAAGGATGCAAATGGCACCAGTTATGAAGGGAATTCACCCGCAGGACCCCTGAGGGTTCCAAAATGGCTACAGAGATGGAAACCACGGTGGTTGGCAGCAGCCAAACCCCATATAATGCTACTATTGTCATAGAATGGGCCACATGGCCGACAGGTGCTGACTAAAGGCACACCAAACACAGAAGTCAATGAGCCGCAGCCAGCCCCCACAGAACCCCATCCACAGAATCAAGCCCAGGAAAACCAAACCGCACCTTATATGCAGTCGCAAGGAAGTCAGTCCACTGCCGCACCACCGCAGCAGGGGTCAAGTATTTTGACCAGTGCATAGCACCAGCCTCAGACAGGGAACTTGGCCCAAGGACCCGGGCCTCAGCGGTGGCAGGGAGGGGTAGCTTTTTGGGGAAGCAATGCCTTCACGCAGACACAGAACCCAAATGCGCAGTAAACCTTAGTACCCCAGGTACAAAGCATACATTTCACACACACCTTAAAATTCATTGCAGTAACATTCAAAAGAAAAGGTAAACAAGATTAACATTAGGGATTTCAACCTTTACTTGTACTTGGAGACAATCGGGGTTGCTTTGAAACTGTTGACTGGGTATCCTCATTAGAGACCGCCAATTAGGGTTGCAGTGCGACTATCGATCAGGAATCTTCACCAGGGTTCGCCATTCATGGGTGCCCGCTAGAGCCTTCGGGCAGGGCAGATCAGGACTTTGGTTGGGACACCCCTTGAGGTCACCGAATATCCTACAGAGGTAGTGTACTGGGGCAGAAGAGCAGCTAAAGGCATACACGGAAAGGACAGCTATGGATAGGCACAGGAAACAGGAAAGTAAAAGCAGAGCAACCCTTGTGTGAACAAACAGGAAACGGATTACCAGTGGACAAACACGCTGGGGTTGTACACAGAGTAAGGCGCAGAACCTCCCACAGTGACAGGGAATCTCAATGCCTCTGTGCAGTTTGCTCTTACAGATAGTCACCCTGCCAGCCCCATAGAAAGGAGGCAGCAGAAGTGATTCTGTCTCTGGACCCTAGAGCACAAACAAGGATAGTACTTACATACACAGGACACGCTCTTGTGGGTCCAGCTGGAAACACAGTGGCGATTCCTGAGAAAACAGCAATAGCACACTGTCACTGTTAGGCACGAAATACAACGTATAACACTGGACAAGGATGGGGGCTGGAATTGCCTCCTGGAAACCAGGAGCCAACCCCAGTACACAGGAGGACACGTATACACTGGTGAAGACTGATAGAACACTTACCAGACACAAAGAACCAAGAAGAAACAGAAACAGAAGGGAACAAACAAAGAGGCAGAGGCAAGAACTAGGAACAGGCTCAGGCTGAAGCAAAGGCGGGACTAGGACTTGAAAACAGGGCGCAAACTTCTGGCTGGGACAGACAGAGACAGGACTGGGAAACTGAGAACAGGCTCTGGCTGGAACAGGCAAGGACAGGACTGGAATACAGGGAGTAGGAAATGAGCAGTAAACAGGACTGGGAAACAGAGAGAAGGTTCAGGCTGAAACAAGGCAGGAGCAGGGCAGAGAAACAGGGAGCAGGCTTTGGAAGAAACAAACAGGTACAAGGCTAAGAAGTAGGGAGCAGACTCTGGCTGGAACAATCAGGAGCAGGGCAGAGAAACAGGAAACAGGATCAGGCTGGAACAGAACAGGAACAAAACTGGAACACCATCCGACAAGGGGTCTGTAACACAAAGGAATTGAAGTCCGATGCACAACGGGGAGCTTGAGGAAATGGCTGCTTATAAGCAGTTCCAAGCTGGGCTGCACAGGAGAGGTTTCAGGTGTGTGTGGTTTCAGACACTTGCAAGTCCTGGAGGAGAGGATCCAGTGAAAAGGAGCAACTGGACTTCTCCCATTGAAAACAATGGGAAACAGAATCCGGGTTTTCCTGACTACCAAGCTGTGCATTATGGGATTTGCAGTCCCAAGAAGCAAATGTAGTCCTACACAAGTGTACCATGGAGAAAAGAGAAATAAACAGGAGTCAGCAAGGGACTCTAGATAGGTGTTCAAGGTGATTCCCAGGCTTCTGACAGTCCCCTTACAGCGCCCCCTGGAAATGGGACGACCGAGTCGTAACACTAGGGGGATGACAGTCCGACAAAGAGGAGAAGGGTGGCTCCCCCAACCACTGCTTAACAGGCAAGCACCCAGGTCTTTGAACCCACAAACAAATGGTACAGGTTCTTGTCAATGGGTCCCCATTCTTGGGCCCCCCAACCAGGACTGAAGTGTCTTTTAGTACGGTCAGCAATAGTGCTTCCAGTGGCCACCAGCAAAATGGGGCCCCCATTTGTGTTCCAAAGTGAAGCTGTCCTCCAGTGTTGGGAGCCAGGCTTCCCATGCGCTTGGGGTAGTGAAGACCACATAACCCTCACAGCATATGCACGAATTCCAACAGGGCACCACATGGCACGGAGTCAGTAGAAAGGGGGTACCCAGCCTTGCTTCAGACTCTCCATAACGTAATGTCCTTTACCTCCTCCTTACCCTCAGAACTTCCCAACAGCAACCGGAAACCAAAGACCCAAAAAGATAATGGTCAGAGGGAGAGGGGGGTGACAGGGAAATCAAGCCCACAACATTCATCGCAGCTCTGAGCAGAGTAGAATGCAGGAATATGCCCATGCCCGCAGCATCTCTAGCAATCGTGCAACACGCAAGGCCTCACACTGTTTGAAGGGAGCAACAATCCCAATTTCAAACTCCACAAAATAGTGGCACATGGGAGCCCTGAAACAACTCTCCTACCCCTTCTGAGTTATGACATTAAAGATCGGAGGTCTGGGAAAATGCCCAAGAGACAAACAAAGAAGCCCAAATATAGCACAAAGTAAGCCTCGAGAAAAGGGCGTAGTTAGGACACCTGGCACCACTTGGGACCAGAGGGGGGCACTTTGTGATCACGACCAATGTTCAATCTGGCACACCTCCTCTTTTATATCCCCCACACAAGTGTAGGCTAAAAACACCACCGGCGCCGATGACACCCCCATTCCAGCACTAGAGCACTGAAGGACTTGCAACACCAACAGAGCACCAGCCAAAGTTAAAAACTACCCGCATTCACAGCAATCACCCTGTAAAGCATGCCATTCAAACATACACTTGGTCAAGAATGGAGAGGGGGAGACCAGATGATGCCTAAATGTTTATAAATGAAAATGTTTATAAAAGTATAACCTATTTCTTCCAGAACCAGGTATCCCGAGGGGCCACCCTCAAGTCCCTCATCAAATTCATGGAAAACACAGAAATTCTTAAGTATAAATTGGCAACACACAAAGATGCAATGTTCTTTTCTTTTATAATGACTAAACATAGATCTTTCCCAGCAGCTCTGCAGTTGAGCAGTTAAGTGCACCACCTCTACAGTGGACCATCACCTTCTCAGCAGCCGCACCAGAGTCCCCAGCAGGATCAAGAGCCTCAGACTGCTAAAAAAAAACCTCTCATATTGAGCAGGATCAAGAGCAACAACATATCCCAAGGACTTTTCACATCCAAACCCCCAACGGAATCCTGTACCACACCTTGCTCCAAATACTTTTTCCGAACTGTTTTTCCAACTTAGAAACTCCCATCACAAAGAAGACCATGGACATCTCAGGTGGAATCATCTCAAGACCTACAGTGTTTTTTAAGTTATGTGTCTTCATACATTTATACATTCCGTGTTTGCTAGGGGTGCTACCACCGGCTTGCATTTCCAAATAATAGTTTGGTCTAATGGAGTCTATTAAAAAAATGTCACTTCGTTTGCGTAGGGGCCTCCCTCACGGCACCTTTAATTATACTGCTTCCAAAACTAGCATTCCACACACACTACACAGTGTATCAGCATATGACCACTGCAGGCTCCAAACCATCATCCGGGTCATGTTATGTCTGTTTGCTGACACCACAAGCAGTAGGCGCAGATAGATTGTACTTATCCCAAGAGGTAGCCTCTGGAAAAGCGCAATGCCTTCTCTGTCTGTACCTGTGTAGGATTAGGACCAAAATACAACCTAATAAAATAGAGCCCCATAATGTAGTAGCAAATCTGACCTGCTATGAGACCAATCCTACAGCACTTTACTTTCTCACCAAGCCTAGCAATATCCAAACTGAGTTATACAGGATGCGCAGGAAGGGAGCCTTTAGGGAGGACACTGTGTGGCCCAGAGATTTTCACAAAAAGAGATTCTTGGAGGTAGCTAAACCACCTAACCAGTGCACAAACATCCGCTTACATCTGTGGTCCCAGGGTGGCCCTTAGTGTGTCTGGTGCTGTTCTCATTAACAATAAATGGACCCCAGACATGGAATTTCAGTGTAGGGCCATCCTCCTCAATGACATGATGGGAAATGGGTCTCATAGGGGAGGGATAAATAACAGCATAGATACCCTGTGTTAGGAGATTTGGGACACTGAGATAGGTACACATGGATAGAAGGAAAGGGGCAACACCTATTTGTACAGAAACTCAAATAGTATTCCTTATGTTTCAAAGGCAAAGGAACCATTCTGCTTTACAAAAACAATAATTGTGGCACAATACTGCACATTCCAGACATGCAATGGAGCACCACCATGCTGATGGACACCTACTGGAAGTGCAGCTGGTTTGCTTACACCCAGCTCGTACCTGGATGGCGTGGCCTCTGATTCCTCATCACCATACACACCCCAACCCTGGTCATCCCGGGAGAAGATTTGTCTTGTCTTTGTTTTTTTAAGGTAAATTCTCACTCAAGCAACACTAGCACACTCTGAGATTGTTTTAGAAGTCATTGAAAAAACAATAAAATTAGGAGCGTAGCTCCAGATCTGTGTCGGAAGGTACGGAAAGAAAGGAACTGACATCAGTGTGTAGAGTTGCGCCTTTACACCCCCTAGTAGTCCATGAGAGCACTGCTATAAAAACAACTAATTCTGGATCCAGTCTGGAGCCTTGGAGATATTCTCAGGTAATGAATCTGCAGTTAGACGTATTCATTTACAGCAAATGGAATGATTCAGTGTCAATGGTCTTTTTTGTAAGTGCTCTCTGGGAGGTAGAGACACTAAACATTTTGTGTTTTATTTTATTTAACAAGGCCACTGGAGCCTAGAAAAAATGTCTTGTTCTCACTTTGAAATATTATGAAACTTGTAACTGTTAAGGAGGTTATAAACTTCTGCCTTCAAACTATACTACCACTCATACAATATTCAGTTGCTACTCATATCGGAGTAGCCCAAGGCTTAATAAACACAATACATTCCAACTACATGGTTGGCTGTTATCAAAGTGTTGGAATGGAATTAATGCGTATTTAAAGGTGATATTTATTTTCTAAGCTGTTAATTGTAACTATTAGATGTTTGACCCCCGGCTTACAGTAGTTTGTTTCACTGGTGGCATTACCGTGATCAGAACACCTAATGATCGCTTGACTTTTGGGTCTGTTATTACAGAGTATGTTTAGCTAGAGTCCAGAATGTTTAGTGGAATTAAATATGTAGGATTTGTGTTCGCTTTGAGAATATTATTAAATGAAGACTCCTGTTGTTTTGTGGACAGTATTGCCAAAATCTCGGCCCACAATTTACACACCGCCACTCTCTTTCGGCAACTGTCTGCTGCCATCTAACAGATATTTCCAGCGTGCCTCTCTGCACCGGTTGCAGTTGCTCTTTTCTAACTTGGCTGCCAAAAATTGAAGAAAATCCTAATGCTTGCCTGTTCCATCAGAACAATTTATACTTTCTGGCTCTTCTTCTTGCAGTGATTCTTTCCAGTATCTAGTTACCCTGGTAGGGTAAAAGTTGTGGTTTATGTAAAAAATGTAAATAAGTAAAATAGATAATCCTCATTGTTAGACAAACCTGCCACGAAAAATTGCTGTTTCAGATTTGTCAAGCTAGAGGAATTACCCTGAGGTGTGTTAATAGAGTAATTAAAGCTAGATAGAATCTAATTATCTAAACCCTGTGCTTCAATGATAATTAGCAAATCAATTGGAAACGGAGGGGAATTACAGTATTTGATCCAGGTGTAGTAAAAACGAGTGTTGTATGTTTAAAACTCTTATAGTTTTTTCTGATTCTATTTCACAATTTTATGAATGTTTCTTCCTTGTCCTGGCATGTTAATAAGTATAGTACAAAATTAGGTAAAGATATTGAAGCCTATTTTCTTCACTTTAAAGAAGAATAGGTACTATTCACATTGTACTCAATGGATGATCAAAATATGTGACTATGTAAGTGTGATGCTGAAAGGCAACTTCTTTCTTTTTTGTTTAAACCTGAAAGGCTAGCCAAAGGGTGGTGTGTTCACATCCTCTGGAAAACGGTTACTAAGCCAGCCATTTTGGCTCTTTGTCCAACTTCAGTATAGATTTATAAACATGGTAGTGTTTATTCTCTGCATAGCAAACCTGGAGCATGGGTTGATATAAATTGGATTTTTGCAGTTGTTTTCCAGAAGTCTATTTATTTACATTAACAAACACATTTGATCCAATCCCAGTAGACATCTTTTTTGGAGACTGGTTTTAAAAGTCCTGCCAAAGGTCTTCTCTGGGTGAGAGCCCACTCACCCGTATTACTTCCAGATTCCTCTAGCCCTCGTCCTATTCCTCACAAAGTGGAGATTGTCTATCTTCACGACAGAAAAAAAAGAACACAATGAATGCTAGATCCCCTACTCCATACTCCTCCCCCAGGTAGTACTTAAACATACTTATCCAGCATTCGTCATGTTCTTTTTGTGTCTTCCAACAGAATGGACCAAGGAAAGAGGGAGCTGCTTCTGTTGGGCTGGGGCGGGTGCCAAATTTGGTATCTTGGTGTCTTGTCACTGCTCCGGTGTCCCTCTGCCTGCGTGGCTTGTGTAGGGTCAGCTGTGTGTCCCTTGGTGGGCGGGGCCTGCAGGGTGGGGTAGCTGGTGGACCAGCTGTATGGTTGTGCTGCGTTGTTCCCTGCATTTCTGTACACAGCTCTGTGTTCCTGCGGGACAGGACGTTTGTTTTCATCAACGGAACAAGGAAGCCCAGGGCTTGCCTGACTTCCTGTTGCTACTGTTGGTTCTGAGGAGGCATGCTGCCTGTCCATCATCAAAGTCGGTTGGAGATGGCTTTGGCAGGCTATTTCTGGAGCGGGGGCCCCAGAGATGAGTACCGCTTGGAGGCAGCTTAGTTTTCTGTGTCTTTGGATGCATCTTGTGGTGTCCTTCCAGTGGGGGCCTGGCAGTGTGCTCTGTGACATGGGGCACCACTTCCATAAGCAGGGGCACTTGGAAGTGTCCTCTTCATCGACTTACTCTTTCCCCCTTCCCAGTTTATCGCTCACCTTCATGTATTTCCAGGCAAGGGGTAGAGGAGGCTCGCCTAAATCACCTCATTAAGGAGAAGTTATTGGAGATGGGGGCTGACGGCAAAAAGAGGGTTCCTCATTTGGCTATGTCTCCATCTAGTTCTGAGGAGGGTCCGGCTCAGGAGGAAATGACTGTCAAGGATATTTAAAAAGATCAAGTGCCGGGGCTGGTTCACCATGTCAAGTTGATTCTTTTGTGGCCAGCTTGGTGGGACACACTTCTTTGGCAGAGGACAAAGTCCTCAAAGATCCAGTTGAAAAGAGGATTGATGGATCCCATAGAAAGGTGTATTCAGGGGTTCTTCTGGCCCTTAGGCCATTGGAATCTATTGGACATATGTGGCTCAATCAATGATCTCGGATCTTAAGACTTTTTATAGGGCTTTGGATGAATCCTCAGACTGTTCTGGGGTTCTGGAATTAATTGAGGGGCAAGTGCAGCTTTTTTCTGATATTTCCTTTAGTGTCATCAGGGCGTCTGCTCTGGCAGAGGGGGCCTGTGTTGCGGCCCGTCGTAGTCTAGTTCTATGAGATTGGACGACTGATGCTTCTCAAAAAGGATCTGTTGCCATTTCAAGGTTCCCTTTTGTTTTGTCCAAAATTGGAAAGTTGATTGCATACGTTTTTTTGTTTTTTTTTATACGGAAAAGAAACATTCTTCCTCTCTGAAATCGGGGCATAGGCAGACCTTTCTGTAAACACAAGTCTCCTCCGCTAGGAGGCAGTTTGTGAGAACCCATGAGAGGTTTCCAGCTCAGAAGGGTTAGGAGCAGAAAGCAAAGTCCCCACCACCAAAACCGTGTTCTTGACTATGTGATGGTACTGAAGGATTGGTTGGTCGGAGGACGTCTTCAATGGTTTCTTCCGACCTGGCTGGCATCTACTTCAGACGCTTGGGTGTTGGACATTGTTCATCAGGCTACAAGATAGAATTTGGGGTCAATCCTCCCTCCTCTGGGGTTTGTCCAACCCCATAGTCCTCTCATCCAGCCAAGCAAGTGGCCCTCCATCAAGGCATTGTTTCTCTGTTACAAAAGCAGGCCATGCAAGTGGTTCCCCCTCTGGAACAAGGTCAGGAGTTTTACTCCATTTTTCTGGTGCCAAAGGGGACAGGGGGTTCTGCCTGTTCTTGGATTTGAAGGCCCTGAACAGATTGCAGAGGATAATTCCTCTGGTGGCACATGTACTCTGGATCTCCAGGATGCATACTATCATGTGCCAGCACATCAGTATTCACAGCAGTTTCTGTGATTCTGTCTCTGGGGCATCTATTACCAATTTATAGTGTTGCCTTTCAGTTTCTGCTCTACACCACATGTTTTCACCAAGGAGATGGCACCACTGGGTTTCTCCCTTTATGTCCCGGGTTGTCATCTTTATCCCTACTTAGACGACTGGCTCCTTCATGCACCCTTGCGGGAGAATCTTCTGGGGGATTTAGAGATGTGTGCTACTCTACATTCCCATAGGTTTTTGATCAATTGGGACAAGTGTCAGTTGCTCCAGTCACAGGACTTAATTTTCATAGCGACCCGGTTCCGTACGTACATCAACAGGGTGTTTCTACCCCCTCTCAGGCCAGAGACTTTGCGGTCCTTGGCTGTGTCAGTATTGGACACCTCTGCAATCTCCGTTTGCCTCTTGCTTCACTTTTTGGGCTTCATGGCAGCAGCGGTGTTCACGGTGCCCTGGGCTTGGTTACACTGCATGTTGTTGATTCATCTTTTGGCTTTCTGGGATCCTCAATTAGAGAACTTTGACCTTATTCCATTGTCTCCTGCCATTCAGAGAGACCTGAGATGGTGGACAAATCTGGACAATCTTCTCCGGGCAGGTGCCTTTGCAACCTGGCTCTCCCATGGTTCTGACTACAGACGCTAGTTTTCTGGGGTGAGGGCTACTTTGGGGGACCTTTCTTTACAGGCCAGATGGTCCTTCAGGAGAGCTGCAGGTCCTCCAATAGGAGGGAATTGATGGCCATCTGTCGGGTGGTCCAGAAGTTCCATCATCTTCTGGAGGGTCATCGTATGGTGGTGAGGTCAGACAATCAGGTGACAGTAGCATACCTAAACAATCAAGGAGGGATTCATTCCCAGTCAGTCAATGCAGTGGCTCTGCAGTTGTTTCTTAGAGTTACATCTTCTTTGTCTGAAGGCAGTTTATGTGCTGGAGTAGACAACGGAGAGGTGGATGTACTCAGTCATTGTTTTCCTCCTTTTCAGGAGCTGTCTCTCTGAGAGGATGTGTTTCATCAGGTGTACGGGAGGTTTGTTGTTCCCTTACTAGATCTCTTTGCTTCCCGCCACAATGCCTAAGCTCCCAGGTTTTGTGCCTGTTTTCCTCAGGTGGGGGTTGGGGAGTGGATGCTTTGACAATTCCTTGTCGCAATCGCCTTCTTTATGGATTTCCTTCAGTGGCTTTGATCTCCCAGTTTTTCTCTCATCTGCGAGGGGAAGCCTGAGTGGTGATTGTGGTGGGTCCTTTTTGCCCACAGAGGTCATGGTTCCCCACTCCCAGGGGGATGGAGATCCTTGACTGACCCAGTCGTCTCTATTTCCTATCAGGTCTTTACACTCTCTGGATCTCCGGCGTCTCTGCCTGTTGGTTTGGAAGTTGAGAGGAGGAAATGACAACGTAAGTGGCTCTCCCGACATTTAGCGATGGCAGTGTAGAAGTCTAGGAAGCCAGCTACACTTCAGTGTGCGTTCCTTTTGGCTTTTTTTCTGTTTCTGGAGTGACTCAGTTATTCATAAGGCCGGTGCTAGGCAGCTTGGGTATGCACCACTTTGTGAGGAATGGGATGAAGACTAGAGGTACATGGAGGTAATGGCCTATTACTTACTGGTAATCTTCATTACTCTTGGTCCTGTTGCCCTTGCCCCTCTTGTCTTCCTCCCACTTCTCCCACCCCCCCTCCTGGACTGCCGGTCTTCTGGCTTGGCAGTACAGAAGGAATGCTGGGTAAGTATGTTTAAGTACTACCTGGGGGAAGGGGATGGGCTCCACAATTCCTCGTGTCCTTTTTTTCTGTTGTGGAGACATACAATCTCCACTTTGTGAGGAATGGGACGAGGACAACGGGACCTGGAGTAATGAGGATTACTGGGAAGTAATAGGTCCTTACTTCCCCTAGAAGTGCCATGGTTAACACTGCAATGAAGGGAGAGGAAGGCAAATCTTGTGTGACCTGGAATTTGTTGAATCAGGCATCTTTGAGCAATCTGACACAGAAGCAGTGACATAGCAAAATATCTCTAAGCCCCTGCAGTGCATGGGGGCTGAGCTTCATGGGCCCCCCTCAGCACAGTACCCTGGCCTGAGAGCTCCAGAGTGAGTTGGGGTAGGGTGGGGGAGGTATGCTCCATGCACTTTGAAGGGAGGTGGGAAAAGAACGAGATCAGCCCAGAAAGCCTGACATTACTGTGACTAGGCAGGATGTCATATAAATGGCTATTATCCAACTTTACTTAAAATTGGAGATTCCACTCTACTGAAAAAGGTGCGTGGGCATGGGGCCAGAAATATACATCAGCTAGTAAGCAACCACAAAGCTTGCACCAATCTGACTGCTACATTTCCCTATTGTAATGCGTCTCCTAGCCAGCAAGAAGCACTATTATATCTTGTCCAGACTTATTATTTACAGAGGAATGTTTATTTAGGCTAGCTTATTGGTAAGCAGAGTTGTTTGTTGGTGAGATAATTATGTCTTGTTGTCCAGTGCCCATGGTCATGGAAACCCTGTGACACAGTGGGTTAGCTATGTGGCCTCCCCTCAGAGCAAGAACGGCATAAGGAGACATCAAAATCATCAGGAGCTCTTGGGAAGGATGTATGACGAAATAACAACAGCATTTTCAACTAATTTCTTTACAATGAATTTTGAACCATGACACACCCTTTCCAACAACTTTTTTTTTTTTTACAAGTATGTCTTTACCAAGAAAAAGAAAGTATTTTACAGGCAAGTATAATGGGTTTATATACTTATAAAATATTTACATTTCCGTTTTAAAAGCATCAGTTTCAATAGAAAAAGTGTTTTCTGACTTGCCTATACCTTTTGAAGCGTTTGACGAATCTTCACAAAATTTTCCCAAAAACATTTGAGAGAATCTTGTTGTACATGGGAAGTTCCGGGGTTATCCGTAAAGCAAGGGACGAGAAAAAGGAGGTTGGGGGGGGGGGGGGGGGGGGTAAATACAAAAATAAAAAAGTGGGTTTCCCATTATAATTCCCAATAGGATTTTGAACATGACTACAGCCCAAACTGCTGGGCGAAATTACACCAAATTTACCAGGAAGGTAGCATTTGGTCCAGAATGAAGCCTTTTTGTTGTTTGGTTTAAATGTGTTCAGTAGTTTTTTTTAGATATTACAAGAAAAAGAAATATAGATAACTAGAGATGTAAAGGCTTCGCAAATACTGCAGATCTCGTGCTGAGATCTGATTGGCTGCCAGCACTTCAACTAGGAAGTGTTGGCAGCTATCTTGGGGCTGGGCTTCAGCTGATTCCCAGAAACAAAGTTTGGGGGGGCAGACAGAAACGGAGCTGCATGTTTAGTAGCTTCCTATGACAGCAATGCTGGCTCCCGCAGGAGGTGGGAGCCGGCTAGGACCATAGGGGCATTCAAACTACCCCCCAGTTCCCAACAGTGGTGACTGGTTGCCCTGGGGGGCACCCAGTTTGCGTGACCAGGCCCCAGGGAATAGGGTCCCCGCGGCTGAGTTCGGCCCAGGTGGGGGTGGGGGGCTGAGTTCGGCCCAGGTGGGGGGGGGGGGGCACGCTTCTCCCCCCTCCCCAAAAAACAAAAAAGTATGTTAAGGCTGTGCCCTGGGGGTTGGGGTCCCCGAGGACCACATCAGTCCAGGGAGGGGGTTGCTCATGCGCATTCCACCCCCCCCTTCCCCCATGTTAAAAAAATATATATAATTTGAGGCCAGGACCTGGGGACGGGGTCCGCCGGGGCCAAGATCTGTTGGGATTTGGAGGCCACGCAGCCCCCCTCCCTCATTAGCATAAATGGCAACATTTCAGAAGAAGAAAGTGGGAGGTTTAAAAAAAGATAATCGGGAGAGTGTATTTCTCTCATTGAATAATATTGAAGCATGAATCAAGCCTATTGGCTTGTATGGGACTTTCAAGTATGTTGCTGGAGGATCTGATATCTAGAATGACATTATAGGATTTTTCCTCACCTGTCAGGGGCATGGCAAAAATGCTTTGGAAGGCAGATAGAGCGTTACGGGCATGTTGTGCACTGCCCTGCAGGAAATCCGCTTGGGTAAATATTTCATGCAAAGCTGTGGACTCTTGTTGGATCAAAGGGCAGGCGAGGACCCTTTGTGGCAGAGTCACTCAAAAAGCTACAGACACACCCACAAAGGCCCTTACACATTCATTCACAGACGCACCCAGTCACTCACTCAGAAACTCGTGCACCCACTCACAGACCCACTCAGACTTGCACACCCCCTCACAGACTCACTCAGAGACTCCTGCACCCAGACATTCATACACCCACTCACAGACCGACTCGGACTCACACGCCCACTCACTCAAGCACCCACTCAGACTCACACACTCAAAGACCCATTTAGACACTCATGCACCCACTCACAGACCCACTCAGACTCACACATACACTCACAGACCCATATAACCACATATCCACTCACAGAGACTCTCACGCCTACTGTCACATCTAGAGATACTCTCACACCCACATAGGCCCTCTAACACCCATAGAGTCCCTCGCACACCCACTTTCACACCCAGACAGGCACTCTCACACCCAGAGACACCTTACCGCACTTATTCTCACACCCAGAGAGACAAGCCCTATGGCCAACTCCCGCTGTGCAAAGCCAAAGGTTGTGTGCAGCACAGCGCAGGGTTGAGTGATTAGGAGGGGTTGGCCACAAGGGCCATGTGTGGCAGTGGTTGGATTAACGTATAGTAATGAAAATTACTATACCTTAAAAAACAATGGTTACAGGGACGTTTTAGTTAGGAAATAGAATTTAAAAAAAAGAAATTCACTTAAAAAAAAAAAAAAAGGTTACAGGAACGTTATAGTTAAGTTCTGAATTTACTCGCATAGAACCGGAGAAGTTCAGCAGCCTCGCCATGCACTGCTAATTACCCCAGATATTACAGCACTCATGGCAACTTATGAAACATCAAAAAGATACCAAAGAAACATTAGCAGTCAAATTATTGAAGGAAAAGTTGTGCATGGCGGGGGCGCGAGTTATATTTACCTTAGTCAGCGAGTGTGCAAATAGTACCGAAACAGCTAAATGTTGCCATTTGAAACACAGGCATTAGTCAAGCATCCTGCATGACGTGTCCTCAGGGGTTAAGTGCTGACGATTTTGTCAGTACTATTATTTTCAGATGCCAACATTCGCAGGTCAAGATAAAAGAAATCTTGAAAATACTTTGAGTTTGCAGCTACAATCAAAGTAACAGAAATGTTTATCTAGCAAAGGCATTCCCTTCTCAGGCTCTGTTAACATTTTGTCCCTCTCAAACAAAATCTCTTCAATTCACAGTATGGCTAATGATGTTATGCTGGACAAAATTCAAGGCAATGATCCACAGCTGCAATTTGACCTCCAGGGACACTGCAACAGATGATGGGACCAAGAAAGCATACACTGTGATTCTAGGGACTGCTACACAGGCAACGAAACGGTAGTGGATTCTGTGTTACATCGGGTGATGCAGAGAGGCGGAGCCAAGCGTGAAGGAGAAGCTGGAGCTGCGCCATGCCGTGCCGAGCCATGTTGCTGGTTGCCGCTAGTCGGGCGCCACAGGCACTTGGTGCTACTGGGGTGGGGGGGGGGGGGGGAGTTGGAGAGCTGCCAGCTTCTCTCCCCTGTTCCCTGAGTCCGGAGCCCCAAATCAAGCCCCGAACTGAGCTTCCCCTCAGCTCCCATCTGACTATTGATCTGGAGTCTCCGGCCACAGCTGCTGCAGGGGGGCCGTCCGACTGGCGCAGTTCTGTGAGGCCCGCATCTGCCACCATCGACCACCTGCCGGATGCTCTCGCTGCCATCCTACTACTCCCCACCCCCGAGAGCCCCGGGGGGGGGGCGCGAGACGCTGGAAGAAGGCACGTACAGCGAGGGGCAGAGGGCTTGGTGTTCTTTCCCACATCGGCCCCCATACCGGCCTGCCTGCCTATCAGCTGTTGCCTGGACCAGCCCGATGGGGGTGCAGGGCACGCAGCTGAGACCCATTGGAGACCCATAGGAGGGAAGGAGCTGCCGGACGCTGGAACCTGGACCTTTGCCTTGGCCCCCGGGTCCTGGACCCCAGATCCTGGATAAGGACTACAGACAACGGACAACAATCGGACCTGGAGCTCAGGAGTTTACAGTGAGGGAGTTGGGAGCTGAGAGATTGTGTGTGGTGAGCACAGTGGGCTAGTCCCACCTCCCTGAGGAAGCGGCCCGGCTAGGTTGGGTGCAGCTTGTGGGGTTGGTTGGAGGTCCCGCTCGCCCCTGCTCACCCCCCATCCCCACCCCTCCCCTCCCCTCAGTTGGACAGACCTTATAGAGCAAGCAAGTACGCAAGCAAGCAAGCATAAAAGTATATAAGTATATAACCAGCATTTAACCAGTAACCAGCCAATCCCAGTCTGTGTCCCGCTCGGTCACGCCAGCCGCCTAGCCATTTAGCAACTCCGCTATACTGCCCATATCTGCCTTAACTACAGATAGCAGAGATGAGATCAGGCAAAATATGAGGCAGGTCTTCACTTACAAGCAAGAGAAAGGAGGAATCATTGCCCGCCGAAACTCAAACAAAAAGAAGAGCAGGAGTAGACAACAGAGTCTATCTTGTGAGATCACCCAGGGCCCCCTGTACAAGCCCTCAGAGCCCCTCCAGTTCACCTATGGGGCCCTCGCCATTACAGGACCTTGCAATCGAAGAGGCTATAGCTAATCCACATAATGAGGTAATTAATCTTCAGTCTTGGGGGATAGCCTCCCCACCCTTGGCACCAGCTAAAACCCGCAAAATAACAGACTACTTTGGGGGTAACAAGCAGGACTACTAAGCATCAACTATTCCTCTCCACCACATTGACCCAAGACCAGGCCTTCAATCAGCGAAGGGGTCTGAAGGATAAAGGTAACAACTCCCCGCCCCCACCATTTTCCCCGATTAGCAGCATACTGGAGGGTAGCGCTATAAGGGCTGGCTCCATGGACCCAAAAGACACTGAAACTCTTGAAGACAGTTCTCCTACACCAGGAGGGTCACGGACCATCACAAGTGGCCAGGAATCAGTACTACATCCCCTGGTGGGGGGGGGAGCTTGACCAATGGGGAGAGAGGGGTGACAGTCACCCCCAATGCGTTCTAGACCCAAATATTTTAATTTCCCCATTATCATCCCGAAAAACGCAGATCAAGAGATAAACGGGGTTAAGGACATCGGCAGAAGTTGGGGATATAAGGCGACCCACCCAGATTACCCAAGCATCTAGGGCATCCCAAAGAAGTGACTCAAACATGCCCGCTGCCACCATGGCGCCTGTAACAGACATGGGCAGCAATCTTGAATTCGTTGCAGACAACAGTAACAGCCCTACAGTTTCAGTCTCACAAAATGGATATTCAGGTAGATCTGTTAAACACTTGCAGTTTTCGTCGCAGGAATCAATGGCAAACTACAAGAACTAAACTCATTAATAACAAGAACAAAAAAAAAACAAAAAAACTTAAGGACTTCACCATTTGCTCTTGTAAGGAGGTAGTAGATGGGATGGGTCAACTGCCAGTAATCTTCAACGACATCTTGAAGGAGATTTGTCGCCCAAGTAAAGAAGGGTTTCTGTCAACACCAGCGCAGTACGCGCACTATTGGCGTCAAAAATGCAAAAACCCAGCACTCTCAAAACAACGTAATTTATGCATTGTGCTGATATGTTGTGGTTTAACCTTTTGCATTGCAGAGTTCAATCCTGAAAACGTATTTTTAATATGCTTACAAATACTGTTCCTTTGCAATGTATTGCTGCCGGTTTTCAGAGTGTGTTAGGGTGTGGTCCCTTTCCAGGGCCTTCCAGAGACTTTCCCTGCAACATGCCTGGGCGTGGTTCTGGGCTGGGCCAAGACTCTATAAAAGAGAGCCAGCCCAACTCCCAGTGCTCACTATTCAGAGATCCCGGTGCAGAGCAGCAGCTTCTTCCTGAGCTCCTGTCCCGGCAGCCTATTTGGATCTTCCAGTCTTCTGCCCTTCATCCTTCATTGGTGATCACTGATCCAGGCGGTAAGACGGTGGTTGGATTATCCCGACACCGTTATTGAGAATTTTCATATTCTTGGTTTAATTCTTAAATGAGTAACAGATTACTTGCGCGCTACCATTTCTTGACATTTATATGGTAGTTACCAAATAGGCAAGACGCGCGATTTGTTTCATAAAGGTTTGACTTTGTTGTTTATTGCGCGCTACCATTTCTTGACATTGGCATGGTGGCTTAAGAATCGGCAAGACGCGCGATTCGTTTTATGGTGTTTAAGCATTGTTGTCCATTGCGCGCTACCATTTCTTGACATTTACATGATGTTTTACGAATTGGCAAGACACGCAACTCGTTTCATGAGGATTTAACTTTGTTGTTTATTGCGCGCTACCATTTCTTGACATTTACATGGTGTCTTAAGAATCGGCAAAAGAAGCGTGATTCCTTTCATTGTACTTTGATCTTGTTATTTATTGTGAGCTGTTATTTCTTGACAGTTACATCGTGTTTTACGAATCGGCAAGACGCGCAATACGATTAATGATGATTTGACTTTGATATTCATTGCGTGCTACCATTTCTTGGTATTTTACATGGTGACACTCGAATCGGCAAGACGCACGATTCTCTCCTCGAGTTTAATTCATGTTGTTTATTTGTATGCCACTATTCTAAGATATTTATTATGTAATATTCGAGTTGACAAGTTATGTGATTTGTTAGGAGCCAAGATGGCGGCCGGGACGGGAGCTTAGTTTCAGAGCTCCAGCCCGTGCCTTCTATAAAACATCCTGAGGGCGTGCCCCCGGGCCGCCGAGTGGGGTGTGGATGATGCGGGGGTCTGTTTGGGCACCCGGTGACCCCTGGGGCTTCGGGGCTGCCGCCATTGCCGCACTGCGGCCCGGCTGTGAGTGCCTGCGGGCGGAGAGGAGCGGGCGGCCGCGCGGCGTGCCCGGCACGGAGCCATGGGACCGGGGGCCTCTAACACAGAGGCGGCGTGCCCCCAGGAGCGACACAGGCCGGAGTGGGGGGGAGAGAGCGAGGGGGTGCCGACCCCCCCTCCCCCTAATCGAATGGAAAGGAGCGAGCGCCGGTCTGCGCGAGGGCCGCCCCTCCCCCACAGAGACCGGATTGACTGCGGCATGGAAGACGATTGGACCAGCGGGTGCAACGGCGAGGTCAGTGGGGGGGAGAGTGCTCTGAAGAAAGGCTACAGAATGAGTCCCCTGTCTGTGGACCCCCCCCCCGGTTTGTGTGGAGGTGGGGGCACTGGTGAAGGCAGCCTACTTGAGGAGTGGTACGCACAGCGGGGAAGCGCTTAGCATTGGACTGGGGGGGTGGTGTCTCCGCCCCCCGCGTTGAGAGCATTGGACCATCGCGACTCCCCTGCCCCCCCTCCCCCTGTGCCTACTGGGGGCGAGGGCGCGGAGGCGCTGATGGGGGGAGCGGACCCGGGGACCCCCCCCCCAAGTGGAACTGAGGGGGCATCCCGGAGGGCCATCAACAGATGCCAAACCCAGGACCCAGTGGAGCACGGAACGCTCAATCTCCTGTGAGCAAACAGCAGCGACCAACTGGAAGAGGAGCAGGGCACCCGACAAAAGGATCGCGCAATAGGTTGGGCCGCAGTGCCTGATAGAGGGGGAGCAAACGGAGCCCAATCCCCAGGGGGACTGGACGGGGCCCCCCGCCTCCTGTGGGCGGCGGGCAAGGGGAGTCTGCGAACTACCTGGAGCGGTGGCCACTGGCCGCCCCCCCACTTGACGTGCGTGGAGCTGATCTCAAAGGCCACGCCGGAACCCTGCACTAAATAGCAGTTGCACGAATATCCGACCCCGCTCACGGCGAGCCGCTTGCCAGCCACCAATTATGGCCGCTAGAAACAAATCCACGAAAAACCAGGACCGGCACACACAGGGGCAGTCAACAGGGGGTCAGCAGATAGCCCCAACCCTGCAAGCTCTGGAATCTACCTTGCAAACCCACTCATCCCAGTTTGAAAAAGTACTGCAAGCAATTATGGACACTAAAGCTTCTCTGGAGAACAGGATCGATTCAGTGTCACAAGATCTAAATCTGCTAAGAGTGGACCACCGCAATGGAAAGGGTAAAGTCGGCGGAGGCAGAGATAAAGGAAATGAACCCCTAGGTTTTGGACAACCAAAAACAAATACAGCGACTGGATGCAGAGGTAAAAGCACTCTGGCGTCGTGCCGAAGAGGCGGAACGCAGATCACGGAGAATCAACGTGCGCTTCATAGGATTTCCTGAAAAATTAGCAGAGCAGAGCACAGAAATAATCCTGGAGCAATGGCTGATCAAGGAAGTGCTGAATGGGTCTCGGTCTAAATTCTTCTCTGTAGAAAGAGTACATAGGATACCGGGGAGACCCCGGGCCAGGCACCGAGACCCCTGATAGCGAGATTTTTAAACTACAGGGACAGCGATCTAATTTTGCAGCTATTCCGCAGCAAAGGCCCATTCAGACACGAAGTCTCAGAAATCAACGCCTACCTAGACTTCACACAGGAAGTACAAAAACAGCGCAACTCATTTGTGAGGGTCAAACAACGCCTCCGAGAGCACATCAAATATGCACTGCTATTCCCTGCTAAGCTACGAGTCACAGCGGATGAACGCGTCCACGTGTTCACATCCCCTGAGGATGCCTGGACGTGGTTACACGCGAATGGCCTGGCGCGACCCCAGTCCGGAACGGAGGACAGAGAGGAATGGCTGACCGCCCCAATGCGGAAGCGCTCCAAAAGGAGGCCAAGAGGCCAGCCCACAGAGGAGCTGGCGGCGGAGGAAAGGGCAAGAGTATTGAAGGCCACTCCACTGCACACGCAGAATACCTATGCAGCCTTGAGGGAGACCCCGGCGGACAGCCCGGACTCTGATTCGCTCAGCTCGACATCCGGCCTCACGGAATCGCTGCGGGGCCGAAGCTCACCCCCCTGAGCGGCGGACGAACTGTAAACATGGACGGCCTCCTCTCCCCCCGTCTTCTCCATCCTCATTCTTCTCTCTAGGATCCCCTTCCCCACCCTTTCTCTCCCCCCTCTCTTCCCACCTTCCTTTCCGCCCCCCCAGCTGCGGAGGGTAACAACCTGGTCGAGGTGCTAATGCTGCCGCGGGCCCTGAACGGCCTAGACTGTATCATGGACGGTATTGTTTGGTCTCTGCGGTTGGGGGTGCGGCCCCGGCCGGGGGGGGGGGCCCAGTAGCACAGGCAGCCAACGGCTGATGAAGGGTGTGGCCCACATACACGGGCCACACCTGGTTGTTAATATGGCCGCCCCATGGGAGTTCGAATGGACACCAAGTTTGTTGTTTGAGTGCGAGATTAGTAATTTGTTATTAGTTAAAAGTTTTACATTGATTGTGAATGGTGGGTGTGTAGCGGGGTCAGTAGTTATGCTGATTTCAAAAGGTCAACACAAGACACAGGAAATATTGCTAGCGCAGACGCACAGTTGGGCAAAAGTGACTGAGCAGGAGGGGACCCGTGCGGACACGGATGGGCTGGAGGGATGGGAGGCAACCACACATAATGTAAAATGACGCTAAGTGCAAACCCATCCACACACCAATATGATATAATCACGTGGAATGTAAGAGGGCTGGGGGCTACAAGCAAAAGGAACAGGGTACACGACCGCCTTAAAAGACAGGGCACGCATATAGCTATCCTGCAGGAGACACACTGTCTGGAAGCTGATCTTTGTGCGTTGCGCGGAAGATGGGGTGGTCAACTGGTGGGTACTACATATTCGGCATATGCCAGGGGAGTGCTGATCCGGATAGCAAACGGGGTTCCCTTTGTTATAACACACCAGACGATTGACAAAGGGGGCAGATACGTGGCACTAGAGGGGGCCCTCGATGGCAGACAATTAACAATAGTTGGAGTTTATGCCCCTAACAGTGCTACAGCCGAATTCCTGGGCACTCTCACCCCAGCTTTATTGGATAACCCCGAATCCCCAGCCATATGGGAAGGCGACTTCAACAGCATCCCAAACACAGAGTTAGACAGGTCCATCAGGCCTTCAAAAACAAACCTAAATAAAACAGTCAGAAGCCCCCTACTTGAATGGGCAGCGGAAGTGAGAATATTTGATTTATGGTGCATGAAACACCCCCAACGGAGAGAATACTCATTCTATTCCATACCACATAAGGTATACACAAGAATAGACACCATGTGGGGGACCCGGGATATTTGCACCCTGATAAATAAGGCAGAATACTTGGCCAAAACATTATCTGATCATTCCCCACTAAAAATAACGCTGAACTGGGGCAGGAGACGCTCGCAGATCCCTACATGGCAGATGCAGGGGAAGGCACTACAGGACCAAGCGTTTAGAGAGGGATTGAATGCAGCGGTGAAACAATACTGGGAAATAAACAAGGAATCAACCACTTCCAGAGCACTGGAATGGGAGGCACACAAGGTTGTAGTAAGAGGGTACTGCATCTCAACTAGCTGGGGAGTAAGGCGCGCGCTGCACTTGGAAATAAATAAATTAGAGAAGGAAATGGGAGTATTGGAAAAAGCGGTGGCGAATATAGTGGTTCCCTATTCCACACTGAAAGAGGCACGTACAAAATACAATAAAGCATACGACGCCTCCGAAAACACGATCATAAATACCGCTTAATGCGACTACACGCAAAAGGAGACAGGTCTGGCAGGATGCTAGCGTGGCTTCTCCGCGAGAACCGGCAACACACTCCGATTGGGTCCATAAAAGGGCATGTAGGTAAAATGCTCACTACGCAGGACGAAATTAATGGGGCTTTTGGGGAGTACTACACTAAGTTATACACCAAACGAACTACGTGCACTCTTCAGCAACTGAGGTCCTTCTTAGAGGACTCTCCAATGACACAAATATCGGCAGCATACAGGCAGCAACTAGATGCCCCACTCACAATGGAGGAAATAGATAGAGCAGTGTTGCAGATGCCCAGGAATAAAGCCCCAGACACAGACGGACTCCCAATATAATACTACTCCACATGCTTGCCGCACCTGAAAACACACTTGAAAAAGGTGTTTGAAGAGGCATGGGCCAGCAAAATTTTACCACCTACACTGAGAGAGGCTATGGTGGTGGTTCTCCCTAAGGAGGGACGTGACCCCACCGATGTTAAATCCTACAGACCGTTATCACTCCTAAACCTAGACTGTCAAATTTTACGCAAGATCCTCGCTAACAGGCTCGTCCCGCTAATGCATACTGTGATACATGAAGACCAAAACGGCTTCATCCCAAAGCGCAACACCTTCTTAAATATCCGCAGACTCCTGAGAGTATTGGGGGATACCCCCCCTGAGGCTCATGATGAGGTGGTACTATCGCTTGACATCGAGAAGGCATTTGATACTCTGGAGTGGGACTTACTGTTTGCCACAATGCAATGCATGGGAATAGGGTCGAATTTTATACAGTGGGTGCAGACACTGTACACCAAACCACATGCCAGGGTCATATCAGATAGCTTCCCAATCACAATGGGCACAAGACAAGGTTGTCCACTGTCCCCCCCCTGCTGTTTGCCATGGCAATGGAGCCGCTGGCCACTTGCATACGGGCTGCGCAGAAGAACTGGGGGGGTAGTCAGGAGCGGTCTGTATCACGGCATATCGCTGTATGCAGATGATGCGTTAATATACGTGCGAAAAGGGCCTGAGATGATCCCTTCGGTAATATCTCTGCTAACTAAATTCGGGGAATTATCGGGGTTGGTCGTAAACTGGGACAAATTATGTATATTTCCGTTAACTAAATGGTCCCCGGCAAGACAAGAGAATGCCACGGCTGGCCGTCTGAAATGGTGCTTCGACACATTCAAATACTTGGGAGTACATATATTCCACAAAAAAGAAGACCTCAGAGATGGGAACCTAGGGAAGGCACTGAAATCCATGAAGAGGTCACTGAGTTTCTGGACTAAACTCCCACTGTCACCCCTGGGCATGGTAGCGGTGGCGAATATGCTGCTGCTGCCTAGGTTATTATACTACTTCGCGGCTCTGCCTATCTGGGTCCCCAGGAGCTTCTTCAAAGGCCTGAACACAGTATTACTGCAACTGATGTGGGGAAGCGGCAGGACAAGGGTTGCACTCGCCACCCTGCAATGCCCGCTTGATGCGGGCGGACTGGGAGCCCCTAACTTCGAACTGTACTATGCAGCTGCACAACTACAATGGATTTTGAACTGGTTGCACAGGCCTACACAGGCGGAGTCCAAATGGCTTCTAGCGCGGCTGGAAGGGGCCCCGCTGACCACATGGTTAATGAATAAGACACCAAGGGGGACCCCCGGCAATCCGCTCACAGAGGTAGCGCAACTATGCTGGCAAAGATACATACAAAAAGACCACAAAACACTCACATACTCACCACTCTTAGCACTAGAATCGATCCCAGGCTGCGTTGATAAGGTGGGTTCACATACGCTCAAGATCTGGACAGAGGCCGGGATAACATCGGTGGGGGATTGCTTTGAAGACGAGAAACTGATGACATTTGAAGCTATTCAGGCCTTAACGGCAGTGAACCCCGGACAATTTCTATCTTATCATACAATCACCCACCTGATACAAAGGACTTGGGACACAGGGGACGTGGAACCTAAGTGCTCTCCTGCAATTCACCGTATGTTGCAGTACGATAACCAAACAAAAATAGTGTCGAAACTGTATAAAACTCCAAGCAAGCCCTCCGAGATCAACCAAGAGAGGCCAAGGGTCAGGTGGAACGCAGTCCTCACCGACCAGATCCCGCAAGAGGAGTGGCTGAAAGCCCTTTATCACATAAGGGGGGTGTCCAGAAACTCCAGGTTTCGCTACACACAATTCAATTATGCGCACCAAACATACCTATCCCCAGCCAAGATATGCTGCATGTTCCCTGGGTCGACATCGAACTGCCCGCGGTGCGGTGCCTCAGGAGCGCATTTCTACCACATGGTATGGGAGTGCGCCCACATACACAGGGAATGGAGGGGCTTGACAGAAGAGGTAGAGGAAATAACAGGCCTGTCACTTGCAGCAGACCCCAAATCTTGCCTGCTAGGACTGAGAGCCAGAGAAAAGAAACACCAACACTTACATAAGTTTGCAGACCTAGCATTCGTGCTATACAAAAGGCTAATAGCAATGAACTGGAAGGCCCCCAGGGCCCCTGATCTGAAGGCCTGGCGCTCCCTCACGCTGTGCTGGACCAGGACGGAAGCCCTGGTGCTTGGTAAACTGGCACGCGCGGGACAAAGCCACACTGGGGAGCCAACATAGGAAATAACAGGGGTCCGGTGTGGAATGCACACATGCACCAGCCATGGGCAAACAAAGCACACCACTGAGCCACACACAAGCCCTGAAATAAATACGGCCCTGCCCTCCTTTCAGCACAGTCAACAAGTACTATCAGAGTTAGACCCACGAGTGCCAATAAACACGCTTACCCAAGTTACGTGGCTAGTAAATAGGACAGACTGGAGTAAGAATTGACCCAAGTTTGTTATGTGTAAGGTGGAGGGATTACAGTGTGTCAATGCAGTTGCATAAGTATTGTTTGATCAATTATTGAATATCCTGTCGTGACTGCCCCTCCTCGGAAGCAGAGGAGAGGTGGCTCAACAATGTAACTGTATAACGCTAATTGAAACTCAATAAATATATTTAAAAAAAAAAAAAAAAGTTATGTGATTTGTTCCCTGAATCCATATTGTGTTATTCATGGTGCACAATCCTTTTATGGTGTTTAATCTATATATATATATATATAAATATATATGTATATATCTGCAATATGCGCAATTTGTGTTGAAACATTTTAAGAGTACACAGAAGGCCAGAGTTTCTAGATGCAATATTGTATGGTCCTAGTATACATTCTCAAAACAGGATTTATATGACTGGTTTAAAATTTAGTCAGAATGTTTTTCTGATTCTCATGTAAAGGAAAGTACTTGAATAAGAAAGTTTTCATTTAATTCATTTTGATTCCCCTACAGGTATCCGGCCATCTTGAAACTTAGTCATTTTAAACTTAACTCTTAGATTGTTCATGTTTTCAGAGTGACTAGGCTTAGAATCATAGTCTAGTATTGATTTCAGGAGATATAATTTTCTTATTGTGTTTTCTATCTTTTTCTTACTACAGGTCTCCTTCCCAGCTGTTCCCTTCCTAATCCCCTCTTCCCCTCTTGAACTCTCTCAGTCTCTGCGATTTATCTATCAGAGTCTTGGAGTTGTTCAGTGGTGGACGTGTTGGGAACGTGCACAGACCCCGAGGATCTGGTGACCCAAAACCCTCAACACCCTTAGAGGAGAATCAGAATAGCCCGCAAGACCGCCTAGCTTCAAGGCCATTCAACCTGGAGGGGACTGCAACTAGGAAAGGAAAATAGTGGCAGCCACTCAAGGAAGTGCTCTGGACCATTGTCCCCAAATAACAGAGCCCTCTCAGATGGCGTCCGGATCTGACACGGAATCCTACCTCACTTAGTGCAGGAGGAGGATGTGGGGACAATAAACCCTCCACCACCAGTGCAGCCTCGTACACCATACCAAGAGGGGCCTTCACCCCAGGACCTAGCAGTGGTAGGGCCAGAGCCGTTGGTAAGGCCTGGTCCCCCCAAGGACCGACAAGCATCCATCGCATTGCGGCCCCAAGCACCCATCCAGGTTAAGCTAAGGCCCACCCCCGCAGAGGTAAAAACCAAAGTTGAGGGGGCTGAGGCAATAATATGGAACCATCACCCAAGGGCAGTTTTAGAGAAGATCAGAACAGCACAGTCAGATCTGGCAGACAGTTCAAACCAGGCCACGCCTGACCAAAGCTTGCAGCTGCTATGGATTCCAGAGTATAAATCTAGAGGGCCACAAGATGTGCTTAACTGCTCTACTATTCTCAAGTTAATAAAAGCCCTGCCAGATCTGGCAGCAGTGAGTTCTGATGACATCACCGTATGTATTCAAGCACAGGGTAGCCATACACAGACCCCACGGTGGTGATATTTGCTTCTCCGGAACTATCAATGCAAATCATAGAAAAAAGAAGCATCCTGAAAGACTGGGGAATTGAGGTATGCTTCTACCTAGGAGAAAGATACCCATACCCGTTAGCACAGAGAAGCTATACGAACAGGAAAAAAGTAGCCACCTGGTCCGTCCTACGAGGAGTATCTGGGAATCCACAGACTGGAGAACTTGGCCAAGAGCCATCAGGACAAGGAGCAGCAGTGCCACTAGATTTACAGATCGAAATAAGAGAAGAGGAGGGCTGGAGAAGGATAATAGCTGGAGTATCCCCAAGAGATGGCCATCCACAAGATAATTGGTCTTGGCTCCCAACAGTGCAGCCCCCAGATTGCCACAAAAAGCCTGAATGACATCCCAGCAAACATCTTTGACACAAGGATCATTAAGCATCTGCTCATGGAATATAGGAGGGCTGCAATCGAAATTGGAAGATGCAGAGGTCATCAAATTCCTGGGCTCCTTCGATCTAATGTTGCAAGAAACATGGACACTTACTAACCTTCCCTTAATTAGTTACAAAGAGTATAATATACCTGCGGTTAAACACAACAGATTTGGAAGAGCAAAAGGAGGTCTGTCAATTTATATAAACTCTAAGCTGGAGGCAAAATCGTCTGGAGGTCAGACGGGAGATCAGCCCTTTTTGTGGGTTCGCTTGGACAATATGGCAAAAAACATACAGGACCCCTTGATCATGGAAAATGCGTACATTAACCGTAAAAAGAAACATTTGGAAGCTAACGTTCTGTTAAAACATCTGCTTCATATAAAAAATACATACAATTCGGGCTAGTGTCCGGAGATTTCAATCTTAACCTATTCCATGAACCAAGCGAGGACCATGTACAACTAGCGGTTCCATTGCCCATTCAAAAACTACCACTCCGGAGAAAGCAGGACAAAGTTGGTACTAAGATAACTGTGAGCTAGCAGGCCTCTTTGCACTAAATGGGTGGCTACTGTCTGACACCCCCCTGGCCTGGACAAGAGCCACAGAAAGGGTTGATTCATATCTAGATTACACCGAGGTAAGTGCCCCCCCATTCAAATTGGTGAGAGACTTTAGAATTCAAGATCATACAGAAAGCAATCACAATCCACAAATAATCCCGATTTGGAGTCAGCTGCCTATCCAGGAAGAAACAAACCTCCTCAATGGGAAACTTTGTTCCGAAAATCGAAAAAGGTTAAAATGAAGTTCGTTTACGATCACAGCCCAAGCAGAGGATGCTGCAGGGAAACTGGAAAAGATGGCTAATGATCCTTTAAGGGTAGTTGCCATATGTGAGTCATTCACTGAAAGCCTTGTAAAGCAATCCTCAGAGAGGGGAAGGACAAGGGTGGCATACCTGGGGCACAGAAAGGCCATACTCACGCCACGGGCAATACGAATGAGGAAAGCAGGAGTAAATAGGCTTCTGAGACAATTACAGGATCACCCGACCGATGAATCAATTTTAAAAACTCTGCGGCAAGAAAGGAAATTGCTAAAGAGGGACATCTGGCTTTTTAGATGAGCAAAACAGGAGACATTATGGGCAAAAC
This sequence comes from Pleurodeles waltl, assembly GCF_031143425.1. Classification (NCBI taxonomy): domain Eukaryota; kingdom Metazoa; phylum Chordata; class Amphibia; order Caudata; family Salamandridae; genus Pleurodeles; species Pleurodeles waltl. Next base: position 174,407,952 of record NC_090446.1, on the reverse strand, counting down.
TACACTATGCATCAACATTGGCAAATTCGAGCCAGTTCTGGAGTCTGATTAATAACATCGAGAAAGGTCCCAGAGCTGTGAACAATGCAAACGTCACGGAGGAGGCATGGGTGGGATATTTGAAATCCCACTTTAAAGAAACATCCTCGACAGATACCAGTACAACCCAATGGGAGATAATTGAGGATGATAGAGGGCCTGAGGAGTCCATCGGATTCAGTCCCCTCGACATAACTAAGATAATAGAAAAAACAGCTGAGACTGTGTCCCTGGTCCCAATGGCCTCCCACAGGCCCTATTTAAACAGTGTGCATCAAAATGGGCGGCCTTCTTCGCTACAAAGTTCCATCATATTCTAATAACAGGTTCTGCTCCAGACAGTTGGAAGGGCTCGATAATTCACCCCATTTACAAGGGAGGGAAGGCCTCCTTACCTTCCAACTACCGACAAATCGCCCTTTTAGATGCAGATCTAAAAAAAAAATCAATAGGAATCTTGCAGCATTTAGAACGGAAGGCCATGGACAAAGGGAGGCTCCCTATCAACCAAACAGGTTTTACAAAACAACAGGGTACATTAACAAACCTGATGGCATTAAGCCTGGTAATGAATAGAGCAAGGGCCACAGGGGACACCCCTTTACATGTGCTTTGTGGATTTTAAGGCTGTGTTTGATTGTGTCCGTAGAGATAAATTATGGACAAAACTACAGCAGTGGGGGCTGCCGGTGAATTTATTAAATGCTAATATTATGCTCTACTCTAATAAATGGGTTAAAATCCAACTGGGAGACGGCTCTTTCCTATCCAGGCCTATCAAAACCACTGTTGGCCTGAAACAGGGTTGTGAACAGGCGCTGCTTCTCTTCAATCTGTATATATCAGACCTATCCCCAGCACTGGATGAGCAGTCAGCCCATCCACCAAGTTTAGGGGGTCGCCAAGTATCCAACCTACTTTATGCAGATGACCTTCTGCTGCTCAGCAACTCCAGGGAAGTTTTACAGAAACTTCGGAACTACCTAGGACTATATGCGCTTGCCAACGATTTCGAAATTAACTATGGGGAATCTAAAATAATCCCCTTTAACCGTAAACCAACCTTACGCCGCAATTGGTTCTTAAATGGTCAGCATATCGAAGAGGTAGAAGCATACACATATCAAGGGGTCAGGATTAACTCTAAGGGCACATATGCGGCTCACAAAGAAGTAATAAGGGAGAAGGCACAAGCTTTAAACCGGGCATTCGGTAACTTGGCAAAATCGATTCTTGAGCGGCCCCTAAAACCAATGATCATGAGAGCAAAATTACTGCCAACCCTTGCATATGGGACAGAAATAAAGAGGGGGGGCGTAGGTTGCTATGCTGGATAAGCTATTAGTGAAATCGTATAAACAAGGCTTCCAGCTACCCAGATCGGCCTACCTGGCCCAGGTCAGACTAGAGTTTTCCTTAACAAAGCAATCATTGCAAGGTCTGCAGCTTTCATTAATGGCTGCTACAAACTTTATTCAGCTCCCATGGGGATTTTGGCAAACCTAATCTGGCATGAAATGAATCTTGAGATGGGTAACAACACCTTCAAGAATTACTGGGAAAAAAAGCATAGCCTGGCCTAAACTGGGTGATTTGTGGGGCAGCACATTACCAGCATTAGCCTTTAGAAAAGGAGCCAACAAATCGGCTAAGATTTTAAGCCGGCTAGAAGACATGGCGGTTCTATCGATCCGATCTCATGGATGGCTAGTCCTAAATTCATTTGTGTGGTATAAGGAACCTCTTATCCTTTCTGCTACACTAGCACAAAAAACTAAGTTGGCCCTCCTACGAATGAGGTTAGGAGATCTACCAAATCTGGATTTCCTTCCGAAATGGAAAAGAGAGGTAGGATGGCAATCACAGGTTTGTAGATTATGCCTTCAGACTAGGGAGGCCCTAATCCAGGTGGTTTGCATCTGCCCAGTTTTGGGACGCCAGAGAAGGGAATTACTGAGAAATTAATTTAACATCCTAGGAGTCTGGTCCTGTAGGTCGGCTGGCATAACAGCCCTTGACCCAAGTAATGAAAAGTTGAACACCAGATTAATTCAGTTCCTGAGAACCTTCACTGCCCTGGCGGCCCCAGCAAATTAATTTAGTACCCCCTAAATAAAAAAGATATTTGTCCAGTCCCATAATACCAGAATTCACCCCCACAGACATCAGCTATCCGTGATGTAGGGGCCTTGTCTAACTCGAAGGCATCCTTTAGAAAACAGGCCGCCTCGCCTAGTGTTAGTTTTGTACATCTTGTCCGCCTTCTTAAAAATTTAGGTTTTTAGGTTCTAGTATTGCACTTGGGTTTTCTTGTTTGCACCTGTATCCTTCAGATGTGTTCTTTTTTATGGTTTTTAATAACTAATAAAATAATTTTCTACCATTAGTCACCTTGCATTCACGTTTTGACCTCCAAAAGCACATTCCCAATGAGGCGCTTTATGCATGGGTGGTCTGAAATCTAAAGATAGACCTGAAAATGTATTACAATACCAGTCCCATGTGGTAGCGGGCATAGGAACCAAGTGCATCCCACTCCAGGAGAAGTTGGGGAGAATAGCATTTTTGGAAAGTTGGCCTAACCAAAGAAATTGTTTTCTTTTGAAAATTGGGGCAAACAGAATAATTTTAGACCACAAATAGACAAGAGCATAACATCTACATATTAGCAGTCATGTATGAGCATATTAGAAAATTATTTGCCATGGGAGACTTTTTAGCAGCTGTCTTTAATAAGTACATAAGTAAATCTTTCCCCAAAACAAGACCTGAAAGCAGCTCCTTGAGTCCTGAAATTAACAGCTTTTCACTTTCCAAATGCCCAAACTACCCGAGCTTCTTCAGAAGTGCAAGTGTTCTTCCTAGAGACCTGACACCTCTTCAAGTCAAATCTTTGGAATCCGCCTTGTGACTAGCTTTCCCTTCAATTAACTTTGTGATAGAAGTGTTTTAAAAAAATGTAACCACCATCCTCGTAATACTGATTTTTTAAACGCATATTTGAATGGATAATGGGTGACATTTCTATATTTAAGAATGAGCTAGTGCGTATCTCGATCTGGGTAGCTGTAGCCTACTTAATGTTGAATTTAACTACTAGACATAGAGGCACCTATATTGCTTTATTGTATTCAAATATTTTGTAAAGCAGTGGCATGTGACTGGGAGTCACTTCATACTTTCCTTTTAAAAATCGCTTGATTTCATTTGGGAAAGGCATGCATACGTCATGCCTTTTCCGGTGTTTAGCCCTCCTCAAGTGCACCGGCCAACTACTGAAAACATACGAGGCGCCATGTTTTCTGCATGGCTTCTGGACTACTTTTTCTTTTTATTTCCTATGCTGCACGATCTCGCTGGGCGGTAGTCAAGTGGTTTGCTTGACATCGACCCTGTTACATGGATAATTGCGTAACTGCCGATACGTTTGACTGCGAGCAAACTTGTTTCCTTTTGTGCACTCCTTCACACTCATGGCGTGGCGCTTTAAATCCTCTTGTTTACGTAAAACTGTATTACTTTTCAATTTCAATTTATGTGGCAAGAAAAGTCTGGTTAAGACTTTATGATGCTAATAGCTCTAAGTTGAGCAAATGCAAGACCCATTGCATTGCAAATGCTTGTAGTTTGCGGCAGAGCATGGCAGCTTGGTTAATCTTTCTTCTCCAGATGTCACTTGAAAATGGTACTGAAAGGATCCGTGAATAACACACCATACCCCTTTTTTCTGACAAAAAAACAATAAAAATATTTGTTTTAATGTCTGGAAGCTTCGTTATGCCGTCTCTGTGTCTTCATAATTTTATTTGGAGCTGCGGCAAAAATAACATTCCAGTAGGATATTGACATAGCTCTGATGATGTCAAAACAGTTCACTGCTTACTTTAATGTAAATTTACTAACACACGCAAACACATTTTGACGCCACCCTTTTAATGAACCCTTGGAAAATAGTTATTCGAACAAAAAAACACAAACCTGTGATTTTATCAACCACTCATTCATATTGCTTCTCCATCTTTCTCAATCCCTTCCCAATCTGTTCTTTTCTTTGTTTGCCCTTCAGTGGCTAGAAATGCACCATTTTTTTGATTGCTCAAACACTTTCAAAAAGTTTAAGTCTTTTATTAACAGTTTCACACATATATCAATTAATACCAAGATGTACATAAATATGAGAATGTGCTTGCACCTTCTGGGGCTAGACACAATGCCAAAAGTTATTGTAGATCAAAGCAATAGATTACTTTAAACATTGGCCCTAAGGCCAATGTTATCTTAAAGGACTTAATTCAGGTTGGCTTGCGGGAATTAGAGAACGTTTGAATCTGTAGTATTTTGTGAGTGCTTTTATCTCGAGAATGTGCTTAAAATGTGGGTAAGGGAAATAGATGTAGGGACTATGGACACTGCCCTTGTCCGAGGTCAGACTTAGGTACATCATTGGACAACTCGGGGCTGATGCCCCAGCAGCCAAGATTCCAACACGTCACCCAATAACGAGGTATCCCAAAAACCTATTACTCGTCTGATGAGAGCCACTTCAGTGACGTCATTAGTGCACTCTGTGTGTATGGTTTTCAAGTATTTGTTTTCTGTGTGTATATCGTTTTGTATTTGTTTCCAACTTTAAATGCATGTACCTTTGTCCCTGCGTTTTGTGAAGAAGTTCACTAAAACCCCTCCTAAATGAGGGCAAGAAAAACAAGCAAGTAGACAAAGAAAAGGAGAAATATTTATTTGAAGCCATTAGGTGCAGAAAGAAATCATTTTGTCATTGAAAGATACATTCTTTAAAGTTACATGTTTCTCACAAATTGTCATTCTACAATAAGTAACTAATATAAATATATTTATTTACACGCGTATGTATACATGGCTGCACCTATGGCAGAGAAAATAGATCGTACCACCTTTTCTTAGAACCAAGTAAAGTGTGTGTTAAAAGTTGCATTTTTTCATTTCCCTTGCCTAACATATTGTCTTTATACATTCAGAAACTGACAAACTGCTAGCATGTTCATCACTTTCTCAAAGGGTTAGAAGACACTATGGTTTGCAATGGACTAAGTTTATGAGTGTCACTGGACCCATCATTTAGTCTCATTGCCCACCTAACAAGCACAAAACAAAGAAAAGCAAGCAGAGTTCAGAAGCACACAGTGAAATCTCAATCACTACATACAGTTTTAGTCTTCGCGCTGTAAATAAATACAAAGTTTGTTACTGCTAAGCCCAAAGCTTCCTCGTTTAAGGCCCCCCTGTATTGTGCCAAACTAAGTCGGGTTCCAGAGGTATTAGACTGGTTGAAATAACACTGTCTAGGCCCTGCTCCTTGTTAAAGTACACTGCCTTGTCCCCCTCACTCGGCCACTATCCAGGCCCAGAATTTGAACATAATTTCCAATACATATCATGTCTGCTACTTTGTGGAGGCATCAGCTTTACTAGACATGGGCACATAGGAGAGTAAACGAGCATCAAGGAAATACAGGTTTTCAAGCTCAGGGATGCAACTCTATGCAGTTTCTGCACCAGCTTTCACAAAGGCCATTGCTTGAAGTCTGTGCACCGCCGATGTGTGGGCAGCTCACGTCTCTTCGAATAGTGCTACTCTATCTTAAATAATAAGAGCCCCTTGCCGGGCTCTTCAGCAGACCCATGGGAAACAAGAACCAGGCAGTACCTCTGAGAGAACGAACCCTAGGAACAGTATGGTGTTGGACTGGCGCAAAAGCAAGCACACAATGAGATCTGTTTCCCTTCAATGAGTAGTAACAAGATGGGGCAAGCAGCCACCAGTTAGATGCCTCAATGGGCAGTGACTCATTCTACCAAAAACAATTTGCGTCTTATAGATCGCTAGCTTCTTTTGACATTTCTGGGAACTGCAAATAACAGCTGTCACTATTGGCCATTTTAAATGTTTTCAACCATGGCAAGAAGACACGGCTAGTTTGCAAAAAGGTTTCACATTTCTTGCCTGTTTCAAATAACAGCAGCAATTGCTTATATCAATGAGCTATGTTGCTGGTGTGAGCAAAAAGAGCACTTCCAACTTACACTTTTCAATATACGATCGATAATAGCTCTACTTCCTATTTGAGCTCCTGCACTCCACGCAAATGCTAATCTGTTCTATCTGAGCGCCTGTGATGAAAGATCTGCCATGGCAAACGCTCGCCCTGGATGCTGTATCCAGACACCCAGGAATTTTAAGGTGTCTTCCATGAGGAGTTTTCAGGTCATTCTGTCATGATTCTGCAAACGCATAGGTTTGTTCAAGTTGCACTCTGGGCACAAACTGTGATAATCGATACAAAGGTAAAAGCCCAAATGTGTTTATGGTCCTCCATGCTTCTAAACTCAACAGAGGATTTGGTTCCTCAAACATGCAATGTTACTAGACTTCTGTGAGTGTTGCAGATAGCACATAGCTCATTTGCAAACATATCACTTTTTTGCACAGTACATTCGTTTAATTATGTTATATCCCATCTTTTTGCTAAGACCCGGCACTATACAAGTTAAAATTCAGCACATTTTTGTGAACAAATAAAAATATGGCATATGGTGCTTTGATAACTGAAACTCATTTAAGAACTACAATTATGAAAACTATTCTTAAGCAATTAGGCTCATTCTCATATTGTCCTTTTTCAGTTGAAGGCCACTTTTGGGATAAGGGTAGTGAATGGAAAAACAGAGATACATGTATTTCAGCAGCTTATTTAAAGAGCATTCCCACTGAATCCACTCCCCAGATACTGGGCACTATACACAATCTGCCACTTCAGAAAGGTCTGAGGCTTGCTCTATTAACATATGACCTGACCAGGACCCAGCTCATAAACTGGTGTGGCCTATGATTCTGTTACACTATTTGTTAATGTTATTCTCCAAGCAGGTGTACTGCGATGATCTTAAGTTCCTGCGCATTGAACATAAGCTAGATGGCTTGAACATCTTTCAAGAGGATGGTAAACCTCATTACTCTTTATTGTCAAGGCAGTACATTGTTACAGTATTGTCTATTTAAATAATTTAAATCTAGCTGAAAGGACGGCAAAACAGGTGACTGACTCGTAGTTTCAGCATATTTATGTGAAAGGACTCCTTCAAGAACTACATGCCTGCGGTCTGTAGCCTTCCCGAGTCAACTCTCCAGCTCACTGCTGGCACGTGTTATTATGAACTGGAATAGTATTAGAGATTTGGCTGGAATGAACACTTCTACGTGAGCTCTGCCTTCATCCACTAAGTAATAATTGGAAAGCAGAACCGAGTAATGCCAATTTGTATCACCTCTGTGCTCATGCAGAGATAGGCTGTGAAGGCTCAAACCTGGTATTTTAATGGTTCTACTTCCTCATGTCCCTCCCTAAACCTTTCCTCCAAGGTTTTTTAATGATTGCCCAGCGCTTGAGTCTGAAGGTCAGTGTTCCTTCTGTAAATCACTAAGAGGTGGATCGTGACAGAATGAACCTTAATTCCGGGCTGGATCCCTCTGTCTTTTAATATTTTCCTCAGTAGTTTTTGTTAATTTGGGATTTATTTTTGCAGCTTGACTGTCCAGGAGGTATGGAATACTAAAGACAACTATATCCTTCTCACATTGGTCTGACATTATAATAGTCACTTCATAAAGAGTGAAGGCACAGTGTTTCGGGACAGAATAACTAAGTCCTCTCTGAATGTTCAGAGACACCTCTGTGTAAAGCAAAACAAAATAACTGCTTGTGGGATTCTATGGTCAGCATGGTTTAAAGACGTAGGGTATATTATCTTTCTGCAATGATGTTCACATATTGCTGTTCTTATACAAGAATTTAAAAAAAATGCCTTTTGATGTGCACAAACAAAAGGTTTTTTTCATCAACACTTAAAAACTCAATGTTTAGAATATCAACATCGCACAACGAATTGTGTAATTGTGAATGATGGCTTGGTGCTCTATCCATCCTAACAGTGTTCGGTCAGTTGCAATCAAACTATCTATCACATTTCATCAATGAAATTGCATTTGGGACCTTTCCTAGAGCAGGCCAATGTTCTAAGTTGTGGAAAATTAATTTCAGAGTACTCCAGAAAACCGATTAGGGTCAGGGACTTTATATGATGTCTGCTTGTCTGTGGATTGTGATGCCATCCTGTCCACATGTTCTGGATGTGTCCAAATATTAATTCATTTTGGGATGCCTATTAGGGTAACCTGTAGAGATAGAGCATGGCTTCTCATCTGCTGCCCCGAGGGCGCACTTGTTCAGTGATTTGTGCAGAAGTCTCACGAAAAACTGAAACTGCTGTTTATGTCTTTCCCTTTAAAAAGAAAACATTCATAATGTTCTACTCTTTTTTAAATACTATTTTCACATTACAAATCTACAGGAGATACAGATGCTGTAATGATTTAACGATTTTCCTAAACAGCCTTGGCAAATTATATATATATGTGCAAATGAAGAAAAAGACTACGAGGCTAATATCCCACTGATTATAACTGAGTCCCCCATTTCCAGTTGCATTCAAACTCCAGCTGAGACTAAAGATTTGGTGCCTTTTAAAGGGGGTTCCTTTTATTGGAAAGTTAACAAATTACTTGCCAAGGGTTTCATATGTTTTTTACTGATACATTAATTTTAATGAGGATTTGTGTAGTTTGTAACCGCAAAATATAAAAGCCGTTCCAGCACACATAGACCTTATTTGCTTTCTAGTGAGCAGTTTGTATTTTGCACTAAAAGGGTTTAATTAAAGTTTGTTAATAACCATACTTTCGTTCTTTTGCTGTATTACAAACTGACAAGGAGCTGCCTTTTAAAATCTTAACTATTTTTGTTTATTGACCAAAAATTATGTTTGAGAAATTTCAGAATGGCTGCAAATCCGCCTTGTCCGCAGTGGCACATCAAGCAAACAAAATGATGGACTGGAATTGCGGTCTGATATAAATTCAGAAATTCGACTCTTTGCTTATCTGTTTCTCAATACGAGGCATTGACAGGAAGTGTAACAGTATGACTAGATGTGCGTCTCCCAATTCATTGTACCCAGGCCTCAAGGGTGAAATACGTCTGAAAAATGGTCTGGGGGTGCCTGTATTCCAGTTCAAAGACGATGTGTCCTAGCAGGTACAGCTGGGCCCTCCTGTTGAAACACGACAACACAATGGACTGGAATGTGCCCCAGAGTAAATGAAATATTAATGACTAGGATACACTCATCTATATTACAGCAGATAAAAGATCAGTTTTCTTCGTATATCATTACAATATTATCTTTGAGCTGTGATAAATATGCCCTACAACCTAAATATATGTCACCAGTCCAGCCCGCACAGCAGCTAAAGGTTAGAACCTTTAATTATCTGTAATTATCTGTATGGCAGGTTTTGCAACTTTGTAACTAACAATAATTCACAAGCTTGCATTCGAATGCTGTCAGTGGTTAAATAAAAAACATTTACTTTTGTTACAAGAACAGCCTTGTGGGATTCAACTCAAGGGTGTGTCCAAATGTTATGTCAGCGGGAACCAAACATGTACGGTTTGCAGAAGTAACGATTTCATTGAGCTGTTTTGTCAAATTAGCTCAGCCTTGTTACCCAGTTCAGCCTAGGCAGACGGTTATGGTGGGCACTAGTAAATCTGCAAGTCATCAGTCAAACAGTGCCACTAGTGTCAACGGTTCCAGTGATGTTTCCTTCTGTTGCTTGAATCAGTTCTCTTTATATGTTGTGCATTTAGTAGCAGGGAGCACACACCTATGGTACTGCGATTGAGGGGGTAGCGGCCTGGAAAGACCCGTTAATGCTGCTCGGCCAACTGAGTATTTTGTCTTCAATCAGCAGCAAGGTATTCTTGTTTGCCCAACCCAGGCACTGAACATCTGCGTTGCAGCTTTACTTAGGCTCCTGAACTGATGTGTCACATATACCATTCTTTTACTATGGTCGGATGTGCTCTTGACACATTTGAAAGCTATTCATCTGCCAACTAGTAACAGATGGAAACGCATCCAGCAACCTGCACAACTAAACTTGCCTTGGAAAACATGTTCCCTACAACTGCTACACTAATACCCACAAATAAAGGAAATATGTTTTTTATGTTACTATGTACAATACAACATTGTAATCATCTGTTGGCAATCAGTGTAGGCAAACTCCTCTCGGCCGACATCTAGAGACTGGAAAAACACTGGCAGGTGAAGAGCTCGATAAATGTTAAGTGTAGGGAAAAAAACTTCAAAAGGAATTAGGAATGTGCTTGGAACACCAGCTGAAGTCTATTAAAAGTAAACTGCGCGTCGAATGAAAAAGCTCAAAATTCAATGACTGTACATTCAAAAGTGATAGAGACACTTAATGCCATGTGCAAGTTCCACATGTATAAAAGTACACCATTCAGAACTAAGGATGATAATTGCTGTACTAATAGTGACAATGTGATTTTACTCCTTTAACATACAAAATGCAGCCATTCTAAAGAACACGCTTGTAGATTCCTTTCTGTGAGAACTTAATTCTGCTTGGTGAAGTCTAAAAAGAAGTCTTCCCAAGCCTGTATGAGCACATGAAGTAAACAACAAAACGTTTGAAAAATCGAATTTTACAGGGTTCAACAAGATGCTCTACATTTTACACCACACAGTAAAATGGTTCGATTTAATAGAATAACAATTTCTACTTTAAGATCATTTGCCCTCATTGAGAAACTCCATATATTTCTGAAATACAATCATATGATGTCTAATGCTATGATGTTAGGAGTGCCAAAAAGTGACACTGGATAAGATAAGGAATTAGTGTCAATTAAACTTCACAAATGCCTTGGCACCAACATTCTTATGTAACAACAAAATGCTAGCTGAACGAAATGTAAGGAAAAAGTGTGTCGTACACATAGTGAAGTAATAAAATTCCTGATTTCGCAATCCTTGATTACAAAGACAACCTACGGAAAGAGAAGCAGTGTTTAAAGACCTCAACACAAGCTTTTGTCAGCATTCACTTTTGTGGGTCCTGGAGGGATTTGCTTTAGTAAAGACTTTGGCAGGATAGGTAAGACAACACTGTGTCTAACATTTTGGAAGTCATTCTACTTTTCTGGAAGGCTAAATTCTCCCACACCTACAATTATCACACTAGTTCAATATAATATAAAACAAATAGAATTAATACAGTTAGGTGTAGTCAAATCCTCCTGCTTACATTTTTCATTCCTGATCCATTCGCGTTTAAGTACATTTTCATTGCTCCAATACTGAAAGCAATGTTTAAAAACAATGCAATTAGGACATCTATGACTCCCTGCTCCCATATTTGGACTAAAAAAAAGCATCCTGACAGGCTCAATCTAAGTACAGTTTTGTATATTTGATTTACTTTGCTTAAAAGGGATGCAGTGGCAGAGTGATCCGATTGCTCATTTGTTTCCTGAAATATGATCTGCCTGTAATGAAAATGTCTTCCAAGATGCCCCAACACCCACCACCTCTGTTTTTTTTTCCGAGAGTTGTCTTGTGCCTGTGCACCATCACAAAACTGACCAAGACTCAGTTCTACGATGGAAACATTCGGAAAGTCCTAGCAGGGAACACTGAAAGGTGATGCATTGTCATACTAATCGACTACAAATATCAATCAAAGATAATAAGTTCTTCGGACAATAGAGTGCGTTGTGGTGCTATCTTCAATCCAACGATTTAGGCTCAAAAGTAGATTCATTGCTAGAACAGAAAGGCCACTTAATTTTGGGCCCACAGCTGCACCACGAGTACTCTTGTCTCGCTAAAAAACAATGTCTAAAATTGATTCTTTGCTATCAATTGTTACAGTTGGTGTATACATGGGTATCTGCTACACTATAGTGTCCTAATAGGTCATGGTTGATGCTCTTGACATCAGCAACCTATAGCAATGCCTTTTTTGTCACTGATTATATTTACGTCAACTTTCTCTGTTGGTCTTTTTTTGGTTCCTGTCTACAGCCACTTAGTTTGGAAATCATTGCTAGCTGTACACAACGGCTCCTCTGGTCAGACAAGGACAATGTATACAAAATCTTTGCCCATCTTAAATTGTACCTAACGTTTGCCAATTTCACAACTTTCTAACAGTGTTGGTAAATTTATCCTAAGGAAACTTAAGGCAATACACAAAGTGGTTACTCTTTATAACCTCAACCTGACTTTCTGGGAAATTCATCTTTATCCAAAGCAATGATGTACAATCTCCCTTTGGTATGAAGTCACAGAGCAAAATGTCATTGGTGCTTTACTTTCCCGCAGTGAATAGGATAGGGAGCAAAGAAACCTGAAGAATTCACAAAAGCACATTGTTTCATTATTCTTAAGGTTCTGACTAGACGGGTCCTTGGGCCAATGCAAACAAAACTATTTTTCAATCTTCTGAAGGGCATTGTGGATCTCCAAATAGATGGGAAGAAGGGTGAAGTTTAAATGGATTTATTCTGCAAAAACATTAGCATATACCTGACAACAGAGCAATAGTAAAAGGTAAAACTACATAAAGTTAGCCTCAACTTTATAGCAACGCCTTGTGTCATCCATATTACAATCTGCCAATATAAGTTTTGTAACACTGGTGTCCGAACTCTTAATGACAGGAGAAAGAGTGCCTTCTACACATATGGCCTTTGGAGACATTTCTGTCCTGCCAAACGTGGTTGGTGTTGTGGATAGAGCTGCATGAGATATGCTTGCTGTACATTCCACATGCATCCTCCAAAACAATGAACACAGAACCCTTGCTTGCTCTAACCTTAGCTCTACTTGCTCCCCCATCTATGATGGGATATAACATCAACTTCAACATCCACACCAAGGAGGATTCCTAATGGCCTGACTTGCTGGTGGCATCTGAAGTTTTGATAATTTATCTCAGCCACTCTAAAATGTTCAATATAGGTGCTGATATATCCAATCTGGTCTCCTTTGAACTTAGGCTGCGGGACTTCTAGACTGCAACATCTGCCTGATACCTGAATTTCTCCTTTTCTGATGAACTTTTTCCTTAAAAGCATGCTTGGCTCTATACTAATCGCTATCTAGTTCTCCGGTCTCCGCCTCTAACCACAGCCCTTCACTTGTTCCTTGATAACTATAAAATTACGCAGCACTGGCTGCATCTGGATTTGATTTCTGATTTGCCTTAGGCACTCCTCAGTTTATTCTGGGACTGAGTATTCTTTTGCTACGAACTTCTTAGTCTGATTATGATCTTGCCAGACCCCTAGGTTTTCCTCTATGCAACTAGAAGATCAACCTGGAGGAAGCCTATTCGATTTGCTACCAGACTAGTCAATGGATCATCTGTATGAAAGGATGGTGTGCTTTTTCTTCACATTAGCAAATCTAATTCGGGTTACTTTTTTTGCACATTATCATTGTCAGTGGCCTGCACTACAAATGATACTACATCAGTCCTTGTTAACTTTCCTTTTCAGTGGATGCTTTAACCCAGGCGGTAGTTTGTTGCTTTTTTGATCAGGCAATAAATAGGATTTTAAAGATAATAGTATCACAACAAGGACACTACTAATTTGGAAAAAAGAAACACTCAAATTGGCAACCACTTCAGAGTGGACATAACTAGCAACGGGAATCTTTTCACACTGGATGTAGTCTCGGCTTCAGCTCTACATTGGGTGAAGAGGCATTTTCCGCTCTGGCTGCTCATCAGTCTGTACTTTAATGGTATCATTTGACTGTAGTATTTTGGTAAAATGCACCTTCCTGCAACTGTGACCATGAGAAACACAGAAATATTGTCTGTGGCACCATATATCACCATCTCCTGATAAAAAAAAATCTTAATTTCACCTGAATTATAATCCATACATACAAGGACAGTCTTGCCCTGAAGAAGCAGTTTCACTGTAGAGCAGCCCAAAGGACGGATGTCTGCTCTGGGCCAGCTCACCAACCGTGTCAGTGTGCAAATCAGGATGCAACAGACCTGCAGCTTTGAGATCAGCCATACAGGCAGTTATTGGTCCACAATAACCAAACCATATCAGCCTAGCCTGCGGTGCAGAATGGAAACTGACAGTTATGCCTTGTTTTCACCATACTACACAATAGGTCTGCTTTGCCTGCACAACAGCACAGTCATGCATTGCCTCCACCACCAATTCTCCCTTTTTTTTTTTTTTTTTTTTTTTACCATCCAAACAGGTAAGGCCATCCTCCACCTGACGCACTGAAAGACTTGTAATTTTGCAATAAATAAATGATGGCCACACAAGAACTGCAGTGGATCCCATACAAAAGCTAGCTAATCCGTACCAGATCACATTAAAAGTCTGCTTCATATTGCCCATACCTACTTGCTTACCATTAGATGATAAAATACAACCGGCCAGCAGATGTTAGAGGAAAACATCCTCAGACCCTCATAGCGTTTATAAATCTAACAGTCGATCTGCAGAAACCCTGAGTGAAATCAATATACTGAGCCCTCCAACCAGGACGAATGATCTGATGGTGAAAGAAAGCACAAACTCCAACAAAAGACATTATAGACACAATTGCCAGAGAACATCCTGCCTTACCAGGGCCTGTTTTGAAGCAGAGCATTTTCCTAGGCTCATATAGTTCTATGGCTCTATGGTCATGAGCAAGTGACAGACTCACACCAAAAGGCAGCCAGGTCTACAAACCTTAGAGTGAGAACGCAGAGTTTGGCCTGCCAGCTATATAGCAAATATGATAATGTGTGGACAATTTATACACAAAAAAAATCATGAGATCATGAACAGAGAAAGCGAAAGAGAAAGATGAGAGCCTTATATGGAAAACACAAACTGTGTTAAAGAAAATTGGTTACTAGAGCAAAGAAGGCCTGCCTTAGAGGTGGGGCTGTGGGAAAGAAGTACACAGACTAGGACCCTGCCTCAGACATACATTTATGAGAGAAAGTAGAGTTTTAAAATTACAAAATACAAGGCACGTACTGCCAAGGAGAAATAAGACAAATTACTGCAAAACAGAATGGGCAGCATACTTTCACCAGAGAAACAATTACAGGTAGTTAGGGGGGTGAGGGGCTGACGACTCGGGAGGCAACAGAAACCTGGAAATAAAAAAGTAGGTTTCTCCTTGCCCATGGCAAAAATAGGAATACAAAGCTTAGCTCCTGGTCTCAATGAATCGGGCTGCATCAGATCGATGAATGCCACATGTGTTTATGGTTTAATGCCTATATAAGTCTATTCAGTATCACCTGAAAGTTTTAAACACTCGAGCATCACCTGGTTCAAAGTATTTTAAAAATGGAAAAAGCCTATTCTTGTGGTGGCTGGAGCAGCTATAAAACGTGACTTATCAAAATGAAACATGATTGGAGGATTCATCCTGCCAGTAAGAGATGGTGGATGGGAGAATCCGAAAGTAGAATCCATTGGGAAGCCAGAGTGCCTGCTTTTATCATCTGGCCTGAAAGGTAGTGCTTATATAGCCAGATGTAACCAAAGCAGTCAAGAGAGCACCCTCATGGCATTCCATGCCCAACCCAAGCAAAACAGACAGGGATAGTGGTGCAGGAGCTCCGGAATCTAGTTTCATATGACCTGCAACGTCAGAACTTTTCCTCACACTGTATTTAATGTTGTTACATCCAAACCTCACGTATCCAGAGACTTAGATAAGTGGGTCCGTTCTGTCTGCATGAAAGGCGATTTGGCATTTACTTCCAGGTTAAAGAAACAGCCAGGCTGGGAAATAGTTTGCAATCAATTTTCATAGGCAAATCATGTCAGCTGTCAAGTGTTGCTGGATGGTCATTAATGAGGACGTCGTTCTGATGCTGCCACTTTCAGATTTGTGAGACACCCATCTTGAACGTAGAAAACCTCCAGAAAAAGATAGCTGTTATGCGGAGACATGCAATGGTTCATTGCCTCATCTGTGTCTCGTATTCTCATGTTGTCAGAGTAAACAGCAATTGTTAGTGATCTCAGGACCGGCACAGCCTCTCTCTCTCTTCTCCCCAGCTTCAAGTCACTTCTCGGCAGCTGGGATAGGTCTCTCTGCAGGATGCAGAAATCCCCCTCTCAGCCATAGTGATACACAAAGTCATAGCTGCTCGGCTCCTTGGGAATAGGTGGTGGGGCCTCTGGGATCTGTATGTTCTCAAGGTCCAAAAGACGTAGTTTCATCTCCATGCTAAGCAGCGTGTCCATGTCAGTCTTGGTCAGCTCACTGGACATGTCCTTCCCCAGCAGGGCATTCAAACCATCAATCCAAATGCAGTACTGTAAAAAAACAGCGAGAGAAATTAGTGAATATGCAAGGCAGCAGAGAACAGGAGGGGGAGGAGGGAAAGGGTGCAGGAGTATGCCGATTTATTGCTCAAAAGATAATAGCAGTATAGCAAAGATTTGATAAATATATCCAATGGCACAACCTTGGAGCAGGTGTAATGCTGCAAACAGCTGTGGTGTTCACGTAGATAGAAGTTTATGATAGCCCTGTGACTAGAGACTTCAGTTAGAACTACTCTTCACCCATACAGTAGTTCAACTTCTAAGGAGTGCAACAGGGTTCAGAGAACGGAAGAACTGGGACACAGTTTGTAGCAGTATATTTTGTGTGATGATGGTGCTTGCCAATTTGGGGACAGGATTAGTATGTTCTCAAGATATAATAAATAGTGCTAACAAGTGAAATGAACTACAAGGTTGCTTACCTGTCACTGGACTGGAATAGTGGCTCAGGGAAGGAAAGGAGCATGTTACTTACCCTGTAAGCATCCATTTATGGCATGTAATGCTGTAGATTCACATGCTCTACATACTCCAGCTATCTAGTGTTGGGTTTGGAGTGATGCAAGTGTTTTCTTTCTTCAAAGGAGTCTTTCAAGTCACAAGATCAAGTGACTCCTACTCTGGGTGATACTGCGCATGGGCATCGACTCATTTGTTAGATTGTTTTCCCACAGGCCGGTGAGAAAGGAGAGGAAGAAGGTATGTGCAGGAAAAGAGATGACCATGCTAAATGGAAAGATAGATAGACAGACAGACAAATAGTAACTGCAACAGCCATAGGTGTCCGGAGAGGAGGGAGGGCGCTTGTGAATGTACAACTCTACATGCCACAAACAGATGCTTAAAGGGAAAGTAGCATAATCCGCTTGACAGCATGTGTGACTATAGGTACACATGCTCTGTATAGTCTGTAACCAGCCCCTCTGTAAAAGCGGTAGGTAGCCTGTGGGAGTTGCAGTAGTTTGAAAAAGGGTACCTAGCACTGCCTGACCTACACTGGCCTGTCGGTGTGCAAAAACATCCACACAGTAGTGTTTTGTGAAGGTGTGTGCTAGACACCATGTAGCTGCCTTACAAATGTCAGCTATGGGAATGTTTCCAAGAAAGGCCACAGTAGCTCCCCTTTTTACGAGTGGAGAGTGCTCCATGAGAAACAGGTAAAGGTCTTTTGGCCTTAAGGTAGAAAGTCTGAATACATTTCACTATCCATCTGGCTAGGCCTGATTTGGATACTGGATTGCCTTTATGGGAATGAGAAAAGGGTGCAAAGAGTTGTTTAGTTTTCTTAAAAGTTTTAGTTCTGTTTATGTAGAACATGTTATGTTATGTCATATTATTTATAAAGCACGTGGCTACCAACAGGCTTCCCAGCGCTAAAGGACAAAGAACCAGCACGGATAATGAGAGCGGAACCAGCACCTAGAACAGCCAAGTTTTTAGGGATTTCTGGAAATTATATTCACTGGTTATCCTACGAAGACCAATAGGAAGGGAGTTCCACAGCTTGGCCCCTAAGTATGCAAGAGTGGCACCTCCCCATCTAGACTTTTTTATGCTGGGGAGGTTGGCAAGGGCCCTGAGGCTGATCTGAGCTCTCTATTAGGCTTGTAAAAAGAAGCGAGGGTTCTCAGTATCTGGGGGCCCATGTTATAGAGGGATCTGTGAATACAACATAGAACCTTAAAATTAATGCGTTGCTTCACAGGTAGCCAGTGTAGTTGTTTGAGTCCAGCCTTTACCAAACTTCTTCTGGGAAAATCTAATAAGAGCCGGGCTGCCGCATTTTGGACCCTTTGTAGTTTATTTTTGACATATGCAGGAGACCCAGCAAATAAGCGGTTTCCATAATCTAGTCTGGAGATAATTAAAGCTTGAACAATGAGCTTTTTAGAAATCGGAGGGAGAATATGCAAGACCTTCCTTAAAAGTCTGAGAAGACCGAAGCAAGTAGCTGAAATATGCTTAGCGTGATGGTTCATCATAAGCGATGGATCCAGCCAAATCCCCAGGCTTTTGATATATTCCTTTGGAGCCGGAAGAATCCCCATGGGGACGCCAGGCTCCAGAGGCCTATTAGGCCCCGGTTTATGGCCCAGGATCATCAGCTCCGTCGTGTCATTGTTTAATAGCATTCTGCTACTCGTCATCCAGTCTGCAACAGCTTGTAAGTAGGCGGATAGTGAAGACCCGTTTAGATTAAGATTGAAATTAAAGGAGACCACCAATTGCGTGTCGTCAGCATAGGAGATCAATGATAGTCCAAAGGATTCAACCACTTCAGCCAGAGGGACCATGTATATATTAAAAAGTGTGGAACTGAGAGATGAGCCCTGTGGAACTCCACAAATATTATGAAACTTGTCTGAGTGGTGGGATCTGTCTAGGACTTGAAAGGACCTATCTTTAAAAAAAGACAGAAGCCAAGCCAAGGCCTGTCCTTGTATTCCCATATTCTTCATCCTCAGCCCCAACACCTCATGATCCACAGTATCGAAAGCAGCGCTCAAATCTAAAAGTATAACCGCTGTGGCCTTTCCTTGGTCAATGCCCTTCCTAGCTTCTTCCAGGACGGCGATGAGTGCTGTTTCCGTACTGTGCTGAGGTCTAAAACCTGTCTGAGATGAGGGCAGACGGTTATTTTCTTTCAAGAAAGTGGACAGCTGCTTATTAATATGTTTATCTAGGATTTTAGCGGGACTAGGTAGCAAGGAGATAGATCTATAGTTTTTCAGGTCAAAGGTAGATTTTTTTCAACAATGGTTTCACTATAGCGTGTTTACATAGTTCTGGAACTGCACCCATTGATATGGACTTATTCAGAATGTCTGTTATTGCAGGGACGATAGCCGAAGCTCCTTGTGCTAGTACCTGGTGGGGAGCAGGATCGAAAGGAGAGCCGGACTTGAGAGTAGTTAAGAGGTAACTTCCTCCCGGGAGATGGACGTGAATTGAGAGAGGGTGACCCTATCATGAGGAGGTCTGGAGTCCAGTCCATCCTGCCTAGAGGTGGAGTCCGGAAAACTGGAATAGATGTTTAAAATCTTTTGTTGAAAGAATCTCGCAAATTTATTGCTGTTCTCTACTGAGGCTTCTATGGAATTCTCCTCACTGGGAATCTGGATGATTTCTTTTAAAATCTGGAATACTACTTTAGGAGACCCTGCTGATACCTCAATTGTTTCTGTGTAATAGGTCTTTTGTGCAAGTTTTATCTCTGAATGATAGGCTCTAATCTCTTTTCTGTAAGCCTCCTTACCTGCTAGTTCATAGGATTTTCTCCACCTTCTTTCCAACCTTTTACAGCTTTTTTTCAACAGGTGAAGGTGTGGAGAAAACCATGGGGACCTGGTAGTCCTACGGATCCCTGCTTTAATCCTACAGGGAAGTGCAAGGTCGAGGCTATCTGTGATCCAGTCATTGAAATGCTCTGGCTCACAGTCCGTTCCATTAAGAAAGATGGGTTTTGGGCTCTCCAGCATTCTAGTCCAATCTTTGGTGGGGAGCTTCTGCCAGCTCCTGCCCATCTGCCTAACCGGCTGCGAATGAGAGTTCCTCAAATTCATAGTTAATTTCAAGGGGATTAAGAAATGATCAGTCCAAGGAAGAGGAGATGGGCGTTTAGATCTGAGGGAAGTCAAATTTCTAAACACCAAATCAATTGTATGACCCTTTTCATGTGTGGGGCCTTTCACTAGTTGTTCAAGCCCCACTGCTTCCATTTCTCTTAGGAGCCTTTTAGTCGATGGAAGATCAAGATTCTCGCGTGTATGTTGAAGTCTCCCAATATTGTGAAATTAGGTATATCACAAATCAAGTCAGCCATCAAATCCGGGAAGGAATTTTAAAAGTTTTCATGAGGAGCTGGAGGGCGATACAATAATACTCCTGAGAAAGTGGATAAAGAGTCCAAAGCCAGTGAGAACCACATTCCTTTACCTTCTACTAACTGCAGCGGCTGAGACATCATCTTAAATGTATTTTTTATAAATTATTGCAATACCACCTCCTCTGGAGGTTGTTCTATCCACTCTATCTATTTGATATCCTTGGGGGAGAGCTAGCCTGACATCGGGGCTGACACTTCATGCAACCAGGTTTCAGTGAGAACCAGTGCTGAGGGTTGCGCCTCACTCAGAAAAAGATTTATGTCCATTTTATGGTGGACCATAGAGCGGCAATTAATGAGAAAAAAAGAAAAATGAGCTTTCAATACTGGCTGTGTCTTTATTTTAGTCGGGTGGGGTGACCACTGACAGATAAAACAACTCCATCTACTATTGCTTAGATCCAAACATCCCTGACAGCCTTTAGAAGCAGGCTGTCTGAGCATTCACAGGATATCTGAAGAGTATTTAAGAAGTGGAGGACTGGGCTCTGAGGTTGAAATTTGTTCAGGGGGACAGGCCCTAAGGCCCAGTCCGGTGTGGACGGGCGCGTCCACCACATCGCGGTAAATAAAGGATTTTGGGATGAGGTCTTAACAACTGGACTGCTTCCCTCTCAAAATGGCGCCTCTAAGTGTGCTGACGGCCGAAAGGAAAAAAATGGCAGGCGCCTTCACCCAGAACCCCCAACCTCGAGGAAACTGAGGCAGGAATCGAAAAAAGATCAGAGGAGGGTTAAAATACTGTACAGCCACCTCCTGACCACTGAGCACGGACCAGGGAGCACACAACTTCACACACACTGCACTTTCACACTTCAAATTAAAAAGAAATATAAAAAGAAACAGACTTAAAATAGAAACCGTCTAATCAGCTTTAAAAATCTTTAGAAGTCTAATAACAACAGTGTGCTGAGAGCTGAGGACTCTCACCACCTATAAGGCCCGCATCCGCCACATCGCTGTAAATAAAGGATTTTGGGATGAGGTCTTAACATCTGGACCGCTTCCCTCTCAAAATGGAGCCTCTAAGTGTGCTGACGGCCGAAGGAAAAAAATGGCGCCCACCTTCACCCAGAACCCCCAACCTCGAGGAAACCTAGGCAGGAATAAAAAATAAAAAAAATCAGAGGAGGGTTAAAATACTGTACAGGCACCTCCCGACCACTGAACACGGGCCAGGGAGCACACAACTTTACACACACTGCACTTTCACACTTCAAATTAAAAAGAAAAAGAAATACAAATAGAAACAGACTTAAAATAGAAACCGTCTAATCAGCTTTAAAAATCTTTAAAAGTCTAATAACAGCGTGCTGAGAGCTGAGGACTCACCACCTATGAGGCCCGAGAACATGATTGTTTTTTTACATCTAGGGCATGACAGTCTTTTTGGAACTGAATCTGGTTGTGGGAAAACATACTGGGAGCTTAATAGACTGATTGAGGTGAAAATGGGAAACCACTTTAGGTAGAAATTTAGGATTAGTTAGAAGAACTTCTTTGTCTCTATGAATTTGGAACAAGCATTCTTCTAAGGTTAGAGCCTGGACCTCACGAACACATCTGAGTGAAGTGTTGGCAACAAGAAAGCCACTTTTTATGAGAGAAACTGAAGGGAGCAGGAATGAATCTCAAATGGTGGACCCATGAGTCTAGTGAGTATACTGTTAAGGTTCCACAGGGAGGCTGGGGGTACCTGAGGGGGAACGGCTTGTTTGAGTCCTTCCATGAAAGCTTCACTTACTGGAATTCTGATTAGCAAGTTATTTTGTCTATTCTGGAGATATGCAGATATTGTTGCGAGATGCAAGCCTATGAAAGTGCAAGCAAGATTTGCTTTCTGCAAATCGAGCAGATAGCAAACAATTTCTTGTCTCACCCTTGTTTTTGTAAGTAATATATGGCTGTCGTATTGTCCATCCGGTCTAGGACAACCTTTTGTGAGACAGGTGAGGAAGGAAAGCTTTCAGTGCTAAGAATACTGCCTGAAGTTCCAAGTGTTGATACGTAGCGACTGGTGTTTTGCATTCCAAAGACTGAACTGCCAGGTCTTGGAGGTGAGCACCCCAAATTGTCTGCGGCGCATCTGTGGTTAGTGTGATGTGAGGAACAGAGTCTAGAAAAGGCCGTCCCTTCAACAGGTTGTTGGCATTCCACAATTGCAGAGAACGAGGAGTGTGGAGGTCTAACAACACTAGATCTTCCAGGTCACCCTGTAATTGAGACCTTTGGCGAGACATGCACTGCTGTAGGGGACATGTGTAGTCTTGCCTGAGTAACTATCGCAATGTAAGAAGCCATCATCCCTAACAGATGCATGATGTTCCTTACTAGAGGATTGTTTTCCTGGAACTGAGGCAGAAGTGTCTGAAAATGGGGGGTATGCTAACCCTAACTGTGTGTTCAATACTGCTCCCTAGTAAGCTTGAAGTTGTAGAGGTTGGAGATGAAATTTGGGGATGTTAAGAGTAAACCCTAATTAGTTAAGGAGATCCACTGTCAACTGAAAATGTTGTTGCCACTGGTGAAGTGTACTGGCTTTGATGAGCCAATCATCCAGGTAAGGAAACAGGTAGACAGTTTGCCTTCACAGGTGCGCTGTAACCACTGCTAAGCCTTTTGTGAATACTCAAAGGGCAGAAGTCACCCCGAACAGAAGAAATATGAATTGATAAGGTTTGCCTGGAACGACAAATCTTAGGTATCCTCGGTGTGCGGGGTTGTAAGGGTATGTGAAAGTAGGTGTCCTTTCGATCTGGAGCGGTCACAAATTGCCTTGTTGTAGAAGTGGAATGACATCTTGAAGGGTAACTATATGGAAGTGTTCTGATAGGATGGATTTGTTTAGAGGTCGGAGATCCAGGATTGGTTTGAAAGACCCCTCATTTTTGGGAATCAGGAAGTAGAGAGAGAGTATACTCCTGACCTTTGGTGTTGCGGGGAATGGGTTCTAAGGCCCCTTTGAGGAGACGGGCTTGGACCTCTTGCTTGAAAAGTGACAGGTGTGCCTGTGATAATCTGTAGGTGCGAGGGGGATGTTGAGGTGTGTGGTAATGAGGTCCAGACAACATCCATGTTGGATAACGGCAAGAACCCATTGGTCCAAGGTAATAGTGTCCCAGTCAGGTGTTGAATGGTCGGGGGGAAAATGCATAGTCACTGCTTTGTAGTGGAAGTGGATCCACGTGTGGAACTCTTCCCTCTGTCTTTGTTGTTAGTCTCTCTATATGAACCACTGAAGAAGCCTCTGCTGTTAGAGGATTAAGGCTGCTCGAGTTGGGACGTAGATGCATCTGTGGAGGAGGATTTGTATTTTCCTCTATACCATGGGCACTGAAAGGAGCCTCTTTGTGGGGCTCTTTAAGGCACCAGTGGCCTTGTCGGTGTCTTTATTTTGTCAAATGTGGTATCCACTTGTGGTCCAAATAGGTGCTCCTTATCAAAGGGCATGTTTAAGACTGCCTGTTGGACCTCTGGTTTGAAACCAGAACACCAAAGTCAAGCATGCCTTCTTAAGAGGATGCTGGTGTTGATACCCCTGGCTCCAGTGTCTGCTATATTTAGGGCACACCATACAGAATTGTTAGTACTAATTTAGCCTTCAAAGACAATTTGCTGTCCCCTTTTGCACTGTTCTTCAGGCAAATATTGCAGCAAATCCACCATCTCATGCCAATATGCTCACTCATAGCGGGACAAAAGGGCCTGCGAATTGGTAATGTGCCAGTGATTTGAGGCCTGTGCTGCTACCCTCTTTTCTGCACCATCTATACATTTACCCTCCTTTTCTGGGAAGGAGGCTCCCCAGTTGCTTGACTGTTAGCCCACTTACGAGGGGTTTGTGGCAACAATGGAGTCAGGTGCTAGTTGTGCTCTATTAAAGAGAGGATTCAAAGGGGCATCCTTACACTTTTTATCTACCCGAGGGGTGCTTACTTTAGAGTGGACTGGTTCTTTAAATATGCTCCCTGCATGTCTCAGCATGCCAAGGAGCATGGGGAGGTAATGAGTGACCCCGTGCGTTGGGGAGAGAGGGCGTCAAACAAAAAGTCCTGCTCTCTGGGTTCTTTAGGGAGCTGGACACTATAGAACACCTCCGCCCTGGATATCACCTGTTAGTATGAGGTGGCATCCTCCGGGGGGAAGAGGCAAGCAGGTTAAAGATCTGGGTCACTGGAAGTGATGGGATCTGGACCATAAGCATTTCATGGATCAACATCTTCTGGTGGGTCCCCTAACCCCCAAGTGTAAGAATGTGGAGACCCTTGATGCGTGTACCCTGCACAGGGATTGTGGTGAAGAGTGGGGAGTGGAAGGGGGTGGTGCTGATAAAGGTGGTGGTGCAGGAGGAGGAAATGGAGAAGGTGGTGGAGAAGAAGGCTGGTGGCCTTGTCCCTGGTCTTCCTTGGAGGGATAGCAATGTCCTAGGCTTTCCCAAATGTTAATTTCCTCGTTGCAAGTGCAGGAGAGGAAGGAGTTGCGATGATACAGCAAGTTCCTTCTTGAATGTAAATTTTGTGCTGTCTAGTGTCCATCTTTTCAAGGATCGGCTCATACTAGTGAAAGGCTGGCCTGAGTCCCTCGGCTCTGAGGATTTCGGCACTGAAAGCTTATGCTTTTGGATCTTTGTTGGTGCCGAGGCTGAAGAAGTCCAGAGGTTCAGATAGAAACCAAAATGATTTCTTGGTCCAAGGTGGTCGAGGATGAAGCTGAGGCTTTAGTCTTTGTGACAATTTTTGGCATCAAGCCTGAAGGCGGGCCGGTCAAAACAGTCATGGCCAGGAGGCAGTGGTGGACCGTCAACCTCCGAGCTGAGAGTGGGGCCTTCTTGGAAGACTTCAACAGAAGAGCAGGGGCCACAGTACTCACGCGCTGGGCAGAAGATAGTTCTTGGCTCTCAATACTGAACTCCACATTGGAGTCAGAGCTGTCCTCCATAGAGAAGGTGCTTCCGCCTGGGCTGCTGGCTCCTCCTACGCATGTTCTTCCCTGAAGAGATTCGGGGTGTCATCTGAAGCTTTTTTGCCATCTAAAGTCACTGAGCCATCCGGTCCCGAAGGGTCTTCTTGGACCTTTAAGACTTGTGTTAGAGATGATATGCTAATATGAGAAATTTCTAATGATTTGCGTATGAATACTAATGAGAAAACACGATAAAGAAACTAATATTTGTAGAAAAACGCGTATGGGTAAAATGTGCCCATGGGGAGTGGTCATCATGTGTATTAACAAGATGCTAAATAATGAATATATATATTAAAAACGTATTAATATGTCATATTTGAATGTATAACCTATGTTTTATGTTGATTCGTGTTCTTAACTTAGCCATACTGGAGGCCTGGTCTTTGCTGGGCCTTGCCTGCTTTAACGTGGAGACGCGACAAAGCTGCTGAGGACTGGAACTGGAGAAAAGGACCTTGAACTGTACAGAGTTCAGAGAGCTCTGCTAGAAAACTCTGCAAATGTACCAGTGCACAGGAGATGATGAGGAAAAATTTATACAATTATGTGAGTGTGTAGGCTAAACGTACTTTCCCAGGACTTGAACAATGGAAGCACTGATTAAAAGACTGTGAGCAACAATTTTGTTACCTGAAGAGCCGGATGATGTTCTCATCGACAGAAGAACCAATCAAACTAATGGAACTTGAAGCCTGAACAGACGTGTACATGTGGTAAACAAACACTATAGGTTACAGTCATAACTTCTGATAAGGTTGACCAATTAGCAATTAGTGGGATGGACTGAGAGACCCTAATAAAAAGTTATGACAAGGGAAGGAAATTTAGAGCAGAGAGGCGAAAGTTGATGACGTCAGGAGACGCTGTCCGAAGTGCTGATAATTGGGGTTACTCTCTGTGAGCCTGATACTTTGCTAATGACTGATGACCTGGAGACGAAGACTGACTCATTGCTGATCCATCTGGGATAGGTAGCTATAACAAGGTGACTGACTAATGAGTGCTTTTTCTTCTAGGTACCAATTGTGCTGTTTTTAACGTTTTTCTCCGTTAGATAGATTTTTCCAAATTAATGTTTTTGTCTAAATTATTTTCGCATGAAGACCCACATGCTGATGCTAATCTGGGTTAGGTAGGCTGACAAGGGTGACTGACGGTGACAAGTGACTGACTAAAATTGCATTGCTGAATTACTCCATAAATGTTAAAGGTATGCTGGCTTATGTTTTACTTTGATTGCTCGAGATTTTTCTTTGGTGAACATTTGTTTTGTGATGATTAATAAAGCTTGATTAACAATAAAGTCGAATAAAGGTTTTGATTAGAATTGTAACTAATAGGGAATAAAAACGATTAACCAAGTTGAGAGTTATGGTATTTCTTATTAGATAGAGTTTTCATAAATTTTCGACATTGATTATAATGGTTATTAATGGTTCATTGGTCTACCAGTTAACTAGGATACTCCATGCGATCCAAAAGGTTCATCGACCTATACGCGTCCCCTTGTAAGTTTACTAAGGACCAGGCGCGCTAGCACTTGCAAGCATCAAAGTTGACCTCATGGTAGTCTGGAGATCGGTAAAGGTTGCACACAAGGTGTTTGTTAGTTTGTAGGAACTTAGTGCGGCACTGGATACAGAAACAAAATGATTTATGTTTCTTCAGGGAACCATTTCTGTCAATGCCGGAGCCACACACAGGTGATAATGCTCCGAAGGGCAATCGGTCAAAGCTCAAACCAATGAAAAATATAGGGAGCCCAGGAATAAAAATGGGCAATCTAAGCCAATACCATCGGAACAGAAGAGAGAGAGAACCAAACTGAGTCAGAAAGGGGGCAGAGGCGCACACGTCCGAACCACACGGCGGAGGGAAAACAATCTCACAAATGAGTCTATGTCCATGCGCAATATCACAGAGGAAAGGAGTCACTAAATCTTGTGACTCAAAAGACTTCTTCAAAGAAAAACAACTTGCACCACTCTGGACTCAACACTAAATTGCAGGAGTATGCTGATCATGTATATCTACAGACACACATGCCATTGAAAATGTTACTTTAGCCTGTAATTATCTGTTTGTAGCATGTAGTGCTGTAGATTCACATTCTGTGCATGCTCCTGCCATTTAGTGTTGGCTAGGATGTGCGCAAGTTGTGTTTTTTATTTTTTTATGAAGAAGACTTTCGAGTCACACGGTATAGGGACCTATCGCTGGTAGTGCGTATGGGCATCACCTCCACTGTTGAATTGTTTTTTCCGCATGAAGGGTGAGATGTGGATGGAACACGGAGGTACAGAAAGGATGGCTATGCAAAAGAAGATCAATGATGAAAGGATATTATCTGCAACATTAAACAGCTTCTGGGGAGGAGGGTGGGTGTCTATGAATCTACAAAAGGACATGCCACAAACATATAATACTTACAGGGTAACTAACACTTTCCATTCATGGCATATGTAGATGTAGACACATATACCATGCATAGACAGTAAAGCAGTCCTCCCCTTAGGCGGTAGCTAGCCACAGGATGTTGCAGGAGATTGAAAAAGCGTGCACAGGACAGCTTGGCCAACTCTAGCTTGTTGTCGAGCTAAGACATCCACAAAATAATGTTTAATTTAGCTGTAGGAATATTACCCAAGAAAGCCACAGAAGTAAAGGAACGCATGTGTAACCTGGCATGTGGCAGCAATGCCAGAAACCATCATGCCTAGGAGGCCCATGACCTTTCTGACCATTACCTGTTAATGGTGGCTGAAATAAAGGAACCCACACTTGGAATGCAGAGCTGGGGTCTGTTTTGCCTGTGTAAGTGTTGTGTGGCTGCAGGTTCCACCTCACAGGGGCTGCAGATGCAATTTGGTGGCATTGATGGTAGGCTGTGCAAGAAATGTATGGTGACCAGGGTATACACTAGGCATTGCTGTTCCGTTGCTCTCTTGATCATCCAATTGTCTAGATAAGGGAAGAGGTGGATGCTATTCCTTTTGAGGAGAGTGGCTACGACTGAGACACTTTGAAAATACCCTGGGAACTGTGATCACTCCAAAGGAGAGCACTTTTATCTGATAATGCTGACTATTCACCACAGAAACCAGCAATGAGCAGAGAGGATGGGGATGTAAGTAGGCATTCTTCAGGTTCAGGAGGTCATGAGGTCACCCTGCTGTAGTAGATGAATGTTATCCTGGATTGTTACCTTGTGGAAATGTTCTGACAGGACGTACTTGTTGAGGGGGCCTGATGTCGAGGATAGGCCTTAGTGACTTGTTCTTCTTGGGAATGAGAAGTATAGGGACTATAACCCTTTGACGCGGCCTTGCAGCAGCACAGGTTCTATGGCCCCTTTGCTGGGGGTGGGGATGGGGGGTGGAGGAGATGGTGATGCTGGTTGTGTTTGCACGAGTTCTAAACAGTACCCCACTGCAATGATGTCAATAACCCACGGTCCAAGGTGATCTCTGTCCATTCTTCCCTCGATAAGTGTTACATGGAAGGAGCTGGGGTGGAGAAGTATAGGAATCACTGTTTCCTCTGCTGTTATGTTTATATCCTCCCCATAATAACCCTGAGAGGGTGTTTGCTGCTGCTGTTGCCTGGCGAAGTGGATTCCTCGGGTAGTGGTTTTAGCCCTGTCCACAACAGCGTGCACCGGGAGGAGACATAGAAAGGGTCTATATGGCACCCATGGCTTTAGCTGTTTCAGTATCCAGCATCTTGACAACTTGTGGGTCAAACAGATGCTCGCCACTGAAGAGAAAGTTGACCAGATGCTGCTATACCTCTGTCTTAAAACCAGAAACACACAGCCAGCCATGTCTGCAGAGGAGGATAATGGTATTTACCCCACTAACAGCAGTGTCTGCTGCATTTAGAGCACATCAAATGTTTCTGCTGGATATAACCTTCCCCTCATCTAGTAATTCCTGGACCCTCAGTTTATACTGGTCCAGGAGGTGTTGCAGCAACTGCTCCAACTCATCCCAGTGGGACTGACAGTACCGGGAGAGTAAGCCACAGATTTGGCGATACAGCAATGTGTGCCAGACTGGGCCGCGATACGTTTCCTTGTGGCATCTATATTCTTACTCTTCTGGTCAGGAGGTGGGTGCCCCTTATACCCTGGGAATTTGCACGTTTCTGGGCAGTGTGCACAATGAGGGACTCAGGTGGCGATAGCCCTTAATGTAGGGAGGGCTGGAAGGAGAAGCTTTATACTGATTGTCCACCCCGAGGTGAGATGACTTGACCAGCTCTTTAAAGATGTCAGAGGCTGGTTTGAGCATTGGTAAATATTGCATGGACCTCTAGGTGGTAGGGAGCATCTCCCTGAGGAGGTCATCCTCCTCAGGTTGTTTGTGCTTCTCCACCAGTTGCCCTTTGCAAGGCCACAAGGTATGCAGTAATGTTGTCTTGGTGGGAGGGTTTGGCCTGATAGAGGTCCAGATCAGTATCACACATGGGTTCTACATCATAATCATGTCACAGGTCATCATGGGGTTGTAAGTCATAAGGTGTATCATATAGGTCATATGGAAACCTTGGACTATCACCTTCAACCCCTGAATGAGGGGAACCTAGGGGTGACTTTGGCAAGGGATACACTGGTAATAGTGTGGAGGATATGCCTGGAGGTGGTGGAGAAAAAGGCAAAGGATGAGAGGGGAGAAGGGCAAGGAGGAGGAGGTAAGTGTGGCAAAGGAGGTAACTGAGAGGTGCCTTTGTCATGGCAAAGTGGTTTCTTGGGTGCCGGCTCCAAGGGTGGATTCAGGGCCTCTTCAAAAGTCAGTTTCCTCTTTGAAGGAACAGAGCCCTTTGCTAAAAAGCTAGCTCAGCCAGATTTCATCCACGTTTAGGATAAATGAGAAAGTGCTGTTGTCTGGCATCGAGCTCCTCTTGAAGGCACTGGAGGATTTGCTGATCTTGAGCCTCGGAAGCGGTAGAGGATGCTGACCTGGACGCTGGTTTTCTTTCAGCTGAGTATGTCCGCTGGCCTTCCTGCACTGATCCCGATTTCGTCTTTGAAGGTTTGGACTCAGAGGCAGACTACACAGCTGTCATCGAGGCTGAGCCACAGACCCAGTCCAAGCCGGAGGGTGTTGTGTGGAGGTGGGCTTCAATGCCGAGAGATGACGGTTCATAAGATACGACTCAGCAGTTTGGTGCCAACCACAGCCTTGCAGGAGAGGCAAACTAGAGGCCTCATGACTGGTTTGCAAGCTTGAGACTTGACCCCTTTGAGGGAGATGCTCGGCTTCCGAGTGGTGTCGAAGGGTGGAAGTATATTGGTTCTCACTGTGGCCAGTTTTGCAGTTTGGGGCCGCCCAGGTGGAGGCTCATCTGCTTTGATGTCAGAGGCAGAACTTTTATCAATTGACAACACTTGAGCCTCTGTGCCGGAGGCATATGGCTGCAGCTGGTGACCTGTTCTCCAAAAAGGTCTGGAATATTATCTGCTCATTGTGTGCCATCAAAGTTGAGGTGTTGCAACAATACCAACAGTAGCGGAGGGTTTTCTTGTTCTGGAAGGTGAGGCACAAACAAACAGGAGGACTCCTGGTGGTCTAGGAAAAGACAGAGGTCACACATCTGATGGAGGTCTGTTCTCAGATACTTCGCTTAACACTTCAGTCAGTAGCGGAATACAGTTCTGTCCATCACGGGTACATTCTCTGGTGTCAAGGAATCGATGGAGCCCCAGAGGGGCCAGGCCCGTACAGGGCGTCAAAGTTGTTTGACCACTGAACTGAAGCAAAACGCTATGCATCGCTTGGAAGAGACGCAGAGATACATTGTTAATTTGTCCAATGAGTAAGACAAATCAAAGCAGCCCAGCGAGAACATCACGCAGCGTCAAGCTGAAGCTTGCAAGAACATTCTAAACCTGATGGGGGAGAAAAAAACATCCAACAATGGAGCCAATACCCATGCGCATTCCCAGCAACAGGTGGAGCCACTATGTCTTGCAACTCAAAAGACTTCTTGGAAGAAAACCAATTTGCACACGTCTGAGCCCAACACTAGGTGGCAGGGGTATGCACAGCACGTGTATCTGCAGCTACACATGCCATGAACATTATATTTTACAATACCCGTTCAAATCAAATGCGGGGCTGGACTTCTATCTCAGTGATTCATGAGACCCTGTAGTGTATTAGATGCACCGATTGTGGACATGATGCAGTGGTTTTGACGAGTCAGATGCAGATACAGGGGTTGGATTAAAGAGATGCATGCTGCATTAGGTGCAGATATGGTTAGAAGACAGAGTTGCTTACTGAATTAACCCAACATATTGTGATAGGACACCAGAAACGCTCAACATAGCAGATATTGCTGAGTTAACCATACATACTGGGGCTCGGCTACTATGGTGCTTGGTGAATTAACTGCACATACTGCTGATGAATGACAGAAGTAGTTGCAAAATTAAAAGCTAATATTGGGGAAGGATAGCAGTGGTGAATGTGGCATCATGTGCAGACCAGTTCAAATGAAAGTGGCATTCTGTGAGATACAAATGGTCTTCTGATGTGCTATTGTGGATACTGTGCTCATGGGACATGTTTTGGTGTGATCAAAGTGGTGTTTGATGTAGTAGAAGCAGATGTGACAACATCCTTACACTTTTTGTACAATGGAAAACAGCATCTTCGTATGCACCACTTAGACAAAAAATGTTTAGACTTTTTCTTAATTTCTCACCACCCTGCAACCTCATACCACAGAGTCCAAAGAAGTTTCTTTGTTACATCAGCTTCTTTCTGCCGCAGAGAAGATGGTGTACCCCAATCTCTTGAGCTTGTAACACAAACCCATACACCCACTGCTTCTGCATTATCCAAACTTACTTATACTCACTTGTTAAAAATTTAAAAAAAACATATTTTCCATGGCCGTCTACAGTCTTGCTTTCTAAACACTCTTCTCACTCGCCTTAAACCCAATATCATGTACCACCCCAGCTCTTTACAATCTAGAAGAATGTGTCTTGCTTACCTCATATTTGTTTGGTGCAATAAAGTTCAGAGTCTCATCTGGGTCATACAGAATTGAAAAAGCCAATTCCAAAACTTCCTGGTGTGGGGAAAAATAAGGGATCAGCACAGGTGTCTCAGAATAGGAGAAAGAAAAACTACACCAACCTTCCATCGCACAACTACGTTCAAGCAAAAGGAAGAGAATGTTTACTACTTCATATACAAATATTGCTGCTCTACAACACCAGAGAAAATAGGAATCAAGCCTGCTCACATAGGATAGAAAGTTGATAGGAGAACGATAGATAGTTGTTGGTAGAAAGGTGAACTCATAAGGTGAGTTACAACTATTAAAGGTGCTCCAACAAAGAGAACACTCATTCTAAATAAGAGACGCCAGTACCATTCTGTGGGAGACGGACAACACAGAACACATGAACCAGACTAGAGGCATCAGTAGTGATCTGGGAACAAAGCAGAGGAGGCTGTCAACTCTCAATGGAAACCAATGACTGGGCATCTTATCCTCAGACAAAAAACCTGGCAAATGGAGCACTGACAACAGGATAGTGATCAAGGACATTCAGGTGTAGGTTCACCAGGTTCAGAAGCATCAAAGAAGTGTGAGCCAACACCTGGGATGGTAATCTTAGATCAGGAAATTGCACCAACTGCAAGCTGCACTAGCCTGCAGTTGGTAATGACAGTATGTTGTGCTAACCGTTTTGGTGGTGCTTTCAACATGTTATTTTAAATGGAGAATAATTACAACACTGGACATGACGGTAATGGGCAATTTTTTGAGTGGATTAAAGTCAAGTGTGTGTGTAGTGACAACAGACAATCCTCAGGGGAGAACATCATCAGCATAAGGCATTCATTGCACAGAAAACAGGAAAGTTGGCCCGTCTGTCCTAGGAAGCAGTGACCTAGGGATGGTACCATTATGGCTGGGGGCTGTGACATTGCACAATTGTCTGCAAGGCAATGATGTGGTACCAGGGGGGCGCTCTAAACTTTGAGTCGCAACAGATGGAGAGCGTTAGACTTCTTAAGACAAAACACAATAGCCAGATTTCAGAGATAAATTATATCAGGATACCTTATTCTGTTTCAATGCACTCTTCTCCCTCATGTGAGGACAGTCCTTTCCAGTCACCACTGACTTGATGTCTGCCACTGGAACTGAGGGAAAAGAAGACAAAGGTATATGAATGTTACAAATTAGGAAGGTATGCAGATGATGTGCTTGCAGAACTGCACTACCCGATAGTGTACTAAACTAGAAGCAAAAGAATACGTTTTTAATCGCATCAAGGCTATAAAGCTAATGATCCCTGACCTTTTTAGTTCCCACAACCCCATCCCACCCACCCAAAGAATGGATCAGTAAACACTTTCTAGCAATTGCTCCCATGATAGGAGGCACCACTGGATTCATTCCATCTCTGGAAGTGATGGCTCAGTGCCATATATAGGTGCCAACCCTGCACTCCAACATCAATTTAAAACAAGCACTCCATGCCTTTAGACACAGAACAGAAGTGACCTGTGACAGTGTTCAAAATCTAACAGTGAACCTTACAAACACCACTTCTCGGTACATGGAGGAGGGAAAGCCAGTGAGTAGTCTTCAGGTAGACCAGCAGACCAGAGAGTCAAGGCAGTAATCCCTAGTCACAGTGTGGATGGAAACCAATGTAGTCTCCTGGCAGACTGTAGGTGTTAGAAATGGGGTCTTTGGTTGGGAGTCAGGTTACCCCCTGTCCAAGCAAGGACTCTAGCCAGGGTAAGTCACACACACAACCCAAATTATCCTGTGCCCACCCTCTGGTAGCTTGGCACTGAGCAGTCAGGCTTAACTTAGAAGGCAATGTGTAAAGTATCTGTGCAATAAATCATGCGATAACACAGTGTAGCACCAGAAAAATACACCACACAGTGTGTAGAAAAATATATATAATATTTATCTGATCAGATGCAGGTCAAAACGATTAAAGCGCAACAAGTTTGGGTTGAGATATCACTGTAAAGGTGATATAAAGTGTCTTTAGTCTTTTATTGTCTCTTTCAAGCACAAAGTACCTCATTTGCGTTCAAAATCACCGTAAAGAACGAGATGCGTGGAAACAAAGGGTGTGTGTGTTGATTTATCAGGCTGCACACGGCGATGCGTTTAGTTTTCAAGCAGGGACGGCTGTGCATCAATTTCCAGCATTTGGTCATGGATCGTTTTCGTGTTGCAGGGACGATGCGTGGATTTCTGGCACTGACAGGACGAAGTTACAGTGGCTGCGTCAATCCAGTGGGCGTTGCATGGAAATTTCTACCGTACAGCAGGCGCTGCGTCAATTCCTCTGGAATTTTTCACCGCAGTGCAGGCTGTGCGTCGTTTCTGGCAGGCTGTGCGACGATTTTCGCCACACAAGGAGTCCTTGCAGAGATTAAGTCTTTTTGGTCCTGAGACTTCAGGGAACAGGAGGCAAGTTCTATCTAAGCCCTTGGAGAGCACTTCTCACCACAGCCAGAGAGAAGCAAGGCAGCAGGGCAACAGCAAGGCAGCAGTCCTTCACAGAAAGCAGTCAGGTGAGTCCTGTGGGCAGCCAGGCAGCTCTTCTTGGCAGGATGCAGGTTCTGGTTCAGGTTCTCTTCTCCAAGCAGTGTCTGTGAGGTAGAGTGTCTACCCCAAGAAGTGTCTAAAGTCTGTGGTTTTGGGTGCTCTTCTTATACCCATTTTGGCCTTTGAAGTAGGCTTACTTCGAAGGAAAGTCTCACTTGTTTGTGAAATCCTGCCTTGCCCAGGCAAGGCCTTAGACAAGGCCCTGCATTGTGTGAGGGCCGGCACAGCCCTTTCAGGTGTGAGTGACCACTCCTCCCCTCCCTCCTAGCACAGATGGCTCATCAGGGTATGCAGGCTGCACCCCAGTCCCCTTTTGTGTCACTGTCTAGAGAGAGGTGCAAACAGCCCAACTGTCAAACTAACACAGACTGGGAATCCACAAACAGGCAGAGTCATAGAATGGTTTAAGCAAGAAAATGGCCACTTTCTAAAAGTGGCATTTTCAAACACACAATTTTAAA
This sequence comes from Pleurodeles waltl, assembly GCF_031143425.1. Lineage (NCBI taxonomy): Eukaryota > Metazoa > Chordata > Amphibia > Caudata > Salamandridae > Pleurodeles > Pleurodeles waltl. Next base: position 174,372,706 of record NC_090446.1, on the reverse strand, counting down.
ACCAACTTTACTAAAAGATATATTTTTAAATTGTGAGTTCAGAGATCCCAAACTCTACATGTCTATCGGCTCCAAAAGGGAATCTACGCTTTAATCATGTTTAAAGGCAGCCCCCAGGTTAACCTATGAGAGAGATAGGCCAACATTGCATACATCTGATGCCCAAGTACACTGCATGTATTAAGAGCCCCTAAGCAAGGTGCATTTATATGAGGGGCCTATTTGCATGAGCAGATATGCCCCTATGCTGTCTAGTTCTATTACTAGATATTGCAAGTGAATAGGGAGGCCATCTTAAGGTATGTACGGGCACTGGTCATTACAAGTTACCCAGCTACATAATGGCTTCAATGAAAACTATGGTGTTTGGTACTGACCAGCCTGCCACCACCGACTAGTTTCGGACCCCTCGGAGGTGAGAGACCACCACGCTCTCAGAGGCCAGAAACAATGCCAGTTCCAGAGAAGTGTGTTATCACCTCCTCCAGAAGGGTGGCTACTAAATCAGCAGAACTGGGCTGGAGGCTTCAAACTCTAAACCACCCCCTGATATGCGACCCTAGCATCCCTCTTACCTGGGGAATGCCACCACCAGCCAGAGGCCCATTATGTACCATGACAGGTGGGAAATTAGCAGTGCAGTAGGCTTGTTGCACCTCCAGGCTGGGCACACCCTTGGGGTGGGCAGCCTGATATGCTCCACGAAAGAAGGGTTCCACCATCTTGTTTGTTGGCACAACTAGAAACTCTGGGACAGGGTTATACCCACTCTCCACCGGGTGTACTCACCCCAGTGGTAAGTAGCCTATTGGTTACTACCCTATTCACTCCCTAAATTCAGCATTTAGGTGGTTCCCTGACACCAGGAAAGCAGATTCAACTGACTAAAGAAGAAGGACACTGAAAGCCTACCAGCGCAAGAACTGTGGGGGCCAGTTGTGGACAAACCCTGCCTGCGTGCTCCAGTCTTAACAACCAACAAGAACTTGACTCAACTAGCAGACATGCATCCTAAAAAAGCCTCGAAGGGCTGCCAGCACTGTGCCAACCAGCCAGCATTACCCTTAGAGTGCAGCAGCCACTTCCCTGCATCTGCAGGCATCAACTGCACTTGCCCGGTGATGTATGTTTTGCTGGCCAGCGGGCCCACTCAGAAAGTAACTCCTCAGTAAAAGGCTTTTGTGTGACCAGGAGACCAGCCATGATGTTTCAATCAAGCCTCAAGACGCTGCCCCCTTCAGGAACCTCACAGCACCAATACCTGGGGCACCAGATTATTTGTCGCAACCAAGGCATGTTGTGTGTCTAGTCCAGACACCACTGCTGCCAAAACTGACCTGTTTCCAGAGGAACAACAGAACTGACAAGGCTGACTGTGAGAGTGGCCCTGCTGGTTATTTTTCTTCCCCCTCTGCAGGTCTGACCCAGAACTGTGACACCTTCAAAGCACAGGAACAGCCAACCAAAACCCTCTGCAACAGAGCTTTCCGCCCAGTTCCACAGATATCAACTGTGCCCCTTGCTCAGAGGACTCTCATGAACTGAGCAGCAGTTGGAAGCTCTTAGACTTGGCCCCAAGTCCACCTCCGCAGTCTGTTTCGAGGTGGCCTTCACTTCTTCGCCAACGGTGCAGTGTGCAAAGCTCCCGACCTGTCCAGCACTCTGCTCCCAGATACTGCATGGCAGGTAAACCTGAACTGCTAGTGGCACATTTAACCATGTCCCGCTAGCACCTTAAATCCTAAAGGGGGAACCTGGAATACGTTTGCGAATACTTGTATGCAGAACATGTTTCTTTCCCTATAGGAAAGCAGTGCTGTATAAAAGCTCATTTGTGTGACATTTTTGCCTCAATATAAAAACTGGTAACTCAAACAGCACTTACCTAATTCTGAAGATTTTGGTGTCTAAGATAATACAACAATCAATGCAATTTTCTAAAATGTGCCTTGAGTCTCTTCTTGTGAGTCTCATTTATTGAATCTGTGTGTTCAACAAATACTTAGCACTACCCTCTGATAAGCCTAAACTGCTCCCACACTACAACAAAAGAGAGCATTTAGGGTTATTAATCTAAGCCCTCAAAGCCAATAAACGTCCCCAACATTCGGTACACTGCATAGATAGCCAGCTTTCTACACAGATGTCTAGCACTTGAACACCCTTGGCTGAGGCCTTAGAGGTGCCTTAACTCTGGCAGAATGAGCTCAACAACCCTAAAGAGGCTTCTTTTCCAAAGCATAGCACATTTTATACAAACAAGAATCCATGTGGATAAGGTCTATTCTGGACTGGATTCCCCTTCCATTCTTAGCACCAGAGAATTGCACAAAGAGTTGCTGCTCTATTGTCCGGTCAATGTACACACAAAAAAAAGAGACCTCTCTGTGGGTCCAACCCATTTTGTCTTTCTCCTACAGTTTAGAAGAAACCCTAGGTATCAGTAATTGTTTCTCAGCAGCCTAGGGAAGGTGAAGGATCTTGCAAAAACGTACTCCCTGCCTAGGTCACACACAGTTGGCCTCTGCATACTCAGCGAAGGTAAGCTTTACATGAAACACCCATTCATTACGCACTGCACTTTCCTCTTCAAGCTGTGAGCTTGGGCAGGGTGCCACTTTAGCTTTTAAACATTGGTTTTAAGATTGCTTTATGTCGACTACTGGTTTTAGCTAACTGATAAGCCTATTTGTGCTAACAATTAACAAGTTAAACAGTCGCAGGGGATTAAACTTGACTCCAGAGACATTACTAGCTCCTTAGGATTCGTGGTGCCGTTTATCATGAACGCATTGTTGTTAGCTCACGTTTGCTTGTCTAAAAAAGTATTACACACTTTACCTTGTTAAGACTGTCTGCTCAAAACACACCATGCACACTTTCACTGCATGCTACATTGTTGAAGCTTTTATCCCCCTTGGTCTGAAGCATTTTAATCCTAGAATCAGATATATTAATTAAAAAACGTTTCTTCCTTTACTGTTGTCTTTTACGTTGTTATGCATGTAGATTTTAATTAACTAAGGCATGAAATAAAATAAACTAAATTACTGTTCAACAGGGATGTGGAATTCCTATCGCCCGAAGGGCAACAAGTTGTCATGTTTATTTTTCCTTGGGACAAGTAGGCCCAGCCCCCTGCAGCACAAACCCTTTAGCTGCCAGTTTACAAATAAGGGAACTGTCTGCAGTGGAGGTAATGTGTGTCCATTTGTTAATGGTGTCCGAACTTGTATCTATGGTTCATTAATGAAAAGCCTTCATTATTAGCGTGGGCACTGCAAATAAATGTTTTAAGGACACACTGCACTACTGACACAGGTTCCAGTAAAAAAAAAAAAAAAAAAAAAAAAAAAGTGTATACACGTTTAAAATGTTTAACAATATGAGGCTGAGTATAATGCTCCCAGATGCTCCTTGATTAGATGCAAATGTTTGCAGAAGCCTGTAAGTTAAGAGTGATGATTCTTCGCTTTCAAAATAAAATGTTCAGAAAAAAAATGCAAGTATGAAAAAACGCTTTGCTACAATGACATTTTACATGCTATTTCTTTGAAGCGTCATTTAGTAAAATGTGTTGATGCATGCTAGTATTTCAAAAAAATAATCCTACTGGAAAAATCAGTGTAATCATTTTCAGCAAGATTATGGAAAGCATAAAAATAAACAAGCACTGGCAAAGCCAACCAATCCAACATGTTTTGTGAGTCTCTTGGTCTTGTCAACGCATGTCTTGTTTTGACACAGCTTTTGTAACACTTTATTGTTGTGGGAGCTGCCAGGCCCTCACCACTGAAACAAACACTAGCAAAAATACAAGTTTTTGGTTTAAAAAAGCATACAATGCCACTAGTGGTGTAACAAAGGCCCCGTAGCCCTCCCTTCAGGGGGCTCCCTCAGCAGTGAGTCTGGAGCGGGTGCCCCCTCCAGTTTCGTTACGCCACTGACTGCCACAGTAGTTCCTGGCACTGAACAAAACTACTTTGTGCACCAATATGCTCCTTGTGGAAGAGCAGAATGCGATCAGTCACAGTAACGCCAGTCAATAGAGAGAGAAATAGAAGTTTCATAAGAACAAAATGACTTTGTTAATGCCGGACCTAATTAGGAACCCAGTTCTTAAAGAAAGTCACAAAAGTGCACCCATGGCATACGTCTTTCGAGGGTGTGTCCAAGATGGCGACCAGAGCGGCAGCATAATCTGCGGCTCCGCTCCCAGCCACCCAGTTATCCTTCACCCAGGCATCCCCCGGCCGCCTGGTGGATTGCCGTGTGCTCTGCCGCTCCAAGAGAGCCCCAGGGAGAGATATGTCGCTCAACAAGAGCGGCAAAGCCGTACTATTTGAGCGGTGCTTTCGCTGTGTAGAGAGTGGTGTCCCGTCCGCGCAGCCTGTGTGAGGTCCTGCGCTCTGCTCGGCACGAGGGGTGAGTGCGTTACTGAGTCCCGGGAGCCCCCTCCACCACACAACGACGAGGCACATCTGCTGTGACCTCCGCGCTGGGGAGCAGCAAGATCTTGCAGCTGGGAGCACGAGGGCTCCGATACGATAATGCAGTGACTAGGCTGCACTTTTCGGACCGCGTGTGGCCTATGAGGCTCCTACCGAACCCATACCTGCACATGAGCTCCAGCCCGTGTGAGTGAGGACGCTATTAATTCTACTGATGCCCTAGCATCCTATATTGGAAGATATGCGACCGGCCTGGTGACTTTTGTCCTAATCTCATCATCTTGGGGCCCCGATTCGCCAGCCACATTGCGTTATTCGCCACGTGGGCCGTCTTCTTGGAGCCACTGGCAGCTGCCAGGTTTGTGGGGACACTGGGACTGCACCCTCCGGATCGTGACAGTCTGTCTAGGAGATACTTGGAAATATATGATTGACACTGACTCAGTGATCCAATCTCTCCTTCCAGTATTACCTCGATTTGCCTTCATACCGCACTGAAGCGGGTTGCACCTGAACTGCCACCAACTCCACATCGCGTTACTTCACGAGGACATTATACTATCCATACCAGCGCACTGGCGCCATACATGGGGGTTCACCCACTGGAGGCCTTTTAGCTGCCTGATATAGCATCTGCCTCCTTCCCCCTGGACACTCACCTCCGGGGTGGACCTGGTGGGTGCAAGCCTGATTGGGTGCTCCTGTCTGGGGCCCTCCCGTGGCCTGGGCAACCAGATCGGTAAAACGAGATCAGCCAGGACTCCTGCGACGACCATGGAGACAGCAGGGACGCCGACTGGGAACCTGGACTCGAACTCCCAGGCGTTGCGCCAGATGGAAGTCACCCTACATAATCACACATCACAATTTGAGAAGGTGCTACAGGCCATACTAGACACCAAAACCACTCTTGAGACAAAGATTGGTGCCGTTACGCTGGACGTCAACCTCCTACGGACCGACCACCGGGCATTGGTGGAGAGAGTGACGGAAATGGAGAGTGACATGGCAATGCTGTCCCCCAGTGTGAAGGCTTTTCAGGAGAAGATGACACATTTAACCACAGAGGTGTACGAGCTTAGACGTAGGGCCGAAGATGCGGACGGGAGATCGAGGCGAAATAACATACGCCTGGTGGGATTACCGGAGCGGGCCAAGGGCCCCATCACTGAATTGTTTTTGGAGAGTTGGCTGACAGACACCATTCTACGGAACAAACTGCTGAAATTATTTTCGATAGAACGTGCACTTAGAGTACCGGGCAGGCCTCCACCACTGGGCGCTCATCCCCGACCACTGATAGCCTGCTTCCTCAACTACCGTGACAGAGACTTAGTGCTGCAGCTGTTCCGTAAGGCGGGCCCGCAAAAGTTTGAGAACGCATCAATATCTGCCTATCCGGACTTCACTGCTGAAGTCCAAAAAAGGCGTAGTTCTTTCTACACAGCGAAACAAAGCCTCCGTGAGCATAATCTTAAATATGCCCTTCTCTTCCCTGCAAAACTACTAGTACAGGATGGTTCGGCAGTGCACGTTTTCTCTTCTTCGGACAACGCTTGGACCTGGTTGCACGCTAAGGGGTTCGCCCAGCCTGCGCAACAGAGGGACACAGAGGAGTCATGGTTGCCCCCAGGGGGAGACGCAGACGCCGGGCTCGCTCTGAGATCAAACCTAACAAGGTGCAGTCGGCGGAGGAGTGCACCCACCCACTGCGCGAGGCCACGCAGTTTGTACCAACCCTTACTCTGCCTTGAGTGAACTAGCTGATGCCGAAGCCGACCATGCAGACTCCTCTGATGCTGGGGACTCCCAACGGGGCACGTTATTCACCCCGCGTTCTGCAGATGACATATGACCTACATACTCTATACTACCACTCACTCATTGGGAGCAGCCCCAGCACTTTTATCCTTTGTTCTCGCCTTCTCAGTGAGTGACTTGATGAACCAGTTAGTTTGTGTGCCTGGGCCCGGGTCACACCACCGGAGTACTCCGGCTGGGCTTTGGAGCAGTATGGCCTGCGCTGCTGCTTGGGTGGCCGGAGGCAAGACTCTCGCAGTCTGATACCTAACATCATGCCCCACTCCATATGGACCAGTTCTCTCTTATGCCTGCTCGCAGGCCTTGTTCTATTTTCTTGTATTGTTTCTTCATGACATATGTTGTTGTTTCTGTGCCTATTTCACTGGGGACTTTTTCTTTTATATCCTCACTGGTTCATTTTGTTATTGCCACGGTTTGTAGTCGAGGGGGAGGGGTGAGGTCGTGCTGGTGTCCCTGTGCAGAGACACTTGTCCGGGGGCGATAGCGTGTTAAGATTGTATGAAAAATGTGGGGTTGGAACTCAGGGGGTCCCCCACTGTCTTACATCATCGTATAGTAATGGCTGTATAATCTCAGGCACACATCCCTCGTTATAACGTGGTCACATGGAACGATAGGGGCATGTCCACTCTGCGCAGGCGACAACGCATATATGCTTTCCTGAGGCGACACCTAGTCCATATTGCAATGCTGCAGGAAACGCACTTATCCTCAAACACGATAGAGAAAATGCGCGCCAGCTGGAGGGGTCAATTGGTGGGCACTACCTCCTCATCCTTTGCTTGGGGCGTAGGAATTTGGAGTGCACCGGGGGTGCCGTATATGATTTCCCCCACATGGATAGACCCTAATGGTCGCTATGTGATGATAGAGGGCTCCCTGGACGGCACACCTTTAGCTCTTGTGGTACTTTATACACCCAATAAAGCTTTTTACATGCAATGTTGGCTGGATTATTCAGGGATCCTTCTGAGGAGAGTATTTGGGGAGGTGACTTCAACTGTGTGTTGGATGTCCATTTTGATCGCTCCTTCCCCCCTCTGCCCTGATTTTGCATGAGTTTAAAGCATGGAGAGTGAAGAATGGCTTGTGTGATGTTTGGCACATGCGGCACCCGTCGGACCGCGAATACTCATTCTACTCTTCGGTGCATGACTTACACACCAGGATAGACCTGATTTTTGTCCTACCCTCTGTGGTACACAGGGTTTACGCCTCCCATTATCTGGCGCGTACCTAGTCCGATCACTGTCCCCTACGGGTAGTCCTGGATTGGAGCCATCCGAGAGCTCGAATACCTATGTGGCGTTTGCAGCCGGAGGCCTTGGCCGATCCCCCTTTCTGCGTGGAACTTGCTCATTGCCTAGCCACTTACTTCTCACAAAATCACAACACAACACTACAACAGAGGGGGATGCTCACAAAGTAGTGGTACAAGGCCATTGCATGGCTGCTTCCATCGGGGTCCATCGTGTCCTGGTGAGGGAGATATCGGAATTGGAATCTAAGCTGCGCATGGTAGAAGTTGCGGCAGCTAGAGGTGAGGTGTCGGCGAGCGTGCTTGCACCCTTGCGCGCAAGCGACAGAGAGGTCGACGACAGACTGATCAAACATGATTATCGGCATTATATTACACGACAATACGCAGAGGGTGGCAGGGCAGGACGTTTGCTGGCTTTCTTAGTACGCGATAATACCCAATCCTCGCCCACTGGGGCGATCAGATTGGACACCTGAGAGATAGTAAACACCCAAGAGGTGATTAATGAAGCTTTTTATGCCTACTATCGTGAATTATACACACACCCCCCTCCCCCCTCGACGGGACGGGAGCTCTCTACAGCTAAATCGCATGCTCCCGGAGCTGGAGGTCACATTGAATGGCCCTATCGGTCTGGAAGAGATACGCCTTGCGCTATCCCAACTGTCCTGAAACAAGGCTCCTGGCTGAGGTGGTCTCCCAGTTGAGTACATTGTATCTCTGGCACCCCATCTCCTACAACCCATGCTCCAGGTGTTCAATGAAGCGCGGAGCCTTAAGCAGCTGCCGGCAACGATGCGTGAGGCCCTCTTAGCTATACTCCTGAAACCTGTCCGCGACCCCCTAGATGTTCGCTCTTCCATTGTTAAACGGAGATTGTAAAGAGCTCGGGAAAATATTAGCCAATAGGCTCCTCCCGTATATTCCTCGTTTGTTACACGAGGATCAATCAGGCTTCATACCTGGTAGGAATACTTTCCTGAATATTAGATTTATCTGCATATTACATAATACCGATTCTGTGCTCAACCACAATGGAGTTGCCTTGTCGTTGGGTATAGAAAAGGAGTTTGATACGCTGAGTTGGGACTTTCTTTTTCAATCGCTTGCTGTGATGGGTATTGGTGATGGATTCATAACATGGATTAGAACATTATACTCTAGCCTGTCGGCCCGCGTCAAGACGGGGCCAATTGTCTCCAACCCATTCCCCATCTCCAGGGGCACCAGACAGGGCTGCCCGCTGTCTCCTTTGCTGATTGCCATAGCTATGGAACCCTTATCCGCCCACCTCAGAACATATGCACAGTGATGGGATAATCCAGAAATACACACACATCACATAATCTCCCTGTATGCAGATGACACTTTGATCTATCTACGTGATCACACGACGTCTGTGTGTCGATTTTGGAGTCCTTAGACGCTGACATCTCTGGCCTGCGTGTAAATAGGTCTAAATCTTGCATTTTACCCCTGGCTCTGGTACCTCCGGAACTCCAATCGGCACTGCCGAAATAGCACCTGCCAAGGTGCCATACCACCTTTAAATACCTGGGCATACAGATATACCACTCTCCGGAAAACCTCAAAGAGGGCAATCTGGGCAGAGTTCTTTGCTCCATAAGGGTCTCTCTGCCCTTCTGGGGGGCACTCACCTTGTCTCCCATGGGTAGAGTTTCCATCGCTAAGATGCTCATCCTGCCTCGCCTACTTTATTACTTTGCAGTGCTCCCGATTGTTTTACCACGCACATTCTTTAAGACACTACAGGGCATGGTGACAGATTTCGTATGAGGTGAAGACAGATGTCATGCGTCCTCTTCCACGACACAATATCCGCGGATCGAGGGAGGATTGGGTGTCCCCAATTTGGAAATTTATTATGCAGCTGGCCAACTACAAAGGCTCAGCAGAAAAAGCTGCCTTAATCAACGCTTTGGGACCGTTGCCACTGTTGAATTGGTTGACAGATAAATCTCTCCCCTCACCACATGGCAATGTCATATTAGCTGCTGCGAAGTCATGCTGGCTACGTTATGTTCATGGTAGGAGTCCCCGCCCACCATATTTCCCTCTAAATCCTCATAGCTTCTGCCTGAGGCGCGGATTTTGCTAACACATCACAAAATGTCTCCATGGAGGGAGGTAGGCCTTGTTACTGTTGGGAGCTTTTATTCGGACAAAACATAATGGACTTTCGGCGAACTGTTGGTGAGAGCGAAGATACCATCCGGTAACCTTTTAGCATATTGCACTATACGATACCTACTTCATATCACATGGGGCATGGGCGATGATGAGCCTTTAACGTCGCAGATCCTCACACTGGTCCTTTCGATGGGTGGTGCAAGGAGAGCGGTGTCACAACTGTATTCCATGCTGTTACTGGGAGTGTTCCAGGGCTTGGACCACGCAAAATCTTATTGGGATGAGGCGTTACCCACGCCCCTGTCCTTGGCGGCGTGATCGTCTGCGCTCTCTACTGTTAAGAATGTCTCTCGAATGATAGACTCGCCTACACCCAATTTAATTATCTACACCACTCTTACCTGCCCCCCTCCACATAAAGCGTATGTTTCCTGCTTTGGACCCAGTGTGCCCCCGATGCGCGGACCCTCTGGCAGATTTTTACCATATGATGTGGAGTTGCCGTCCGTTATCCATAGCTTGGCAGCGTATTACTGCTGCGGTGTCTGACATCACAGCCCATGCCCTGCAGTGGACGCCCGAGTCCTGTCTGCCAGGTCTGCGACACAACGCCAGTAAGGACAAGCAACTCCATAGGTTCATTAACTTAGCATTCATTGTTTTCAAACGACAAATAGCCACCCATTGGAAGGCACCATACACCCCCAATCATGACAGTTGGTTGCGAGTTTTGCTACAGCAATCCCATGCTGAGGCCCAAACACTGCTCAATTTACAACATAGAGGACTAGTAAGTACAGGGTGGTTCAGACATCTGGGACGTCTTCATCGTTAACATGGATGCCAAGGATGACACGTCCACCTTAGACCTATCGCAGACATTGATACATGTGATTGACTTGTGCTCCTCTAGGATTGCATCCTTTTTGTGGTTGGTTGATGAGGTTGTCACGGCTTTCATACTAGAGGCGGTGCTAAAAGGGGGGTGGCACTTGGGAGTCCTTGACAACCCTATCGTCTTCTCCAATGTGACTTAGCCCATCCTACTCTTCAGCTCATACTAATATTGCTCAACATCCGCCCCCCAACATACCAGCATACCTTTCCCCTATGGCGCACTTGGGTGCCCTACGTCCCTCCTCTCCCTTGGGATCCTTGCCTTGCACCTCCTCCAATCTGTAGAGAGGCAGCAAAATTCTCGACAAGTGGCACAGTTTACTGTTGATGTTTTACTTGTATCTCTGATTATATGATATAAGGAATGTCTTTATTCCCGTGTACCTGCACTGTCGCTTTAGGAGTGTTTCACCTTGTTTGTCACTGTCGAAATAATAAAGAGATTAAAAAAAAAAAAAATGGTACACATCTTTCAATTAGTAGCTTTCATGAAATCACAAGAGCTTACAAAAGTAGACTAGGAAATCGTACTCCTAGAAAATATTTGTGAACTGTATTTTAGCACAAGCAAATATACATGTGTAGATTTGCTCAAGTGAAAATCTGTTGAGCATTTACAAGTTCACTTTCCGTCCAACTACTTTTTTCCCCAACCTTGGAAGAACTTCTACTTCTGTCATTGTCAGGAGTAAAGACCCAACCTTTCTCATTATGGGAAAAGATTAGAAAATAGCTGGTGAGAATCCTTAAAACATGAAAGTTAGTAGGTTTGTGGACTCAAAGTCATTCCAGCGCTGAAACTATTGCTTACTCCAGCTCCAGTATGTAGATCTGCAGAAAGGTGGCAAAATAAGGAAACTGCTATAGTAGGGGGTGGAATTGCAAGTATTCAAACCCTACTATAGTAGCAGCCCTGGCATGATCAGAGAGGCTATTATCAGAGCCCTTACATAATGCGATTGCTGCCATAATTTGTCGCCGCACTACATAGCACCAAAGGGACAAGTTGATTTTTTATAGGAGAAGTAGATTTAAGAAGCAACCTGTCCCACGGACAAGTAGTTATTTTATTAAATTCCACACCCCTGGTTCAGATGACAGTTGGGGAGATAAGAAAGCATGGAGCATGACTGACTGCCCCTATCAAAAGGCAACACAAATTTTGGTAGAAAGTATGTCTTAGTCCAAAGCCAACCTATTCATAAAGAAGGCGGTATATGGTGTTTGCACTGATCGTGCCTGCAGCTCACTGATGCAGCATGTGTAAGTAATAGCACAGTCAAACTGACGACAAAGAGGGATTGATATGTTTTTTTTTTGCAGTTTTCATTCAAACTATATCCCACGATTAGGTTTTCGAGACTCTCTGGCAAAAGTGCTGCCTCAACGCCAACTACCAACTTGAGACAGTTAACCTTAATACATAATAGGAATATATTTTAGGTTTTTATTATTATGATAAAGATAACAAAATATTTAGAATTGCAACACTGTAACAATAAAACTTCTCTGCAGGAAACAATGGAATCAGTCTATTCTCTGACCACCACCTCTTGTTTCTAGATAAACTACCTTAGTACCAAAAGCGCCTGTACTAGTTTCGAATGTAACCTCTCACCTGCATTCCTTAGATGAACAAAAGAACTGTTGCACTGTATGACGAAGAGAAACCAGAGTCCTCTATGCCTTGTTCTTGTCTGTGCCTAGCTTTAATACACTTTTCTTATTTCAAAAAGGGTAGGCCTCACGTCAAATAATGTCCAAAACAAGAATATTTATTTTGTTGTCTTTTTACTCAGCTCTATCAAACATTATAAATTATATCAAAACTATATAAATAATTGATAAACTTTTAAACTACAACAAAACAAGTGCAAACAGTTCTAAATGCAGTTCTAAATGCAGCATGATTTTATAAAATAAAAATGTACACAAAATACATGAATAAATGAAATATACAAAATGCAATTGGGGTACAAAGGCAGAAAACATGAAGGTTCTGTCAGGCACATCTTGTAATCTTAGAAGTGACAAAAGTACGAAAAGTAACATATACTAGTGGCCATGGCAACTCTTGCCTGACCAAAGAAAGGCCACAGAACATCAGAAGGTTTAGCATCCAGCATATCAACACAAGGTTCCTGGCACCAGGCCACAAACTTTGTCCAGTGCCCAGAACAGACTGACTTTGTGGACGGTATGGTGAGCAGCCAAGATGATATCCAGTACTTCCTTGGGCAGATAAAATCCCCAGTCAGCTGGCTCCGCTCAATCGCCAAACAAAGAGGTGTAGGTTATTGAGGTTCAGGTGTAGAAGCTTGCTTTTTATGGGAAGAGCAGGTCTTCCTGAAGAGGTAAGCGGAATGGGGGACAGATGCACAGACTAAAAGTCTAAGTACTTAATCCTCCAACCAAAGTCAGGATGAGTAGCGTGCGTAAAGAAGATCAGTGTACTACAGTAAGTGAAACTCTCCTCCAAAGAAACCTAGAGATCGAAACACAAGTGCAAAAAGCTCGGCAATGAGCGTTCCACATAAGGGCTTGACATTTTGTGAGTCCATCAGAGTTGCACTCCATTCTGTTTTGAAATCTGAGAGCACAAGCTAGGTTCTATTGCTTATGGAGAGCACTTAAAGTTTACCCCAGCAATAGTGGAAGGCTGCTTTTGCTCCCCACCCTCTTTATACAAGGCTAAGGGGAGAATGGCAGCAGATTTTAATCAAAGGCACTTTTCATCAGTGTCCCTACCTACTCTTTACTTGTTAATCAAAGTAGTTTCCCGCAACTTGGGTTCTTGCTCCCCTATGGTATGTATTTTAAAACTCTATCCTCGTTATATAAGTGGGACCAACATACCATGAGTAAGGTCCTAGGATATTCTGTACAAGTCTCCACAAAATAGATTTTCTATAAATCTCCCTTTGCCTTAGGGCATCAAATATGCATAGTAATAGAGGGGCAAGTCTAGTAACCCCTCATGTGTAGAGATAGTGACTTTCATATCCTCAACATTAACTCTGTGGTGTAGAGGATGAGAGGAGGCAGTTGTCACATCCTACCAGCAGAGAGCAATCAACCACCAGTACTCTCACCCCAGTCTTACCCAATTTCTCTCCCCACCAGTGGCTGTGGAGGAAATGCTTCTACATCAGTCACTGTGCACTGCCTCAGTGGATTGATGCTATCAGAATACCTCTGAAGTGATGTCATCAAAGGTTTTCAATATGGAAGCCGTAAGAACCATTCAGCTCCAGTGGCTGGCAACATCAGCAGCGTCTGGGGGCACAGCTCTGTCCTCATGCACTGATCAGACAGGAAAGGTATGTTTGAACGGCAAGATCTCCCCCTTTTCAGTGGTATCTCTCCCAAATGGATTGCTGCATGGGGATCGATACAGGACAGCGGCATTCAGAAAGGAATCCTGCGATATATCACCAGGGATGTGTTTTCTTGGTTTGGGAGACCCCATAGCTGCAAGGTCTCACTGGTTATACTAGGAAGTTCACTGTAATCATTCGTCCCCTGCCACAGTAGGCTAAAAACACGATTTGATAACCAATAATTATGATTAGTCATTAACACAAGATAAATGGATTGGGAGGCTTGGGCCTTCATGACATCCAGTATTCAGGGGTACGCCTCGTGTCAATGTCACAAAAACTCCATCTATCCGTCTAGATAACAGACTTGAGGCTTACCTCCAGGCTGCTCATAGACAAAAAGGTGTGGGGTCAGACTCTCCTTGCATTTGGACTGCAACCCACCTCCTTTGGCAATGAAGTCCTTAAAGTCGCCTGTGGAGGAGCAGAGTTTAGCCCAAATCCGGCTTTCCCAGTTAGATTGAGAATATCAGGAGACATGAACCCTTGATACCATGAATACTTTTTGTCATGCAAAAAAAACTAAAAAAACGGGGCGCAACAGGCTTCCTGGCACAGTGATTGTATCTCTCTTGGCTCTACACACCACCTGCGTTTCAGCCCCCCTGGTCGAGATCAGGGGGAGTTTGCCTCTGATCTACTCCCACT